>NC_081830.1:88777660-89085410 GCF_030867095.1 Alligator mississippiensis | reverse complement strand
TGTGGAAGGGAGGCTTGTGTGTCCGGCCGGGAAGGGGCTGGACCGTACCCAAGGCTTTTGCTTTCAGCCACATGCTGGCTGCTTTCTCTTAAACCAGGGTGCCCTGGCAGCCGGGTCAGCTCGCTGCGTCCTGGAGCTCCCGCTCCGAGCCGAGCCGAGCCGAGCCGGCGGGACAGCTTGGTTTTGCTAATGGGCCGTTGTGAGAAGGTGGCCGTAAAGAACGGATACAGGACTTTCTCACACCTCGCGTCCCACGGGACGAAGAGAGAGGACAGCCCTGAGTCACCGGGTCCAGCCGCCTCCCAGCTGGCAGCGCTCTTCTCCAGGTCCCGTGTCCTTTATGGTACTGCCCGGGTCAGGAGCCAGGGTCTGCTGTGCTCGGCGCTGTACATTTGTAACGCACGCAAGGTCTAGGTCATGAAAACGCACTCCTCCAGGCACGGCTCCTGAGGATGCTGCTAACGGATGCCCGAAGGTTTGGAGTCGAGCTGAGCACGCTGGCTGCACAGGACAGCCGCACGCGTTGAAAGGGACCCAGTGCCTGAAGCACCCTGCACCGTCTGGCTGCGCCGGATCTGCGCACAGGCGCCGTGTTCGGGGACGAGTCAGAGTGGTGGAAATCCCCCCGGGCTCTTGCCAGAGCTTCCCGGTGGCAGACTCTTGAGATTCGGTCTTGACAGCGCCCAGCTGTCACTAAAGAGCCGCAGGCAGCTGCGCGCGGGCCGGCAGGCGAGGGGTCGGCCTGGCAGCTGCTGCTGGAGGATGCGATCCTCCTCTGCTTCGAGGGCTCGTCTGTCTACATAATATAATATGAATACAATAGCTTCCGAGGGCAAGCTTCCCAGGGCTCCTGCGTGCGCGTGGGGAGGGGGCCACGGCCACCCGGGGAGCCGGGCGCGCAGGGCAGGCGCTGTCCGTCTGAGCTCCGCCTGGGAAAGACGCGGGCAGAGCAACGGCGTTCACCCACCGAGCCCACCGCCGGCCCTGCTCAGCGGGCGACACGTGCCCGTGTGTGCGCATGTGTGCATGCACCTGCGTGTGGGTGTGCACACGAGCATGCCTGGGCGTGCGTGTGTGTTTGACACTTCAGACCCACGTGTCACACCTGTCACTATGTAATTGTGCACACATACGCATGGGCGTGCATGCACGTGCACGTGTGTTGGACAGTTCAGGCCCATATGTCACACCTGTCACTATGTAATTGTGCACACATACGCATGGGTGTGCATGCACGTGCACGTGTGTTGGACAGTTCAGGCCCATATGTCACACTTTTCACTATGTAATTGTGCACACATACGCATGGGCGTGCATGCACGTGCACGTGTGTTGGACAGTTCAGGCCCATATGTCACACCTGTCACTATGTAATTGTGCACACATACGCATGGGTGTGCATGCACGTGCACGTGTGTTGGACAGTTCAGGCCCATATGTCACACTTTTCACTATGTAATTGTGCACACATACGCATGGGCGTGCATGCACGTGCACGTGTGTTGGACAGTTCAGGCCCATATGTCACACCTGTCACTATGTAATTGTGCACACATACGCATGGGTGTGCATGCACGTGCACGTGTGTTGGACAGTTCAGGCCCATATGTCACACCTGTCACTATGTAATTGTGCACACATACGCACGGGTGTGCATGCACGTGCACGTGTGTTGGACAGTTCAGGCCCATATGTCACACCTGTCACTATGTAATTGTGCACACATACGCATGGGCGTGCATGCACGTGCACGTGTGTTGGACAGTTCAGCCCCCTGTGCCACACTTGTCCCTCTTGCAGCTGTGCACTTGTTACTATGCACATGCATGTGTGTGAGTGTGCACATGTGCATGGGTGTGTGTGGGTGTGCACGTGCGTGCGCGCGCGTGTGCCGGGGGCGGGCGGTTGGGGCGCGGTGCCGCAGCGGCCCCTGGCGGCGCAGCTGCCCGGCCCGGCCCGGCCCGGCCCGACGCGCGCCCGGAACCCCCGGCGCGGGCCGCGTTCCCGGCCGGCCGCGTTGCCCGGCAGCAGAGGCGGGTCCCCGCCGGGCCGCTGGTTCCACCCCCCCCCGTATAGCTTCCGGGGCGAGCCGCACTGCTTCCGGGGCAGCGGCGGCGGCGGCCGCGGCGGGCGGCATGGGCAGGAAGAAGGCGTCGGGCGCGGGGCTGGGCCGGGCCCTGCTCAAGGAGCGCAGCCGGGCGCGGCGCGGCGGCCGGGACGGGCCCGGGGCCTGGGTACGGCCTACCCCCCATGGTGACGTCGCACCGCCCCCCATGGCCCCCAGTACCTCCTCCCTTGAGGGCCCCCCTCCCCCACCGCCCCGTCAGTCAGGGTCCCTGGGATGGGGTTGGGGGGGTCCCGGTGCCGACCGTGCCGCGTCTCGCCCCCGCAGCTGCACACGAGCGAGGTGCACGAGGACGGCGCCGCCTGGGCGCGCTCGGCCCTGGCCCCGCAGTCCGTGACGGAGCCGAGCTCGCTGGAGGAGTTCCTGGCCACGGCCGAGCTGGCCGGCACCGAGTTTGCGGCGGGTGAGTCGCGGCCGGGGCCTTCCCGGGCACGTCCCGAGCCTGGGCCGGGCGCGAGGGTCCCGGCGAGAGGCTGGTGCGGGGACCAGCGGGCTGCTGGATCGACCAGAGAAACACTAACGCGAGCCGCGGGCCGGGCGCGGAGCCCGGCCACAAAGCGCGCGGGCGCGTGGTGTCGGCAGGCGGGGCACGACCAGCTCTTGAGGAAAAGCCGCTGGGGGACGCGGGGCGTTCCCAGTTGCCTGCGGCCTTGATCTCGGTCCCGGTCCTCGGGACCTTGCAGTAAAGCGAGTTTTCGGCCGGGGCGCTGGTCTCCGGTCGTGTTTGGATTCAGCACCGGTTCGTTGGCTGAAGCCGGAAGCAGCATCCCCCTCCTCTCCCCTGCCCCGCAGACCGGCACCCGAAGACTGGCGAGGGATTTTGTGTTTAACTCTGTTTCGTGGCGTGCATCGTGGCTCGTGGGTCATTTTCCCGGTGGACCCCGTGCCTGTTGCACGAATAACCATCGTGCTTGAAACGCTGAGTTGCGTTTCCAGCGGCAGGCTCGGGCCGAGTGGAGACGTTCTTTGCTTCAGTAGCTGAAGGCACGTTAGCAGAGGTGCGCGCGCGTGTGGAAACCTTGCATAACCTACGCGGCTGTTGGAGGACTCCAGGCTCCCTCCAAGCACTAGGCGTCTTTTTCCCAAACGCAGACCAAAGCCAAACAAACCAAGCCTTTATATTGAAAATCTGCTAGCAGGAATCAAGCTGGGTTCATGTCAGTAAGGTAGTTAGCTGTGGCAGCCTGAAGGCAGGCACAAAGCAGGGTCGACTTGCACCTTACCAGACAGGCTACGTTAGGGATGTATAGCAGGTGCTTTCAGAAGCAGGGGCCGACTCCCTCAGATGCTATGAAGGGACCGCAGGGAGCAGAGCGGCTAAATAGAAACCAGCGATTAAAATACAGAGGGGAGAGGAAGGAGGAGGGGGCACTACTGAGAGAGGCAGGCAGTGTAGGAAAAGAAAAGGCATTTAACTCAACGAGAGGTTCACTGCAGCAGCCGTTGATTGATGTATCCTGTTACGTTTATACGACACAACAGCTTGTCTGTCGTTATGGCTTCCAGGTAGCAACAGCTGTATTTGAATGCAGCGAGAATGGATGTCTTTTCTTTCCGGATCAGTTCTGTGCAGACTGAGCGCAATCATAGCACGCTCGTGTAAACATCCTCCTTTGAAGGATGCCAGATCGTGACATCTGCACGTTCTGATCAGGGATGTGACCGGCTGTTCTTCCTCTTCTAAACAGAGAAACTGAATATCAAGTTTGTTTCTGCGGAGGCTCGGACTGGCCTTTTGACTGCAGAAGAGACCAAAACTGTCAAGAAGCTCCATGAGGAAAACAAGCAGTTTCTGAACATACCAAGGAGGTAAGTTACTCATCAGTATGATAGTTTCATAGTTGGTCAGGTTGGAAGGGACCTGAGCAGATCATCAAGTCTGACCCCCTGCCATGGCAGGAAAGAGCACTGGGGTCAAATGACCCCAGCAAGGTGTTCATCCAGCCTTTTCAGGTCTCGGGTTCAGGTCAGGTCCTGTCGCCTCTCCTCGTAGGGCCTGCCCTGCTGCCCCTGACCATGCGGGTGGCCTCCTCTGGCCCCTCTCCATGCTGTCCACATCCCCCCTGAAGTGCGGCGCCCAGAACTGGATGCAGTACTCCACCTGCGGCCTGACCAGTGCCGCATAGAGGGGGAGGATCACCTCCTTGGACCTGCTCAGGATGAATCTGTGGATGCACGACAAGGTGCGGTTGGCCTTCCTGACCACGTCCCCACACTGTCGGCCCATGTTCATCTTGGAGTCGATAATGACTCCAAGATCCTTTTCTGCCTCTGCACTGACGAGAAGGGAGTTCCCCAGCCTGTAGGTATGCTGCTGGCTCTTCCTCCCCAGGTGCAGCGCCTTGCACTTGTCAGTGTTGAAACCCATCCTGTTCTCATCCTCCCACCCTGTAACCTGTCTAGGTCTGATTGCAGCCTAGTCTTCCTCTCTAGCGTGCCCACTTCCCCCCACATCTTAAGTGTTGTCTGCGAATTTGAACAAGGTGCTTTTCACCCCCTCGTCCAAGTCGCTGATGAAGATGTTGAACAGTGCAGGCCCAAGGACCGAGCCCTGGGGGACCCCACTGCCCACATCCCTCCAGGTCGAAAATGACCCGTCCACCACCACTCTGAGTGCGGCCCTCCAGCCAATTGGTGACCCATCTGACTGTGTAGGCATCGACACCACAATCTAATTTTTTAATGAGAATGGGGTGAGAGACAGTGTCAAAGGCTTTCCTAAAGTCCAGAAAGACTACGTATGATGTTGCAGTGTTTTGGCACTGCTAGCATCCAGTTTCTCAAAGGGGGATTTCCCATTGATCTGTTATTTCTTTGCATCGATGATTTGCAACCAAGGTGCTGTGACAGTCTTTGAAGGGTGCTGCTTAGTGCAGGCTCTATGAGGAGATAAATGAAGCCTTTTTCCCCTGGAGCTGCTGCTGCTCCTCTTCCCCCCACTTGCAGCAGCATGGGCTCCTGCCAGCCTCTCCTCCTTCCCAGCCCCTCTTCAGGTGGGTAAGCACTGTAATAAATAAAGTAGTGCCTGAAATAGGGTACTGCTCAGTTTACACAAAGTATGGGGGGGGGTATCTGAGCCTAAAAAGCCTGAGAACCACTCCTTTACACAATGACTGTAATTCTTCTACACACCTGAAGTTGTGGCCTGCTGCCTGTGTTTGAACTGAGAGCACCAGGCAACCCAAAGTAGCATCCCTTTGAAAACCAACCAGCCGGAGTGGCTTGCTCCTGCTGAGGGGTGCAGTAAGCCAAGTAAGTAGAGCATAGCGCTGGGACACCAGACTTTATTTCTCAGTTCTGCCAGTGGCTTGCCTGACATTGAGGAAGCCCCTGTGCCTTGGTTTCCCCTCTGTAAAATGGAGAGAGTGGTATTGACTTTCTCTGTAAGAGCTCCGTTAGAGCAACTGCTGAGAAGTGCTATTAGAGCTGGGTGTCGCTGCTGTTAGTGAGGAAAGTTTTTGGTTTTTTTAAAGTATTTTCCCCCTTGCTATTCAAGAGCATGTTACTGGGGTCAATCCTGCTTCAGGAAAACTGCTAACATCCAGAGCTGTTACACATGAGCAGTTCCTTTGTGAACCTAATTCAGAGCCTGTTCATAATGGAATCTGCATGCTTTTGTTCTGATGGCAGCAACTACTGAACATTAAGCTAACAGTTAGGTTCTTGACATTGTGTGTAGTGCTCTGGTTTTGATCTATACTGTGGTATTCTTGTCTTCAAGTGTACATGCTACGAGTGGAATTACAGATCAGCTTGGCCATTTGGTCTCTGCAAGGCCTCTCACTTCCAAAGCCCCCATGTTTTTACTGTGCAAGCTTTTTGGTAGGCTTGTTCCAAGTAATTCAGTATGTTTACTCCATGAAAGAATAACTCATATAAAACCTGAAAGATGTTAACTGCTACCTCCATGTTGTTATAATCCGTGGTAATCACAGATAAAGAAAGGCACTGTATATGCCTGGAGGTGAAGGAAAACTTGAAAGGAAGAAAATAATATTTTTGATATAAATTAACTCCACACACAACACAAACAGGGCTGTTAAAATGTGAAATGATGTATTTGTTCTACTGTTGTTTGCTTAAGACTGAGAAGCCTTGCGCTCCCCTGGAACGCTGCAGAGCTGAGTTTCCCAAGGAGAGACTCTTTGCTGTGCTTTCAGCCTTCCTTGCTTTTAGAATTAATAATTGGATTCGGCATCCAAACCTGTTGTAGACATGAGAATTGTAAGATAATTGGAATTTAACATGGAGAGCTGCAGGTACTCCAATCTGCTAGAAGAGAATGTTTTTATTTAAAAGATCTAGAGTCAAACTAACAAACCCCCCAAAACACGCTTTGAATATGGGCATGGCACTCGTATTGGCTTTTCCACATGCCGCCCGCCTTGGTGCTGTATTGCCCCATGCAGATCTTCTCCCTGACTTTGGTCCTGCTTCTTCCTGCCACACATACTGTTGAAGTTCAGTGAAAAATGGAAAAGCTGAGCTATCAGCCCCTGTCTCTGGTGATGAAAATACTGTTGGCAAGTGCTGTGTAAAAGGGCAGAAACGGTTCAGTGTGTGCAAAGGCAATATCAGCTCACCCATTAGAAACCTACTGTATCTCCCTTTGCTGTCCCACACACCCGCTGACTCTACCTGCTAGTTTCTAAACAGCTGTCACTCTGATTGCTTCTTCCCTCAAAATGGGCTTTTGCTTTCATTTCTTCCCTTCCCTGTCAGCATCTGGTGCACTGGCCAGTGTCCATAGATGCTGGCAGTGCCCATTGCACTGGGTGTATGCATCTCCTAAACCACCACAGGTGGCATGGGCAACTGCTGTGTGTGGCTTGTGGCAGATTGGGGAGGGGAGAAGCAGCACAGGGGCAGATAGGGCAGAAGGCAGAGCAGCAGAAAGGGCAGGGAGCATGAGGGAGGGGGAGCATAAAGCAGAACAGTAGATCAGGCAAGGGAAGAGGATCAGAGTGGCACACGCTGCCCAGAGTACAGTCAAGGGAACAGCCCTCTCGCATTTGAAGGGTAACCGTCTTTCTGTTGACTGGTCACCCCTCTTTTTGAAGTGACCTTTAGAAAGTAGAGAATTACCTGGTGTCACGAGGCTGCTGGGACAGGACTGCATACGTCCAACCTGCCTTGAGTTGCGTGCAGCTGGACTGCCTGGGGCATGAATTCCTGTGGAGTTCGTATTGAACAGCTGCAGTTGGGGAAACGCTCCAACGCACTTCCATGTTTCTTTTAATTCACGATGGCTCCAGACCGTACTGGGACAGCAGAACCAGCGCTGAGAAGCTGAGGCAAGCAGAGAGGGACAGCTTTCTGGAGTGGAGGCGGCAGCTTGCCTGGTGAGTTGCACTTGTGTTTAGTGTTGTGGAATTTGGGGAGTGAGGGGTGAACTCCTCCATCTCTGCAGGGAGCCTCTGACCTGCAGCACTGCTTGAGCTGGTCCTTACGATGTTGACAGTTCAGGCCCACGTGTCACTTGTCCCTATGTCATTTACCTTCTTCTTCCAAAGTGTGAATCATAATATGCTTGTAGCTGGGGCCTCGGGTTCTGCCAGACCTCTTCAGGTGAGGTGCTGTGAACAGTTGCCTCCACGGAGCACCAGTGCCCTCCTGGTTTCTGGAGGAAGGTGCTGCTTGGAGAAATGAGAGAAATCTCCCTTCCCCCTCCCCTCTCCTCCTGCCTGTGTGAGCAACTGCCCTGGCTGTGGCTGTAAGGGCATATCTAGGCTGCCTGCTGTGGTCCTGTGTAGAGGTGCCCAAGCAGCCTCTTCAGTGACCTTGCTTGGGCTCTGGGAGTCACCTCGTGGAAGGGGCATGGAGCTCCTTTAGAGCCAGCGTGCCCCTCTCTGCTGCAACACGCAGGATGGACATACCCTTGAGCTCCGTGTAGCAGCTAGCTGGTTGGCCTTGCAGGTCATTTCTGCAGTTCTGATGCTGTCATTGATGTTTGCCAGCCTGTTTGCTGAACTTCCCCACCCTCTGATCACTTGAAGCTGCAGTGGGAGAGGAGCAGGGGTGGAAAATTCTGGACATGCCCTGGTCACCCTCCCCATGGGCACGCACTCTCTGCCACACCATGAGATGGGATATGGGGTTGGGCGGACCAATAGTCTGGTGCAGCAAATGACAGCTCTTCACCCAACTGACTTCTCCCCTCCGGTCTCGACTCCTTCCTGCTGTGCTGAGTTGCTGTCTTCAGGAACTCGACTTGAGGTCCTGCGAAGAGGGTCCCCAGTGCTGAGTGGAGGGGTGGGGGGGTTGTCAGCTCTTCTGGGAGGTGAGCTGAGTAGAATTGCAAAGAGAGGCTGGCGCAGCACGTACTGTCTGACGTGAACCATGCGTGGTGAATTCCCCTTGTTTCTGCTCTAGGCTGGAGGAAGACAAGAAACTAATTCTGACCCCGTTTGAACGGAATTTAGACTTCTGGCGCCAGCTCTGGAGAGTCATTGAAAGGAGGTAAGGTTTTTAGTGTCTTTTTGGTGGAGGGGAGGGAGTGATTGCTTCAAAAAAGGAGAGCATGGCTTCTTCTGTTGAACCATTCTTAGTTGCATGTAATTTTTTTTTCTTCCATTCCCTCTATTGTAATGGTTCTTGAAGACGTTAGTCCAGTACTGATGCAGTTCCTGAACTGTGGGTTCAGTTTCAGATTTTACATGTCATTTTCCTCAGTTAAGCACCTTCAGGTTTCAAATATTAACCTGTACTGAGAGGGCGTCGTTACTATGCTTCCCGTGAGCACAGGGTGAACTCAGACATGTAATTAAAGATGCCCCATCTTGGGCCATATCTGTAGCCATCACACATTTCCCCTATGCTGACACCCGGCAGATTGAGATTTCCGATGAGGCTGTATTCCTCCGGCCAGCCCGGCAGTCTGAAGCCAGTTGACTTGTATTCCCAAGTCACAGGAGCTTTGAACACACACCCTCAACTGCCCAAACATGGGCTTACTCCTCTAAAGCTGTGGTCCTGTGGTTAATATTTTTGTCTTAATATAAAAACGGAAGTTACTGCAAACACAATCAGATCATTGGTATCTCTTTCTTGTGATCACTGAAGCAGTTTTATTCGGAAGCAACAGAGCTGAGTATTTCAAAGCCCAGGCTTTTATTCAGAGTACAGTTCTGACCCCTGGGGCTCCAGACACTAATGTGGGTGCGTAATTCTACTCATGCCTCTTCCCACTGATGTTGTGCTGCTGCTGCACCCGCAGTCCTGTCTCTAGACCCCAGGCGAGGTCAGGCTGTTGGTTTTAAATCTTCCACCTTCCCTCCCCACATGCACCTGTCCATTCTCTGGCCCCGGGGCAGTGGGAAGATGCAGTGTAAGAATAGCAGAGCATTGGAAAGCCGAGGTGAAGCAGCAGATAGACTCCTGCCATCCTGAATAGTGTTATGACTGTGTGTTCCCTGCCTGACTCCAGGTATAAGTGGTGTTTGTGTGGCTGAGCTGTAACAGAATAGCCAAGCCGTCTGCCCCCTCAATGAGACTGAGGCCTTTAATTTCATTACCAACTAACTTGGAGATCACATTTCTGCTGATTTTCATGAAGCTCCCGTGAAGGGCCCCTTTGTATTGCCTCACTGTCACAGGAACGTGGGTGAGTGAGCTCCTGTGTGGTCAGAAGCATCTTGCCATGCGCCTGCCCTCCTGTGCAGTATGCAGGTCCTCCTTTGTTTAGGTTGTGGTGTGCTACCCCAATCTGCACATACCTCAGGAAGCTTATGTTGGGGTCTGATACCAGAAAGGAGATGGGAAAAGCAGTCCGTGGCCTTGCCAGCTCAGGTTTGCTCCCTCCTAGGTGTTTGCTTGCGTTTGGCTCATTATAGTTCCAGAAGCACAAACAACTGGGTTTCTCTCATTTCCCCCTTCTTACACAATATCAGTCATACTTTGCTGCCAGGAGCTTTCTCTGCTTACTCGGTTTCTGGTTTCCTTAATTTTTATCCTATTCCCGTGAGTCTCCTCTTCTCTAGACTAAATAATCCCAGTTCCCTCAGCCTCTCCTCATCAGTCATTTGCCACAGCCCCCCAACCATTGTCATTGCCCTTCGCTGTACACTCTCCAACATGCCCACATCCTTCTGTAGCAGGGGGCCCACAGCTGGACACACGACTCCAAATGTGGCCTCCTCAGTGCAGACTAGAGGGGAAGAATCACCGCCCTCGATCTGCTGGCAACGCTCCTCCCGATGCAGCCTGGGATGCCATTAGCCTTCTTGGCAACAAGGGCACGCTGCTGGCTCCTGTTCAGCTTATTGTCCCCTGTCACCCCCAAGTCTCTTTCTGCAGAGCTACTGTTTGGCCAGTCCTTCTCCAGCCTGCACTAGTGCATGGCATTGCTCCCTCCACAGTGCAGGACTTTGCACTTGTCCTTGTTGAACCTCCTGAGATTCCTTTTGGCCCAATCCTCCCATTTGTCCAGGTCTCTCTGAACCCTAACCCTACCCTCCAGCCTATCTGCTGCTCCCCCCAGCTTGGTGTCATCTGCAGACTTGCTGAGGGTGCATCCATCCCATCTTCCAGGTCGTTGATAATGATATTGAACAAAACTGGAACCGGCCTCTGGGGCACTCCACTTCATACCAGCTGCCAGCCAGATATCAAGCCATAGATTACTGCCCTTTGAGCCTGATGTTGCAGACAGTTTTCTACCCAGCTTGCCCAACCTGGATTTTCTTAGCTTGCTAGTGAGAATGTTGTGGGAAGCAGTATCAAAAGCCAGATGGAAATGTTTTCTCTATACTGTTCCTCCCATTGGATGCTGCTGGTAACAAGTGCAGTTGTGTCTGCATGGTGTGAGATTTCATTACATCTCCAGCTTTCTGCGCCTGTATTTCTAGTCCATGGAGTTCCTCACCAGGCACAGAGTTGACTCTCTGAGGTTAACAGTGTGAAGGGATCTTTTTCCACCTCCGAAAGGTGATGTACCAGCTATTAGCTGGAATTTCACACTTGAGTTTCAGGAGAAGGAAAACTGCTGGCTGGACACTAGTGGTATTTTTAGCCGAAATACATTGCTTTATTGAGCCATGAGAGTTGTTTCTGGTAAACTGGGTTTTCTCTCCTGTCGCACTTGCAAATCATCATACCTGCAAGACAAACAGATTTGTGTTACAACCTCCTATAATCTACCTAGAATTAGGAGGGTACCAGAGAAGAGTAGCAGTGATGAGAGCTACAGATGAAATCCTGTACGATCACTGTGAAAATGGGCTCTGTACATCTACCTTGACTACCACCTTATGTTACTTTCTTAATGCAGATTGAATTGAGTGCTGTCCCAGGGTGTGAGGTGTGCTAGAAACGGTCTGCACTTTCCTCTTCCTGGGTAGGTGGCACAAGCAGAGCACAACATGCTTCTGTGTACTGCAAATTCATGGAAGTGACTTTCTGACGAAGCACCACGGGTGCCTATACATGTGTAGTGAGGCTACTCCACCGCGCTGTAATCACAGTGTGTCAGAGCAGACTCGATTAATCAAGTCAGCTGGAGCATGGTAATTATCGTGCTCCAGCAGACTTCAGCATCACGTGCATTGACGTCCCCACACTGAAAAATGGCAGTGGGGCGCCTTAACTAAAGCGCATTCAATGAGCTTCAGTTAAAGCACCCCTGCCACCATTTTTCAGTGTGGGGAAGCTGATGCACAGCCTCTGTAATTAGTCTGTCCCTGTCCCCCCCACCCTGTGAGCATGTCTAAATGTCCTAACTGCCTGGACACCAAACACTGGGGGTTGGCTGCTGAGTGTCTCTGAAAGGTGGCTTCATCAGTGCAAGGGCGTGTGCTGATGCAGCACCCCCTTTTCAGGATCTCAGGGCGTTGCTGGGGAAGGAGACACCGGTGCGTGGTGTTGGCTGGGATACGTCAGAACAGCAGGAGCCCTGTGAAGGGAGCAGGGCTCTCCTGGGGTACACGAGCGCTGGGACGCGTTGTCCGTGCGATGAGGCTACTTAGTGGAACGAGCCAATATGATTGACAGGTGAAAATGCTGGGTCTTGTGTATTGCTTTTTCATGAACACTGTGGTTGCTCATCTGGTAATGCAGCACATGAGGCTTACTGGGCTCCCTCTTGTTTTGCAGTGATATCGTCGTTCAGATAGTAGATGCCAGGAATCCTCTCCTGTTTAGGTGCCAAGATCTGGTAAGTTAAGTGAAGCAAACCACTGGGTCTCAGATTGTGCTTTCAGCTGTGTTGATGCATTGCCCGAAGCCGTCTTCTCTTACATCTAACACATTGTGGCCTGTGTCTTCTGTGCCTCAGATTCATGTCAGCATGGATTATTTCTTCTTGCGAATGTTCTCCTGGCCTCAGCAACCTTTTTTCCACACACCCCCCCGTCCCCCACCCAAAGCTTCTCTGATAGCTCAGGCAGAAAGCAATGCATTTGGAGCCAGCCCTGCAGATATCTTGTCTGCTTCTCTTTCCCTGTTGCTAAGGAAACTTGCTGTGTAACAAGATGCTGACTTCTTCAGTTCCTGCTGCCGCTCTTTATTACCCACTTGAAGTCCTTGCTCTCTGTGGCACTGCTTGTTTCAAGAGTCACGTGAAATCCAAGCCAAGAGGTTGCTGTTGTAAAAATGTGAAGGAAATATTGGGAACTGCAGAACCAACAGCCATTTGACAGCCACGGCCTCTAAAATGATGTGTGGTAATGAGACAGCAAAATAAATGCGAAAATTGAGGATCAAGTGTGGCCACCATTATTTCATAGACCTGAATACCTCTTTGCCACGGCTGTGTAGGCAGTGATGGGCTTGCGCATTGAAATACCGGTTGTCTGGCTATCCGTGCTGTAGTTGCAGTTATACATGCACTTTGCATGTGCCAGACCCCACTGGGTTACTGGTGAGCCTGGCACTGTGGATGCTGAAGCTGTCTGGAGCATACCTGCCTTAGCGTATGTGGGTGGGGATGGGCAGGGTCCCAGGTCGGATCCTCTGCAGCCCGTGTGTTCTCTCCAGGAGCGTTACGTGAAGGAAGTGGAAAGCGACAAAGAGAACATCATCCTGATAAACAAAGCGGACTTGCTGAATGAGGAGCAGCGGGCAGCATGGGCGCAGTTCTTTGAGAGCGAAGGCGTTAAAGTCGTGTTTTGGTCAGCCTTGGGAGAGCGTGTGCGGCTGAGCACTGCGGCTAAGGTAAAGGAGGTGACTTCTTTGTGCTGAGCGTGCTCTGGGGAGTCGCAGTGACTGAGGTCTCCGTGTGACTGCTCTGCTTGCAGTGCAGCCGAGCGCTCAAGAAAGCGGGATGTTTCTGCTGCCTGGGGGAGGGTGTTGGTTGTGTTCACTCTTGCTGCGCAGTTACAAAACACCGCTGCAGCAGCAGATAGAGACGTGTCCACAAAAGCCTTCGTGAATTGAAGTAGCGTATCCTTCAGTTCTTTTGTCACACCATTTGCAGCTCCTTTTTCATGGCAAGTGAAAAGATAAGTACTGTTGAGCCAAGATGTGAGCTAGCTCTGAGGGGTTCAGTGAGTAGTACTAGAAACAACTGGTTGGCTGGCATAATGTGATGGAATTGCCTTCTAGGCTGGGTGCTAGGAGGTGCATGCATGTCCAAACAAAGCATTTCCTTTCTTCAGGGAAGGAATGGTGTATAAGAGCAATCTTGAAGTAGTTGGCAAAATGTCTTCTCACACATTGAAACGATCTGCTCCCACTTCAGTTATCCTAGCTGAATAATGCTACATGTGGGTTTAACTGGCCTTGTCCATTTTATAATGGTAGCTGGCTATGTAATACTCTGTGGGTGCTACCTGGCGGTGATGGGGGTGAGGACAGGGCGTGTCTGAATGGGTTTGTACAGCACAACACACATTGCCTGCCGGGCTTCTGAGGCTTCTTGTCTGCCCAGCTGTTTCAGGGATGACACTCTCACTTTTTATGCAGGGCCTAGAAGTTGAGGGAGCACCAGAAGAGTCCAGTGACTCTGAAGACAGAAGCTCTAGTGAGGAGGAGGAAGATGGAGCCGTGCAGAATGACACGGATAACCTGCACCCAGAGAATTCTCTGCATCTGGGAGACGGAGTGCTGGGCAGCGAGGTTGACGACAATGACAGCGAAGAGTATGAGGACTGTGAGGAGGAGGAGGATGCCTGGCAAACCTGTTCTGAAGATGAGGGTGGGGAGGAAGTAAATTCCTCTGCGCCAGGCTGGACAGGAGGTGGGAGTGAGAGGCAGCACGGCCCTGGGTTGGTGCCGAGCAGGCCCTTCAGCAACTTCAGCCACCTGGTTCAGAGAGAAGAGCTGCTGGAAGTGTTCAGATCGCTGCACACCGGCAGGAAGGCGAAGGAGGGAGAGGTCACCATTGGGCTGGTAGGTTGGAAGCGGGGCCTCATGGACCAGCTGGAGGTCAGTCTAACACTCTGGGGCCTTCCAGTGTAAAAGAGCACGTACCACCAAGGATGTTGTGTGCAGTGGCCTTCAGGCTTTCTCTGGAGTGTGGTGTTGAGTGCCCGCTGTGATAGCTAGCGCTGTGATAAAAGCCTCAGCATCAGAGCTCTCTGAAGAGCGTGGCAGAGTCCTGCGGATGTGTCCGTGTTTTCAGTCTGCTTTCTGTCTTCTAGGTGGGTTATCCCAACGTTGGCAAGAGCTCGACAATCAACACAATCCTGGGTAACAAGAAGGTGTCGGTGTCTGCTACGCCTGGGCACACAAAGCACTTTCAGGTATGCGGTGGGGGAGTGTCATCAGGCCCCTGAAGAAGGCTGCAGTGTTAGGCGGCTTGCCTCTGGGGGTGCCTGAGCACTCTTGGCTCGCTGGTCTGAAGGCTGTGTATAGTTTCTTGCTTGTGTCTTGTGGGGGCAGTCTTGATCTCTGCTAGCATCGCTTAGGAAAGACCGATCATGCGCTCCCCCATGCAGTGTGCGACTCGAGCTGCTGTTCCGATGTCAGTGTTGTGCACACCCCATTCTGTCTCTGTGAATACTTGGCTCAAAGTGAGCCTCAGTCAGAGCTGAGTTTTGCCTTGACCCCTGGAGGTCAGGACTTCAGGGCTGTCATCCCTTGTCGTCCGCTGTTAAAAACCCTGGGGTTACTGCAGCTTTGCTTTCCTCGCCTGTTATCTCTGCACTAGGCAGGCTGGAGGCTCTGGCTGGTGACCGCAGCGCCATCACTGTCATGTTGCAGGACCTTCCTCACCCTCCGTCTGGAGCGTGTGTATACATGTGTGCGCACATGCACTCTGTGCCCTTCCCCCCTCCCTCCTGCTCTTGTGTGTACAAAGCGAGACTTGGTGAGCCCTGCTTTTATCTGCCGCGCAGACCCTGTACGTGGAGCCTGGCCTGTGCCTCTGTGATTGCCCCGGTCTGGTGATGCCATCCTTCGTCTCGACAAAGGCAGAGATGATCTGCTCTGGAATTCTGCCCATAGACCAGATGAAGGACCATGTCCCACCCATCTCTCTAATATCCTTTGCTTGGGGTTTGGTACAGATCTGCACGTGTTAGACGCATACCAAGACTTGGGTGTGGAAAAGGCTGTGTGGCAGCAGGGCTGTCGGTGTTTTTTGAGGTCCGTGGTGTTACAAAGGAAGGAAATAAACCCACTATGTTATCATCTTATCCCACTTCGGAGGGTTTTCAGGTGGTTGATTCCCAGGTTTAGCCTCACTGTGGAGGTTTGTGCCTCTTTCCTGTTTCAGTCTTGAAACCAAAGTCCCCAAGATGTTCTTTAAATGTTCTCTTAACATGCAGTTTTGTCGCCGGGTTAATTAGCATGACCTCAGACTGCTGTTTGTACACGTGCAGTGGAAACCAACACATGGCTTCCTTGACTAGTCCACATTTGCCAGCATATCCCACGACACGTTTTAGAAGCAGCCTACGGAATCAATATCATACGACCCAGAGAAGATGAGGATCCTGATCGCCCACCCACAGCTGAAGAGCTGCTAACTGCTTATGGATGTGAGTAATGGTGCGCTGCTGTACGCTGAAATGTTCTCTCGCAGGGTTAAAGCTTGTGGGACTTGGCTCGGGTCTGGGTATTAACCTCCTCTCCACTGGCCTGTGCTGGGGAGAGGGCAGGGGCAAGTCTTCCAAGTTTCGTATCGCGGCACAGGGCTTCCTCCCTGGGTGGCGTGTTCAGGGAGCAGCGGAGAACATGCTGTGGAAGCTCCCTGAATCGTAACCTCCTGCTCCGTCTTTCAGACATGAGAGGCTTTATGACAGCTCATGGGCAGCCGGATCAGCCAAGGTCGGCCCGTTACATATTGAAGGATTACGTCAGTGTAAGTTCTCCCTGCACCAGTCACCTTTCCTGCTGGGCGCCAAAGCAGCTTTTCCGTTATAGGGGTAACGAACTCCATAAACGAGGGCCTGCTTCAGCTAATACTCTAGTACAATGTTTCTCAACCCTTCTAGACTTGAGGGTCCCTTGGAAAATGCTAGTTCTGAGCTGCCACTCTTTTTGACTACAGAAAATAATAGAGCAATTCTTCAAGAGCTCAGGAAAACGGCAGCAGGACAGAGTGTTTGTAACACTGGATTCCTGCTGGCAGCCTCTGGGTTTATCTTGTGAATTGTGTTTGCACACCAAACAGTGCACACGTTGAGTGGCACCCCACAGCACCCTTGAAAGGATCTCAAGGCACCCCACAGTGGTGCAGGACCCTGGTTGAGAATCACGGCTCTAGCATGTGAGATCAATTCAGGTATCAAGGCTTTTTTTTTTTCTTTTTAAAGAGAAGAAAAAGCAAGGGGACAGGGTCTCACTGCTGGATATTGTTGGGGAGAGTACGCGATGCCAGAAAGATGGAAGCGAGCTGCACAGTAAAGAGCACCTGTGAAATACACGGCTCACAATAAGGAAAAGGAGTGTCCCTTTGATTTCAGTGGGGCAGGTGCTGGCCTGATTCTGGCCACGGTCCTGTCCTGATGGTGATAATCCCACAAGCTGCTAGAGAACCTCTCCGCAGGAGGTTGCAGAGTGCTTTCGTGGGATCCCTACAAGGCTGTCACTGAGCATATTTACAGCTGGGTGAGCAACCAACTTAGCTGGCCAAAATTGGAGCGAGTCTGCGATAGAGCTCAGCCAAGAACGCAGGAGTCCTGACTTTCTGGTTGCAGCTGCTAGCTGTGGTTACCCCTCTTATCTTGAGGGGTCTGCCCTGCCTGCTGTGGTTTCTTACCAGGAGAATAACAGCTATGCATTGTTCTTGCAGGGTAAGCTGCTGTACTGTCATCCCCCTCCGGGCACTGACCCAAAAGACTTCCAACACCAGCACAACAGACGTACACAGAGCAGAGCCATGCAGGGTAATGCAGAACTGAGACCAGAAAGGAATCGGAGGGCAAAACAAATTGAAAATGTCGTGGACAAAACATTTTTCCATCAGGTATTTTGGAATTAATTCCTTGGGGACAAATTGCCTAGCACTGGCTGTCAGCATCTTTAAAGGTAACCAGAAACCATAGTTCAGGAAGGCGTTAAATGCAGCTTCTGAAGTCACTGGAGCAGTTACTGGAGTTCTAAATTGGCAGATCTAGATAACTTTGCAACCAAGAGTTTTAAAAGAGCTAGCCAAGGAGTGGTCAGGATTGATGTTGATCTTAAATCTTGGAACCTCAGAAAAGTTTCAGAGTATCGGAAGAATAATTAATCCTGTGCCAATGTTAGCAAAGGATAAATGGAGTGATCTGGTTAGTTTATAGGCCTGTTAGTTTGATCCCAGCCAAAATAATTGATTGCTTGATACAGGATACAGCTGATAGGGAATCAGATGAAGGCAGCATAAATGAGGTGGTGGATTTGTGAATATTCCGTCTTGTGAGGCTAGCTGTGTCTCCGATACAAAAGGCTGTGGGTGTAACTAGAAAATGCTTGAATGACACTGATTTAGAAACTCAAGCAGTACAAAATTAACAGAGCCAGTCATGAATCTGTTTGAACATATGCTAACAGCTCAGTCTCAGTGTCATGGTGATATGGGGAATCCTCATCAAACAGGCACATTTCTGTTAGAGTCTGCCTAGGATTGGTTCTTGCCTTGACAGTATTTATTATTTTTATCAGTGACCTGGAAGATGCAGGTAACCTGGATTGGGGGAGCGAAGAACAGATGAGGAGGGTGGGTGATGACAGTGAGCCGGGCGCAGACACGCTGTATGCGTGTCTGTACAGCCCAGTGTGAAGTCATTCATGGGGAAACAGAACGAAGGCTGGAAGTGGGCCGCTGGAAAGCTCGTGGAGGGCCTGTTGGATGAGCAGTTGGGCCTGCGCTGTGAGAGACGCTGGCCAAAGGGCAGATGTGGTAGTTGCACCTGGAAAGAAGCCGCTATTGTGCAGATGCAGGGAGTTCTGCTACCTCTGCATTGGTCATGACTGTGGTGCCCTGGTTTCCACAACGCAAGCAGGACGGTCGTATGTTAGGGAGGGTTTGTAGACACGCCACAGGAATGGTTCAGGGACTGGGAGGTCTGCCTTAAATGTGCCCCTAGGAGCTCAGTCTGAGTTGATCAAGAAGGGTGTGAGCCGATTTTCCTGAATCGGGTACCTCCATTGGGAGCTGAAATTTGACAAGGAGAGTCTTCAGTCTGGCGGATGAAGGCACACGACACGCTGGCTTGAAGCTGAGGCTGGACAAACTTGAGCTCCAGATAAGACGCCTGATTTCAGTAGAGGGCAAATAACTGCTGGCACAACTTGCCCCAGCTGTGGTGGCTGCTGCAACACTGGGAGAACTGAAATTGGGACTTGGCACGTTTCTGAAAGGTTGGCTCTGGTTCAGACAGGAGTCAGCCCGAGAAGTCCTGTGGCGTGTGATTCGGGAGGTCAGGCTAGGGGATCGGTGCTCTTCCTGAGCTTTGCAGCTGCTGAGCTGAGGGCTGGATTTACCTTTGCCTGTCACTTAGAAGTAATTACTGTAACGATGACAGCTTTGCAAATGTCTGTTCCCCAGGAGAACGTCCGTGCTCTGACGAAGGGCGTCCAGGCTGTGATGGGATACAAACCTGGCAGTGGTCCCGTGTCCCGAACTGAGTCTAGCTCCAAGAACGAGATGGGGAAACCCTGGAAAAAGCATGGGAACAGGAACAAAAAGGAGAAGGTTCGTAGGCTCACCAAGCACCTGGATGCCTAGCCATAGCAGGGCAGAGCGGACTCTCCGGGTAGAGACTGCGGACAGCGTCCCGTACATTTTGTGCTCAGACTGAAGCTGCAGGGATAAGCCAGCATTGGTGCTTTGTGCCAAAACACCAGCCATGCTGTGGGCAGAGCGGGGCAGGTGGGTGAGATCACATGTTGCTCTGAGCCCCTTCCTTCTGGGAAAGGGACCAGGCTCCCCAGGAGCAGGTTGGTTTGACCGTTGCCAAGAAGTCCGCCCTTCTGCTGAGTGCAGATGCGGCCGTCTAGAAGACTTTGGACATGGACAAGGCCTCTTACAGCTGCTTGGGATTTAAACCCCTACAAAACCATGACCTTGCTTACTCAATTTTTACTGGATAAAGCTTGTTTATATTTGAGACGACTTCGTCTGCCTCCTTTCTTGTCTTTTTACTTGTGTAGCTTATTTTCTGGCAGTCGCATCTTCCTGCCTTCCCTCTGCCTGCCACTGTTAGTTCTGGGGAACGTAAAGGTCCACTGAAAGCGCCCTTTGCTAACAGCTGGGTCATGACAAAGAGGCAGGAGAGTCTGGAAACTCAGTGATTTCTGGCAAAGAAGGAAAGAACCTCACATGGGGTGACAGGAGCCAGGCGCTGCTTTCACTTCCCTGCTGACGTGCTAGTATAAGAGTTACATTGCTGTACGAACTTCCACTGACTTCTGAGCCCTGAGACCCTGTGCCGAAGTGTCCTAGTCCTTGTGTCTGGTCTGTTATGAAGCTGAATTTGATGTCCTGTAGGTGGCCCTGTCGTACGGTCTCATCGAACCTCTATTCCATGTACTGATCTAGATGCAGGATCGACTGTAGTGGAAATACCATATGTCAGACCAGAATTGAGCCCTAAAAGAATTCATACCAAAGCCCTTCTGCTCACTGGGGGAATATTCAGGCTTCAGGAGCTGAAATGAGGTACTGGTGGCGGGACAAGCTAGACCAGTGCTGGCAAGCTGGGAAGATGCCACCAGCCTTGGGCTTGTGTTGGGCAGAAGCGATCCATTCAGGATGGGGATGGGTTTGTGCGCTGCTCCATCCCCAGGTCTGCCTGTCCTTCCAGCGGAGCCCTGATCCAGGGGCTGGGACAGCCGTGGGACGGGAAAGGCTGCGGCTTTGATCCGAGCGGGTTGAATGTCAGACCGCCAGCTTTGTGCTCGTTATGCAGCTCCTGAAGTCGGGGGCTGTATGTTGGAGGTGGCTTTTATTTAGGCAGCTATAAGGCAAATGGCTCTTCCAGGTGGTAAAGCAGAGCAGCACCCCCAGGCATCTCCAGCATGGTGTGGGCATTGCTTGCTGGTGCTTCACCCCCGGGCATCTCGGAAAGAAATGCTTCACCAGGGCTAAAGCGGCAATGAGACACCCTCTAAGGTGGGTAAGTGCTGCCTAGGTGGAAGTGGAGATGTGTGAAGTGATGTAGGAACAGGACCTGCCTCTCCTGGCCCCTGCCCCCATCTGCACAGCCCTTCTGCTGCCGTGGAAATGCCCCTGCGCCATCCCTCACCAGCATTTGCCTTTGAGTCTCTTGTTGGGCTACCTGGGGGCACAACCCCTTCTGCTTCCCGCCTGGGCCCATGGCTGGAAACGAGAAGAATCTACCCTCCTTGCCCCAGGGCTCAAAGGGGCTGATGGCTTTTTGTCAGCAGGTTTTGGGGGGGACGGGGAGAAGGAGGTGAGAGCAGAAAGGCAGTGTCCAGGTGACTGCCAGGTACTTTGTGTGCTGTGTAAGGGGTGCTCGTGCTCGCGGTGCTCTGCTTCGGGCCCTGCAGCATCATGCCAGAGGCAGTGTGAGCCCCTGCGCCTGCCCTGGGGGGAGCCCTGCCTACCCCAGCCTCCCCGGCAAGCGGGGGACCATGCTGCTGTCTGCTGAGAACCTGCAAAACTGCCCCTCACCTGTTCCCTGCTGGCACAGGACTGCCCTTCTCATCTTCCAGGTCTGCGTGACTTGGGATCTCCTGCCCGGGGTTGAGAGCATGCGAGCGTCCGCAGGAGGTGTTGCTTTTGGAGCGCTCCTCTCGTGCCCTAGCCGAGCTGGGGTGGGAGGGAGACTGCAGCACACGAGGGGCTGAGGGGGGTGCAGGCACTCGATGGGCTCAGTGACAGAGGAGCAAACTGAAGGGAAAACTTCACTCTTGTCCCCCCTCTCCCCTCCCGTTGAGCGCAGAAGGCTTCCGGCTCCTGGCGTTGGCAGCTCCCAAGTGCAACAGTGCAAGGGTTGCACCCCTGGTCGTTGTGTGAATATGGGAGGGTGCTGGGCTGGCGTCCCACGAGCAGGACTGACCCCTTAGCCACCCCCTCTCTGCAGTTTAAGTTGCCTTGAAAATTGAAAATCCCGTTCTTAGCTTCTAAGTCTCTGCCTTAAAATGACACCATGGCAGGTCGGGAGCTTGCTGTGGTGCTCTCGGGAAAACGGGAGCGTCTCAGTGCTCCTGGCTGCCCCGTTCGTTGGAGACGCGGCGATTGCAGTCTGCAGCAATCAGCGCTCGGTGGTGCGCAGCCCCCACGAGGGGAAGCTCAGGCCCTCGCCTGGGGCCCAGGCTCCCTGGTTGGGTTTCCAAAAAAGGACCATTGGGTTTGGGTCAGACTGATGCAGAACTAAGCATACTTCCCAGATGCTTGACCTGCACTGGCTGGGAGTAAGGCAGGGGCTGGGGCCAGAGTGGCCCGAGCCCCGGGCCGGCTCAGCACTAGCAGAGACCCCCTGCCCCTGGGCAGCCCGCGCAGCCCCTCCAAAGGGGGCTGGCGATGCCTGGCAGCAGCCAGCGATGGGGTGCCCCTACCCCTGTGCTACCAGCCCCATCGCAGTCTCCCAGTGCCTGGCTGCGGCTGTCGGGGTGCCACCTCCAAGCTCCCTCGCTCCGGGCTTCTCCGTGCAGCCGGGGCCCCATCCTGCTCCGGTGGTGTTGGGACCACCCCGCCTGCTCCATGACCCATTTTTCCACCACCACTGCTGCTCCCCGCTGTTCCCGCACTGCAGCGTGGATGGGAAGAGGGGTGAGAAGCGGGATGCGCTGGGCTGCCCGCGCCGGGCCCAAGCTCTGGTGCTGCGGGGACCAGCCCCTGGCGCGCGACTGCTCGGGGCAGGCGGTGGGGACAGCAGCCCTGGGCAAGCGCTCGTCCCTGGGGCTGCTCTTGCCCAGGCATTGCTCTCCGGCAGCAAGTGCAGAGCCCGCCTCAGCTGGCGCCTGCCCGTGGGTCGAGGGCTCGTGCCACAACGGAGTGACCTCTGCTTTGGGACCTCGCTGCGCGGAGAGCGAGTGCCCACATGGAGCCAGCACCGATAAGGAGCCGCCGCGCGCCTGTGTCCCGTGGCCGGAGACGAATTGCCTGGCGGAGCCGCTCGGGGCCAGACAGCGAGACAATGGGAGGGCTGGAAATGCGGAGGGAGGAAATTCTTCTGCTGTATTGCCTCTTCCTCCTGCGATAAGAGCGCACACAATGCGCCCAGCGCCGGGGCCCTGCTCAGGCCGTGCGCGGGGGGCTTCGCACTCCCCCGGCCTCTCCCCGCGGGACTGGGGTCCCGGGGTGCTTGCACCTGTCCTGCCGGGTGGGCTTGTGCCCCCGGGGCCGGGCAGGGGAAGCCCAGACCCTGCCCCATCCCCGTGCTGGCGCTCAGGTCTCCGCGCTGGCCAGCGACCGCTCGCCAGGGGGTCTTTGGTTTGTGGCTGGAGGGCCTGAGGGGCGGCAGGTGCATCGCGCCCCTTCCCCGCGGGGCAACGTGCTGGCTGCGTGGGCCGGTGCTGGGGGCCTGTGGCAGCAGGGGGGGCGCGGGGGCGGTGCTGCCTGTCTGCCCCGGCTGGGGCTGGTCGTGGGGTGAGCCCCCCTTGGCAGGGGGAGGCTGTGGGGTGGAGCCGTAGCAGGAGTGGGAGCAGAGTCGGTGAGCCGGGGCCGTGGAGGGGGAGCCCGGAGCGGGTGCAGCTGTGCTCGCCCCCCTTCCTGCTCCCTGTCTGGGGCTGGCCTGGGCCAACGCTCCCGCAGCGCCTGGCGGGAGGGTCTCGCCCCTGCGCTCAGGCTCAGCCCTGCGATGCACTGGGCAGGACGGGATTTCCCCCTGCTCAGACTGGTCCAGACTGGGGGGGTTGCTTTCCTCTGCAGAAGGGGCACGGCCTGGGGCTGGGGTCTTTCAAGCGCGTATTAACCCCCTTTGGGGCAGCAGGATCTTGGCCGCCGTGGTCCCCCCGCTCCACGTGTGGCAGGGTCGGGTGTGATGTCTGCGTTGTGACAGGGGTGAGAGCCGTTTCACGAACAGGTTACACGACGGTTTGTCCGGGCTGGTTCGGACAGGCCTGATCCTGCCGCAGCCTAGGCTTGGACTGGATGTGACCCCGCGGCTCCCTGCCAGCCCCGTGGCTCGAGGTTTCTAGGACTGCGTGGCGCTGTAGGGCTGCAGCCAGCCACGGGCACCGTGTCGCCGAACCGGACCTTTCCCTGCAGCCACACGTGGCATCGGGGCCACGCGCACGGCATCTCGCGCACGGTCTCCCCGGCCCCATGGGGCCAGGACCTGAACCCGTGCCGTGCCAGCGTGTCCCTGGGCCATGGTGCCTGGCACAGCGTGGGTCTCGGTCCCGCCACGGAGCAGGTGCTGCTTTTCGGGCGTCCCCCCGTGTCACCAGCCTTGGCTTTGCAGGTGCCCGTGGCTCTGGGGCACCGGGGTCTGCCTGCTCGTGCTCGCGTGCCCCGAGTGCACACCACAGCCGTGGCAGGACTGGCTGGAGGGCCGTGGCCGGCCGGCCGGGGTGAGGAGCGGAGGCTGTTGGCTGCGTGCTGCGCTGGCCGCTCCGTCCCTCTCCCCCACCCGGTTGCTCGGCCGGCTCTGAGCAGCCATTGTACGGCGAAACAAAGCCGTGCTCGCAGGGCGGCTCTCCCTGTCCGGCCGGTGCCAGAAGTGGCTGATAACCATCTGCCCCTGCAAAAGAGTCCGGCCCCGCTCCGGGGCGAGGTCGCCCTGTCAGCCCGGGGTCGGTGCTAGCAGGGGGCAGCCAGGAGCCAGCTCTGGGCTCCTTCACCTCTGCCCGGCCCCAGGGCGATGCTCGGCGCTGGAACAATAGCAGCCGGGCTGGTCCCGGGTCCACGGGCGATGCCCGAGCATCACGTGCGCGCTCGGGCCGTGGCAGGGCCCATTCGTCACCCTCCCGCTCTCGCTTCCCCTGATAAGACGAGGCCGGCAGCGCCGCGATCCCTTCCTGAGATACGGCCCCGGCCCCGGCCCCCCTGCCCCGAGCCCGCACCCTGGGCCGGTGGGGCAAGGCGAGGCCTCTCGCCTCGTGCTTCGGGGCAGAGGGAGGATCTCCTGTCCTGGCGTCCGTCTGCAAGCCCAGAGGAAACGGAGACGCGGCAGATCCTCGGAGGAGCCCTGGGGTCGCTTCTCGCTGCGAGCGCCGAGCCGGCAGCGGGGGGACCGGCGGCCCAGACAGGTGCTGGTGCCTCAGTTTCCCCTCCGCAAGGCACTGGCGAGGCGGACTCGGAGGCCACGAGACTGCATGTGCCGAGGGCCAGAGAGCGGCTGGCACTGAGACGGCACGTGAAGGCTTTGCAGCGGCCGGCGTCCAAGGGGTAAAGCCCCCATGGAGAGGAGGAGAGCAGGGCCGTGGGGCAAAGCCCTGGGCCAGCGTTGCTCCCCCCATACCGCGAGCAGGAGCGGTGCCTCGATGGGCAGCCAGGGCCCTCGAGCGCCCAGGGAGGCCTGCGGGAAGGTGCCCAAAGCCCCGGGGAGCGATGGTCCAGCTGCCGCAGGCCCCTCCGTGCTGCCTGGTGTCCCTGCCGCGGGCTGCCGGCAACGGGCCAAGAGCAGCACGAGGCAGCTGAGCCGGGCGGTTCCCTTGGCCCAAATCTCCCTGCACCTCCATGCGTTGCTGTCGCAGCGCAAAGGGCCCTGGCCAGGTGCATGCAGCCGCTTGGGGGGGGCCTCCCGCCTCCCGCCCTTCCAGCGCTGACCGGTATCAGGACACGAAGAAGGAGGAAAGCAGCTTTTCTCTCTCGCTGCGGAGAGGAGGACGTGCACCGGGGCTGCGAGCTGCAGCAAAGTCAGTGTAGGTTGGGGATCTGGAAACACCGCTCCACCGTTAGAGCAAGGAGGCCGTGGCACAGGTGTCAGGGAAAGGGTGGGCTCTCCATCCCTGGGGGATTGGTCTGGACGGGGGAGCTTTGGCCTTCCTCTGTAGCAGGGCCTCGGTCCGCGCCCGCCCGGGCTCTCCTGCGCCTGCAGCGACAACACGGCAGAGAAGCAGGACGCTGGCTGCCGCCGTCCCCCTGCTTCGGGTGCAATGCCTGGCGTCGTGTCGGGGCTGACGGTCGTCTCATGTCGAGTGTCGATGCTGGATGTGTCCGGGCTGGTTTGCACAGGGCCGGTCCTGCCTCAGGCCGGGGTTGGACTGGATGTGACCTCTGGAGCTCCCCGCCAGCCCCCCGGCTCTGCTGTGACCGAGACAGGCCCGCGGGTGTCCCTGGAGGGGGGGCAGCGCCAGGCCAGAGGGCCCCTTGCACGCCCGGCAGCACGCGGGCACGGCGTCCCGATCGGGGCTGGCTGTCGTGCTGCAGCTGTCGGTGCTGCTGGGGCGGGTCCTGGGCATCGGTCCGGGTCTTGCCGTGGGCCCGCGGGGGCTGGCGCTCCGCAGGCAAACGCGCTGCGTGGCCCGTTCTCTGCGTAGCGAGACATCTGAGCCCATGGGGTATCCAGGAGCCGTGCCGTCCGGCTGGGTGGCCGGCCGTGCGCTGGGGCTGACACTATTGCCATGGGAAAGTCTCCCGGCTCTGGACACGTTGCTGTTTACGGTCCGGTCACAAGCCGTTCCCGTGCTGGTTTCTCCGTGGGACTCGGCTCGGTGGGGTTTCTATCCAAGCCGTTGCCTTTGGAGAGCAAACCTCCCCGTGTCAGCCTGAACGGTCGGGGTCGTGACTCGGGCTCTGCACGGGCAGTGCGTGTGCGTAAACGTGCGTGCATGTGTGCTTGGGCGTGTGTGCCAGTGCCCAGCCAGCTGCCATCCCCAGGTGGGCGCGGGAAGGGGCGGTGCACATTAGAGATCGGTTCCCAGCGGTCACAACAGCCACCTCCCGCCCAGCGGCCTGAGGGGCCGGGTGGTCAGCGACGGTCGCAGCAGGGGTGCAGACGGCTAGAGGTGGGCAGTTGGAGGCAGCGCGGCACGGTCCCCCCGGTGCAGCCAGAGCCTGGGCACGCGTGTCGGGGTGGAGGGCATGGGCGCTGTGCCAGGGGTGGATCGCAAGGGGTATGTAGGAGCAGGCAGGTGCACCCCCTTACACCTCTGGCCCTTGGCTCACTGACCCCAAGAAATCCAGACAAGCAGGCTCTGAGAGCACGCGGGGCCCGTGTCAAGAGAGGACGCTGTGGCCTGTGTCCCAGGTGTGTGCGCTGCCATTGGGGTGGGCGACTTCTGCCCCCTCCCCTCACGGTGCTGTGCGAGCCCGGTCTGCCACGTGCAGGCGCCTCCGTCCGCGCGTTGTGGCAGGCTCTGCGACACTTGGAAGGCAGGGAGGGGAAGCACGGGGAGGGATCAGACCCCGGCCGAGGGCAAGGATGCCCGTGACACACGACTGCAAGCAGACATCATGTTTATCCCAGGAGAAACCAGCTTATCCCAGGCCAAGTGCAATGGTACAGATGTCTATGCCTGTTGTCCCAGGATAAAGCCTAAAAACCGTGCCTGGATAAGAGGTAGCCACACTTTATCTTGGGATATTGCACCCTACATCTGTGCCGTTGTCCTGGGATCGCATCGCTGAAGCAATGGCAGGAGGCAGCGGCGCTCTCAGCTGCTCGCTGAGTCCTGATGAGAGGGGCATGTGTGCACATGGCAATCCCAGGACATTTCTGCTGTGGGACAAACACAGGCACACCTCATCCAGGACAAACGTAACGTCGGTTCCTAGCCTGACCTGGGCATCACACAAACAACCCGGTGCCGTCAGGGGCTGAGCAGACCTGCAGCCTGGAGGAAGCCACAAGCGGGTTGGATGCTGGCCTGGGTTTGCGCCCTTTGCAAAAGTGGGTCGGTTTGCTGCTGCTGAGGAAGGACTGTTCCCCGTGGCAGGTGCATTTTGCAGGCAGAGGGAGCGGGTCCCAAACCCGGCCCCTGCAGACGTGGGGGAGCCGAGCCGAGCCGAGCCGAGCCTCGGGTTGCAGACAGACGGGCCCTGCCGTGCAGCTCGGTACCGGAGCTGGAGACGCTGCTCGCCCTGGAGACAGGGCATCGCCCTGCGGCTACCGAAACCCAGGGCCGCGCTGGCCCTGCTGTGAGCGTGGCACGGAGGGGTGCCCGGTTCCTCTGCTCCGGGGCCTGCGGTTCCCGCGCTGCTCCCTGCCCTCAAGCACGGGACCGAGTTCCCTGGGACGGGAAGTACTGGCAGCCGATAGTGCTCTGGATCGTGGCCACCAGGCTAATCTCCTCGTTATCAGCAGCAGGCAGACTTTATTTAGCACACAATCAAGCAGGGAGGCAGGGCTGTCAGAGGCCGCGGCGGCAGCGCGATTCACTCCCCAGCCCCTTGCCTGTCCTCCCGTTATCGGTCCCTGTCGCTAGAGGACTTTGCTTTGCATCGGCGGATGGCAAGAAGTGGGACATGGTTGAAGGTCGCTACGCTTCACCTCTGACGCCAGTGCCAGGGACGTGGGGCAGGGTCACGTTTCAGGGGCACCTGAATGGCGGAGACGTTTCTGTCGTGTGGCGGCAGGGCCAGCGGTGGGAGCGGGAGGCCGCTGAGCCACTTGCACGTGGGACGGACGGGTGCCCTGGGCACAGGGCTCGGGGCTGTTGTCCAAGGGGCCGTGTCCAGCCCGGGGCTGCAGCCCGGGTGGGGCAGAGCTCAGGCAGGGCCGTTGCGGCGTGCCCGAGGCACGCAGCACCGTGATGAAGCCACCCCGGGTGGGGATGGTCTGACAGCGTCCCTGGAGGAGCATGAGCTTGCTCTGAGGCAGGGAGCCCCGTCCCCTGCTCCATCCTCGCCCCCTTCCCTCTGAGCGCTGCCTGGTGAAGGGACCAGGCCCTGCCTGGAGGCAGGTGACATCTGTCCGGAGCAACCCCGCTCTGCGCAGGGCAGATGCTGGATAAACCCTGTGCTGCCGCTGCCGGGGCCTTCGACGGATCTGCCCCGACTACTGAACGCGCCGGCTCTGCAAGGGGGGCAGTGCTTTACAGGTGGCAAAACTGAGGGAGCCGCGAACCTGGGTAACTCCCTCCAAACAGAGACCCGGGCGGTAGCAACCCTGGATGGGGCTCGGGGAGTTTTAGGGCAGGGGAAGGCAGGCCTGAGAGGCCTTCAGCACCGGAGCAGGGGACAGTGCTGCGGAGGCTGAGCCTGGCTCTGCCACAGATTTGCTGTGTAGCCCTGGCCAAGGCCCCCGATCCCCATCTCCCTCCCTGCGAAGTGCACTTAGCCGCTGCACACGAGTGAAGACGGAGAGCGGCTCTGCCCCCCGGGACGGGGCGAAGAGCGTGCTGGGAAGTCGGAGTGGATAGAATCGGGGATCTCCCAGCGCTGGGCTGCAGCCGGCTGGGATTCCCCTTGCGCTTGCATAAAACCAGCCCAAGTCTGACATGAGCAAACCCTGGCCGGGCGGCACCTCGCTGCTGGGACACGGGTGGCCGGATCAGTCCCTAATGGCAGGGCAGGGATCCCGGGCCTCGGAGAGCGTGGCAGCGTCTCCCGCAGCTGCGGTCTGGCGGGACAGAAATGTCTCAGCTCTTCTGCCACTGAGCGGCCCTTTGACGCCTTGATTTTGGCTCGTGAGATGTGAGAGTGAGAGGTCTGCCTGAGGGGAAACAGGCCTGAGCCGACCCCCAGGGCAGAACCGCAGCGCTCGGTGTGTCGGCGGCACCGTCTTGGAGCAGGGCCGCAGCCGGCCGGTCCGGTCCGAGGGCTGGTGTCACGAGCAGGACGCGTGTGCGGGTTCACATATCGAGAGGATAGCTCATTTTCCCGCTAGGAGCCTTGCCAGGTGGTTGCATCTCTTCTCCACGCCGCTCGAAATGCAGCCAGGAGCAGAGGCCAGTCCTGGACGGTTAGGAAAGCAGAGGCATCCTGAGAGATGCACAAGGGCCGTTTGCTCCGTCCCCGAGAGAAACCTTGCAGCCCGCCCGGCTTCACTTCAGTCCCGGCCACGTCATGCCGCCGGACCTTGGCCAGGGGAGAGAGAGGCCGTGCTCCAAGGTTGCCCACGGCTGGACTGCTGGTCTGGCTGCCCAGCGGTGTTGGTAGGGAGCCCATCCCAGGTACGTGCGGCAGCACGGGCACAAGCTCTTGGTCTCGTGACACCGAGCACAGGTTGACCGGTCAGGTCCATAGACCGTGGAGGGCCGTGAGGGGGACAGGCGGGGTGCGCCGAGAAGGGAGGCAGAGATGAGGCGAGGGTGGCAGCCTCCTGCCCGGATGCGAGCAGGCAGGATGGCCCTGGCTGCGACGGGAGAGAAGGAGCTGCGGGAACAGGACAACCGAAGTCTGGCCCAGAATAGTGGCTGGGTTGTGGATGAGGCAAGGAGAAGGTGCCATGCTTAGACAGCCTGAATGAGAGGATGGAGGCTGAGGTCCACGCTGCAGCAACAAGATACGGTCCGTCGGGGAAGAGCCTGGGAGCATGAGTGGAGCCCCGTGGGAATGGGGATAAGGGAGGATGTGCTGGAAGGAGGACAGAGGAGGTGTTGTGGGGGCTAAGGGGGGTCACACCATAAGAAGGGCATGGCTGACTATCGAAACAGCTGGCGGACGAGGAGGATGAGGCTGTAGGACTGCCCCAGGGTCCGCTGAACAAGCTGCTGCAGGCTGCGGCAAGGCTGGGCCGTCTAAACCCAGTGCATTTGGACAAAAGAAACAGAAGTGTCCCAACCCCCCGTCCCCGGTCTGTGCCGCACTTCATTTCCTTCACACTTGGCACAGCCAACAGATTTTCTTCCCAGAAGAGGAGAATTGTCTAGCCAAATGCAAGTTGCTTTTCAAAGAGTCACCAGGTCTGCCACGGGACAGGGCCTGTGGGGGACAGTCCAGGCAAAGTAATGTTCTTCTTCCAGCAAAATGCAGTATTTGGGGATTTAAACACAATTGCTGCTAAGCGTTAAGGGCAGTGCAAGTGTGATGCAGAGTAGTATTGGTCATTAGCACCGTAACCACCCCAAACTCGTGGGGAAAACAGGCCCGTGTCCCATCACCGTGTTGCATGGTTGCTATAGGTGTCGCACCCGGACCCAGAGACAGAGCAAGGGGGAGGCTTGCTCCTCTCACTCTGGAGAGATGAAAACACGGTCAGCCAATTCGCCTAGATGTACGGGTATCTGCAGGAGGCCTACGGATATCCGCGTGCTGTGGGGGGAGTGGGGGAGTCCAGCACCAGTGCATATTTCCACCCAGGTAGCCCTTTTCTGACTCGACGCTGCCACGGACCGCGTGGTTGTCAGAACAATCAGAATGGTTGTGGTCAGATGAACATCTCTGGTGATGCTGGGTTTCACACACAGAGGATGCGTGCCGTGAATGGATGACCCGGTATCGTGGAGCATCGTGGACTGCTGTTATGCAGGTCCTCATTTGTCATTATTCTCAGCTGTAATCTTGTTTAATAACACGCTCAAATTCCACACCTAGAAAAAATAAGTATCTTTATAGTGACCACATACATCTGCTTCAGAGCCGGCGCTCTCATTATGTGGGGCATGATGCTCATTTGATTTTTGGTTTCTTTTCCATCTCAGATTCCTGGTTGTTGCACGTCTCCCCTGGCAGGCGTGGGCCCAGTCTCTTGTATCGTGGTCCGTGGTAACAGGGGCTCCACTCACGGCCAGCGCTGCTCTACTCTCATCGTGCTGCAACGGTTCATTTAGCGACGCATGCACATCAACCATCTGTGGATGACGCTTTTCTTCCCATTTATTAGGATATTTATTGATAATGTCTCCGCATTGCAGCTGTGCAGCTTTCCGCTGGCTTTGTTGACTGTGCCACGCTTGCTGTGTCTAGCTGAGGACCTTAATGCCAAAAAGCAACCCTTTCCTTCGCCAGAGCAAAACTAGTTGGGGAAACGAGAAGTTAGTTCTGCAAGCCTGCAGCTCACTGCAGGATTTCTCTGCTGCAGCAGTGCCCGAGGCCCGTCGGGCTCAGAGCCCTGCTATGCCCGGCCCTGTGCAGGCAGGCAGGAAGAGGGAGGCCTCCCCCGTAGAACTTGAACCCAGGCCCAGGACCAGACCCTACGAGTCGGCAGAGCCTATGACGGGAGCACGGACGGATCTAGGATTTTGAGAAGTGGGGTGCAGATGATGTGGTGCATCCTCAATAGAACATGACGCATACTTTTATCAAGTTCAAGGGAAACTAGAAGCTTTACTAATAAGCTAGTGGCCCAGGGCTACATTCTGCATTTTAAGACTGGAGGAAAAGCCATGATAAACTTGCTGTATCAGCACCCAAGCACAGAATAATCAAACGATGTTGTTTTCTGAGTCCTGCAGTCATTAGAATTAAACGGACATCTGTTTTTCAACTTCATACGACAAAATCCAGCTTTCTTGAGTGTCTTGACAGTGCATGCAATGCTTCATGGAAGGTAATTTCCACACCTTGGTTCCTGTTTTTAGCTCGAGCTCTAAGCAGTCTGCAGGGCTATGAAACAGGAGCTCCTTCCCAGGAGCAGCTCACAGCCAGCAGAAAGGCAAAAGAAAGAATAGCTTAATTAGGAGGACAACAAGGCCATCACAAAGCAGAGTGGGTCGTTAACGCCTGTGGAATGAAGAGTTTAGAAGGAATCTGGCAGATTATAATGAGCCGGAAGTCAAACGACCCCTCAGCTGCCTGACGAGACATGCTGGTGTCTCCCCCAGGCGGTTGGCTTGAACTTTTGGCTGGTGCAGGAACGAAAGTGGGGTTCAACGCCCCACTGCAAACCCCTCTCCCCCAGTTGCTTCTGCATGGGAGAGAAGGGGAATGCGGGGGGGCAGCAATTCAACTGCTCCTTTCCGGAGGCGATCTCAGCCTGAGCACGGGGCGATGGGCCGAGACGGCTTTTTAAAAGCTTTGGAGGAAAACACCTGTGTGTGCCTGACCTACGCCCAGCCACGTCAGTGGGTGGTTTCTGCCAGGACCAGGGTCACGGGGAGGGAAGGTCCTGGCTCCTGATGAGCGGCTCTCCTTGTGCAAGGGGCATGGGGGACGATGCGGGCCTGGCCAGAGCCTGCTGCCGCCGGCTGGCAGAGGGAGCGGGGAAGTGCGGCGCATTGTTGGGGTTTTTTATAGCTACTACAAAGAGCAGCTATTTAAAAACTGCTTCTAGTGAATGGAGTAGTGAATTCCCCTCCCACCACTGACTGCGCACAAAGGCACGTGACCTATTAGATATGCTAGCGCCGGGACGGAAATAGCTATCCAGGCCATTTAAAACTGAGCAGTGCTGAACATCATGTCAGGAGAAGGGGAGAAATGCCAGGGCGACATGAAGGAGATGAAAGGCTCCCGTCGTGTCTGCCGCCCCCAGGTGCTTTGTATGATTTACTTTGCAGTGGAGCTCACACGTTGTTCTGGCAAGAAGGTGGCAATAAATCATTTCACAACCCTTCCCTGTGCCACTGTGGCTTAAGGAGCAATAAAATGAGATTTTAAAGACTTGTGCCATGCTCTGGTACATGAGTCACCTTCTTTAACAATCAAACTGCAATTGCAGCATGACTCAGGCCCGTCTTTGCCAGGTGCGTGCCCTACAGCTCCTAGCAGCGTGGTCTAAAGTCCTGCCTTGTCCCTTGTAGCATGAGTGCTGCCCACCTAGCGAGTGCAAACGAGCCAGTGAGCAGGTCTAGGGCCTTGATTGTATGCCAGGGAGAAATGGCTGGGGGGGAGAGGGGGTCATGCCCCTGGAAGGGTCCCCCTTTTCACCTATGTAAGGGTAGCAATAGTCCCCTTTTGCAGCTCAGCTTCCCTCCCCTCCCTGTTTCTCTAGGCCATGTGGAACCATCTTTACAGGTCTACGGTTGTAGGGAAGAGGGGCAGGCCCCCACGTTGTGCCTTTGGGAGCTTAGCCGGGGAGGCGATGGTGCCTGGGTGGTACACCTGCACTCACAGAGCCTCCTCTGCCCTGGGGCGCTCCTCGGAGGGGCGTTAGACTGGGGAGATCCTGACCTGGCAGAGGTTGCAGCCCCTGGGAGTAGGCTGTGGCCTCTTGTTCCCCCTGGGGCTGGTGTGTCCTGGACCTGGACCACTGGGTGGAGGTGGCATCTGCTCCGTGGTGGGCAGGTGAGGCAAGGGGGGTCTGTTTCTCCCTCTCTGCAGGCTCGATGGCAGCAAGAAAGAGCTGGGCTCCTCTGGACGCCCCCCAGGGCAGGGCTCCGTAACCGGACAGTCGCCAGCTGACCCCTGCCTCCGTCAGGAGCTCTGTGTGTGGAGCCAAGTGCAGGACCTAGTAGCTCTCGCCAAGGGATGCCAGTGCCCATTGCAAAGACAGCGAGATGCTGATGGGAGCGAGAAACAGCTCTGGCAATGCTCGGCTTGGATCTGTGCGGCTGCATCGGACGAGGTGCGGTAAGCAGTTTTCAAATGTACACCTGTGTGCTGGTGCAAACCTGACGCTTGGTCCGGGAACAGGACAGCCCATTATCGGCTTCAGGCTTGGCTGCCCTAGGTCACGCTGTCCTGCATCACCCAAGAGGACTAGTAAATAGCCATAAGGGCCAAACGACTCCTCCGCTATTATTTGTGTTTTGGTAGCTCTGAGAATCACCAGCTCCACTGAGCTTTGCAGTGTACCAGCACATCATAGATCATAGACTCATAGCAGTCGGGGCGGAAGGGACCTTGTAGATCTTCAAGTCCAACCCCCTGCCTGGGCAGGAGGGAAACTGGGCTCAAGTGACCCCAGCCAGGCAGGCATCGAGCCGCTTCCTAAAGCCCCCCAGGGTAGGAGCCAGCACCACTTCCCTTGGAAGTCGGTTCCAGATCCTAGCCACCCTAACTGTGAAGTAGTTCCTACGGATGTCTAATCTGAACCTACTCTCCAACAACTTGTGGCTGTTATTCCTTGTTATCCCGGGGGGCGCGGGGGGAAACAAGGTCTCCCCCAAACCCTTCTGGTCCCCCCTAGTGAGTTTATAGATGGTCACCAGGTCCCCCCTCAGCCTTCTCTTGTGAAGGCTGAACAGGTTCAGGTCCCGTAGCCTCTCCTCGTAGGGTCTGCCCTGCTGTCCCCGGATCATGCGGGTGGCCCTCCTCTGGACCCTCTCAGTGTTGTCCTCATCCCTCTTGAAGTGCGGTGCCCAGAACTGGACACAGTACTCCAGCTGTGGCCTGACCAGTGTTGCGTAGAGGGGGAGGATCACCTCCTTGGCCCTGCTTGAGATGCACCTGTGGATGCACGATAAGGTCTGGTTAGCTCTGCTGACCGTGACCTCGCACTGTCGGCCCATGTTCATCTTGGAGTCAATGATGACTCCAAGATCCCTTTCTGCCTCCGTGCTCTCAAGAAGGGAGTTTCCCATCTTATAAGTGTGCTGCTGGGTACTACTGCCCAAGTGCAGCACCCTGCACTTGTCAGTATTGAAATGCAGCCTGTTTTTGTTAGCACACCCCTGCAGCCTATCCAGGCCTTGCTGCAGTCTTTCCCTCCCTACTAGCATGCCCACCTCACCCCAAATTCTGGTATCATCAGCAAATTTGAACAGGTTGCTTTTCACCCCGTCGTCCAAATCGCTGATAAAGAAATTGAACAGTGCAGGCCCAAGGACCGAGCCCTGGGGGACTCCGCTGCCCACTTCCCCCCAGGTCGAATATGACCCATCCACCACCACCCTCTGCGTACGACCCTTCAGCCAATTCACAATCCATCTGACCGTGTAGGCATCGATGCCACAGTCGCCTAGTTTTTTAATGAGGATGGTGTGGTTGACCGTGTCAAAGGCCTTGCTGAAGTCCAGAAAGACTACATCCACGGCGACACCTGCATCCAATGCTTTTGTGACCTGATTGTAAAAGTCAATCAGGTTGGTCTGACATGACCTGCCCCTAATGAAACCGTGCTGGTTGCCCTGGAGCATCATCCCCGATGCCGACCCATCACAGATGTGCTCCTTGATGATCTTCTCAAAGAGTTTCCCCAGGATTGAGGCAAGACTGACGGGCCTGTAGTTGCCCGGGTCCTCCCTCCTCCCTTCCTTAAAGATGGGGACCACACTGGCTATCTTCTAATCATCTGGCACCTGGCCCGAGCACCACAAGCGCTCGTAAAGCCGTGCCAAGGGCCCAGAAATAACCCCTGCTAGCTCCCTCAACACCCTGGGGTGGAGAGCATCTGGACCTGCTGACCTGAACACGTCCAGCCCCTCCAGAAGCACTCCGACCCGGTCCTCCTCAACCTTAGGTCTTGAGGCGTTCCCCTCGAGTCCGTCTTGAATCACGGTGGGGGAGTCCCGGTCCCTGCACAAGAAAACGGAGATTACTCCGGCAACTACCAGATTGCCCAGCGCATCTTGCAGGGGCCCCCCGTTTCCCGGTGCCTTCTTCATCCTCCCTATATATTTGAAAAAGGACTTTTTATTATCTTTGATCTTGGACGCTAGTCCTAGCTGCATGTCCGCCTTAGCTTTCCTAACAGCCCTCCTACAGGCCCGAGCAGTGGAGGTGTACTCCTCTTTGGAGATAGCCCCCCCCTTCCACCGGGTGTACGCCGCCTTTTTGGCAACCAGGCATTCCCGGATGTCCTTGGTGAGCCAGGGAGGCTTTTGGGCACTCTTGCCCCCCTTGCTTCTCGTTGGGATTGTCACCCCTTGGGCCCTGAGTATCGTCTCCTTAAGGAACGACCACTCATCTTGGGCACTCAGTTTCCCTGCCCTCGAGGACCCCAGCGCCTCGCTCACCAATCTCCTCAACTCGTTGAAGCTGGCCCTCTTGAAGTCTAGGGCTACCGCCTTGCTGCAGGCCCTTGGCACCCTGCGCTGGATGATGAATTCCAGCAAGTGATGATCGCTGTCACCCAGGTGGTCCAGGACCTGGAGCCCCCTTACCAGATCATCGCCTGTGGCCAGGACCAGGTCCAACAGGGCATTTCCTTCGGTGGGACACATGGAGCTTGCACTCTTGGACGGGGGGGTGCGAGGCGGCGGTAGACGAGCAGATGGGCAAGCAGAGGACAGTGCAAGAAAACGTGCTGCCCTGTAACGCTGCATTGAGCAGCAGGACATGAGTGCCTTTGTCCTGTGCAGGGCAGTGTTGCACGTGGAAGAGCAGGACTTGGTGGGCAGCTCAGGAGCTCCCCGAGGGGACGGATGAGCAGGTGTGGGAGGAAGAAGGTGCAATTGCTCTCTGCAAGGCGGCAGTGAGATGGTGCACACTAGAAGGATGCTGTGTTTACAGGCATACCTGGAGGGCACATGAAGCCAGGCAGTGGCAGGGTTCGGCAAGGAGCCAAGGCGTTTCCTGTACAGAAAGCACATTTCGTAATAGCCCTGAGCTTCACCTACTGCAAATCGGAGACTAGCTCCTAAGTGCACATGCAGCCAGAATCCGAGTCTTCAGGGGAAGCCCCAGGGAGGTGCAAACTGCACAAAGGCTACGGGATTTGGTTTAGCAAGACTGCTAGAGCTCCTTCTGTCTTGAGTCTCCAAGCTGTTTGCTGTCTCCCCCGTACGGGTGAGCAAAGTCTCCAGGGGAGTCACGCTAGCTGTGAGCAGCCACAGCCTTTCTAGCAGCAGTGTCAGTGACGAATGTTGAGTTACACGGTTCATTTCTCCAGTTAACAAGTCCCACGAATGTGGAACGAGTCACACAGCCCTTCTCTCTGGTTATTTTTCTTGGCCTTGTCTCTGCCACATGGAACTGCGCAAACACCTCTTGCTTCTGGAGAATCTTTCCAGGAAACTTGCTGGCCTATTGCAGCTCATAATGGCATGTTGTACTGCATCGCCCTCTCCTAGAAAGAATAATCCTCGTGCGTGGCAAGAGAGCCGCTCCCAGTGTTATACAACAGGAAGACACCATCAAGAGCAGGACTGCTGCCAAGGAGCAACTCCAGCAGATGAGATAAAGAAGGAACACACCTGGGGCAGGTTAGACTTTGAATAACGTCTGGGTTTTGTGAAGCAACGATCAGTTAACGTTTGACACCAAATAGCAATAAAGCAGATCTTTGGACATGGGGAAGGTGCATCAGGATATGCCATGGGCTGGAACAGATCATGAGCTTGATGACTGAAGGATGATCCACTTGGTGGTGGTGGTGGTGAGATGATGTTGCTGTGATGGTCCGGGGAAGATGCAAGAATTCTTGTGGGTGATATCTTTTATTGGGCCCGCTGCATATCTATCCCAACCATGTAATGGGTGCAATAAAAGATAGTGCTCACAAGAAGTCTTCCTTAATGAGCTTGTTTTTATTAACTGACCACAGTCATTTAATGAAGAACTTGATATGCCTCGGCTGCTCTAATCAGCAGGAAAAGGTAATATGGATCCCCTTTCAATAGAACTATCTGCATAAAGTAACCCCTTTTGACTTGAGTAGTCAAGCAAAGTTCAGGGCCTTGCAGGTTATTTCTGTGAAGGAGGAGAGAGGTTGGTGTGGGAGCCAGATGCCAAAGAAGGTGAAAACCCCATTTCCTTGAATGCAGCGGGAATCGAACAAGAGGCAGAGGCGGTTATCCGTGTCAGCCTGGTGAAAGGCATAAGGCAAGGCAGGGTGGCACTTTGGAGACCGATTAGTTCAGAGCAGCACGCACTTTCATAGGCAACGATCGAATTTGTCAGATGCCAGGTGCAGACCACCCGCGCCTAGCGTCTGAGACAAGAGAGTTTCCCTGCTCACCGCTTCATGCCCCTTTCACCACTTAGCCCCCAAACCTTCTCAGCCTTTTTTCAGGCTCACACCGCCTGTCAGGCTACACCCGTGATTCTCAGTCGGGTACCAAGACACCCTGGGGTGCCATGAGAACCTTCTGACGGTGTTGCCCCGTGCTACTCAATACTAGATGTGCAAACACCTACACATGGTTTGTAAGACAAACCCACAGATTTCAAACAGGAATCCGGAGGGTTAACACCATTCTGACCTTCCGCGGCTTCCTTAGTTCTTTGCAATAGAAGAATTGCTCTAGTATTTTTTCTGTAGTCCAGAAATGAATGAAAGCTCAGAGCTGGCATTTTCTGGGGGAGGCCTTGTGTCTAGAAAGGCTGAGAATCACTGGACTACTTTGCCATAATGGCCCCCTCAGTCCTTAACCCCAGTGAATCCCAAATACAGCCAGCGCCGCACCTACCCCGGGCTTTGCTACCTAATAGTGTGCCCTGGGTGTGCTACAATGCACCTGCACTTTTGTAACCTGTGACCCTTTTTTATCTGCGGATCTGAGTTATGTTCACAGAGCAGCTTTTCGCCATGCACAGCCAGGTGTTGGGAGCCCAAACTTGCACATCTGCCACCAGCCTACTTGGCCGTCACTCTTTGTGTACCAGGGAAAATCTGTGCATTTGTCCTGTGTTGCTTCAGCAGCGAGCAGCGCCTCAAGGCCCATTGCAGAAAGCAGACTGTAGGGCAGTGGGGTGGGAGAAAGGAAGGCAGGCGAGCCTGGTTTGGCAGAGGTGGATGGGGATGCCCTTTTACTGCAAAATGCTTTCAAGTTCATTACAAGGATATCAGCATGTGCTCCTCAAGGCCACTAGTAATGGAGAAGTGTTAGTAACTGTGTAGGTTGTGTGCAGATATACCTCTTTACAGATAAGCAGAGTCAAAAACCAGAAGTACTGTGCAGTCTTTAAGGTGTATACTTAACCGTGCATACACAGCGGTGAAGGATACAAGTACAGCACACTGCACTTGGACGCAGAGCGGACCCAGTGCAAGCGCTCATCCCAGCCATACGCACTACGTGCACAGAGCCGCCAGTGCTGTGGCACGAGCAGCAGGAACCGGCGTGTCTGACGTTTGCAGTCTCAGGGCTGCTCTTAGATACTTGAGAATGACAGCCTCGAGTTAGCTTCACCTTGCTGTAAGGAGCCTGGGCAATGAGGGCTGAGAGCAGCCTGAAAACTGCCTCGGTTGTCATGTTCAAAGGTCCTGACCGATAGCAGCCCTCTGACAGCTGCTTCCTCTGCATGGTTTCTGGCCCCAATTAGCACACAGTTAAACAGAGTACAGGTCCGTTCCAGAGCAGAGAGGGGGACTGAAAGGTGCCATGCACTCGCGTGGTCCGTGTATTTAACTGCGATGCAGATAACTGACGTTTGGTACAACATTAGTAATAGGAAAAAAATGGGATTAGCATTCTGTTAACGAGGGCAGCAAATGATGCACGTACGCAGCATGCATGCAAGCGGAGTCGGCTGCACTGCCAGCAAGCTTATGATATGGCACCCATCATCACCCTGATGGCTCAGCGCTTACCCCACTCAGTGTGAAACACTCACACGCACCTTTATTATAGTCATATTCTTCCCTGTATGTATTTACAATCGGCGGCCTTCCCAGCGCTGAGGAAGGTCCAGGCCGCAGACAGCCCACGCCTCACGGTGCACACAGCGCAGGAAGTGACGGGGACAGCGACCAGGAGATGCAGAGAAGGCCGGTCAAGGAGCAGTGTTTTCACCGCTTCCAACAGCGATTCCCCCGTGGGAAACACCGGGCAAGATGCAGGTCTCCAGGGGAGATTCTGGATGGCGAGACGGCAGCAATTATTGGGCATTTCACGAAGACAGGCATCGTGCAAGAGGGCGCAGCGATGATGCAGGTGAAGTGCCTGACGGGGCCCTCGTCTTGTCTGGACTTGCATTGTACTGAAACACGCTGGACAGGCGCGTGCGCGTGCAGCTCTTTCCGGGGTATGATGCGTGTGCACGCGAGGCAGGAACTTCGGGACTGGGACCTCTCACGAACTCGGTCTGGGCCCCGCACGGATGGTCCTGCTCGCTCGCAGCGCATCCCCCAGGACAGCTGTTTCCTGGGCGGCTCCTGCCCTGGCACCCACGTGGCGAACGCTCCCGACGGGACGGCGACCGGTGGGGCTCAGCAGCGGGGACGCGGCCGCTGCCCACTGGGCGCCGAGGTGCGAAGCCGTGCTGCGTCCCAGCGCCGGGAGCGACACCCCACGTCCAGGGTGCTGTCGTGGGGCACCCTCCGCCCTGTCCTCACGCCAGGGACTGGCTCCCGCCTCCTGCGCTGGCTCCCCCTACCCCTGCCCCAATCCCTCCCCCCACCTGCCCCACAGCCGCCAACGGCCCAGCCCCCAGTGCCCTCCAGCCCATCCCCCAGAGCTCGGCAGCCGCCCGACACCCCACCGCCGCGCCTGCGCAGTGCCACGCGCTGGGGGGTCCCGCCCGGCGGGGGTGTGACGTCACATCCGGCCCCACCCCCCGGCCGGCCGGCGCGCGGAGCCGGTTGGAAGCGGATCCTCCTCCTCCTCCCGCCGCCGCCATGGGGGGCACAGGGGGTGAGTGTGAGTGTGGCCGCGTGTGCGTGTGTTGTGCGAGCGCGTGGGTGTGACTCTGCGCGTGTGCGTGTCACTGCGTGTGTCAGCCTGCCTGTCTGCATGTGCGTGTTGTGCAAGCGCGTGGGTGTGATTGTGTGTGTGTCACTGCGTGCCTGCCTGTGGGTGTGAGCGGGTGTGTCTGTGAGTGTCAGTGTGCATGTCTTGTGCAAGCACGAGTGCGTGCGGCTGTGTGCGGGTGCGAGCGTGTCGGCATGCGTGTGCCTGTGTGTGGGTGTGAGCGTGTGTGTCTGTGAGTGTCAGCGTGCGTGTGTGCACGTGTTGTGCCAGCACGAGTGCGTGCAACTGCATGTGAGCGTGTGTCTGTCCGTGTGCGTGTCAGTGCACATGTGTGCACATGCGTGGGTGTGAGCGTGTCGCCATGCGGGTGTGGTCTGGGCGCTGGGGCGGGGCGGGGCGGTCTGGGTGGGGGTGGGGCTGGCCGGGACCCCGCCCCCCCGGGCGCAGGCTGCGAGCGTGTCTCGCGGTGCGCAGCCGGTTTCGCACCCGATCCCGGGCTCACGTGTGACCGGTGTTCGCCCCCAGCCGAGCCGACGCTGCGCCACCCCTGAGCGGCACCCCGGCCCCGGCCGAGCATCGCTGATTGGAAGGTACGCACCTCCAGACTTTGTTTTACACCATCTTCTTTCACTCCTGCACCCTCCTCCTGTGCCACCTTTCTTGGCCCGCTGTCCTCCCCGGCCCCTCCCCTCCCCTCCCTCCTGTCTGTCCGTCCATCCTCTGAGGTTTGTCCTTTGGCCCGTTCTGCCGTCTCCGTGCGGCCGCAGTTCAGAAGCTCGGGGAGAGACGCGGGGGTTTCTCGCGGTGCCGTTGGTTCGTGGGACCGGCTGTACGGTTGCAAGGGCTGTTGGCCGAGCTGTCGAGCAGCAGGCGCCCCGCTTCAGCTCCGTGCCGTGCGTGCAGGGACGTCGGGTGCTGCGTGGCCGTGCATGGCGTGTTTTCAGGCCCCCTTGCATCTGGGTAGGTGTCCGTGCAGGAGAGCTTCACAGAGTAGGGGGTAAGGCAGGGCGGCGCTTTGGAGACCGGCTGGCTCAGGGAATCGGCTGCGGCAAGGGGGTGACAGCATCCGGCCCACGAGCACACGAGGGCCATCTGCGATCTGGAATGGGATTGATCCCCTGCGCGGCGCCTGCAGGGCCTGGTCTGGTCTGTGCAGCATGCGCCGACTCCGGGACTCGCCGTGCACGCAGAAGGGGCTGGCCCCACATGTTACATACAGCAGCACGTGAGGCTGGACCGGCTGCACGTGCTGACCAGTGCCTGCTACGCTGTGTGCTGGCTCCAGTATGGCCCGATCCGGATTGACCTCCAAGCCAGCATTCTGGGTGAGTCCAGGGGAGTGCCTTGCACGGTGCGTGCCCCGGACCACCTCCCTGCGCTGCGTGGCGGGGCCAGGGCTGGTGCACGGGGTTGATGCAGTGACCCATGGGCCGTATCGCGTATCTGCACGCAGCAGATCTGGCCCGAGGGCTGTAAGCTTGACCCCCTTAGCTCTACCAGCAGTAGTCGGAGTGCGGAAGGACAGGGAAAGCTTTGCACTGTGGAATATGCCTCGAATTTGATTTCAGCTAAGCACCCATCCTCTGTTAGCTACTAGGAATGTTTTCATGGAAACTATGGAATAGGGTCTTTTCTGTGCAAAAGCATTGCACGGGTTTAACTAGCTGTTCAACTCTATACGGCTCGTGTTGACAAGGTCTAAAAAGCTCGAACCCTTCCCTCATCTGAAGGATCACAAGCCACTTGATGACGATTGTGTATTTTACCTTCCGCTTGTCACTGCTACGACGCCACTCTGTTGAAACCTGGCTTTGTGATGGTCTGCAATAACGCTTTGCTATAGTTAAGAACAGGAGGTAGAAAACTGAATTCAGCTGAGCCCTCCTGAGAATTTTGGGTAGGCAGCATGGCTTTAGCTAAATTGAGAATTAGCCAGGGGTTTGCTTCTGACTTCTGCCCACGTCTGTTGGACTTTGTCACTGCAAGGAGATGAGACCTTTTATTGCGTCTGATTCCAAGTCTGGCGTTTGCATCTACATGGCTCTGCAATGCCAGGCACAGACACTGGCTCAGTGGCAAGAATGCTGATTCCTAAAACTTCCCTGAAGTTTTCTGTTCAGAGCCTGAAAAAGCCTGGCTGTGGCTGGTGAGTTTTGATGAAATGAGGGGCCGCAGTGGTAGTCAGCAGCAAGACTGAAGAAAACTGCCTCGACAACTTCCTCCTGAAGTCTTCTTCACTTGTCCTCACATTCAAAAATAGAGTAGCTGTGTGTGTGGTTGTGTGCCGAATTCTGGTTCCCTTGTTGCATAGCTCGAGGGGAAACGTGTAGACCAGCCTATATTTTCAAAGAACTGTGTAGTGTTTAATCTCTTAACTACCTGTTTGCCAATGTAACTAAAAATTTAAGTTTCAGCTAACATATTATCTCCTTTTTTATTGCAGGGAACTTGGCTGTTGAGTGTATGGGAACTGATCCACAAACAAGCTGCATTTTCAAACAGGTTAGCCATGCTTTTCTGTATGTAACTCAACTGGTTGACAATATTGCTGCTTTTTTTCAAGTGCATGCTAGAAGAAAGTTGACTTCTGGAATTTTTTATTTTTACAGCACAGCATTATTTTTCAGTATGTGGAAACTTGGCTGTTCATGTCCTTGTTTTATTCTTTTAAGGTGCTCAAGTGCTACGTGGTGTAAATGACTCTTGTTGCTGTTCTCGGTCTACGGTGTCGTTCTGTTTTCACTTTGGGTTTGTCTTTGCTATGTTTATTTGCTTAGACTAAAGTCCTGTCATTGCTGCCGAAAAAAGGCTGATTTTTTTTTTAACCTTGGGGCAGCGAACCTGCATCAGCTCTTCTCAGATAAGAATACAGCGTATGCAAATATCTTGTCTTCACGTATTTTTATCTGGAGCTGACACAGGTTTGTTACTACTGTATAAAAACTGCTTTTTTCTGCTTAGAGACTAGCCAAAGGTAAAGCGCTCCCTTTTTAACTGGGGAGGATGTGTTTCAGCCTTTGCAAGCAGGATGCTTGTTACACGGAGTTAATTGTCAGTTGACTAACTGGAGCTTTTTTAAAGAGAACATCTAGTGTAGCCGTACCCTTCCAGCACTGAAGAGGCTTCGCTTGTGAACTCAGTGATAGCTGGTTTAACTTCCCATTCTCTGGTGCTGCTGTCTTCCTGCCCTCCCCCAGATTCTTCTTGGTGAACAGATACTTACCAGTTTACATAACATTGGTGTAATCGCTTATGGGGAGGAGTGCTGGAGCTATTCAATGGTGTACAGCAGTGGAGAGTGCAATAGTGAGATGACAGTACTTTGCTCCTGGAGTCCTGTTATCTGTGTTGTAGATAGAGAAGCTGAGATACAGCGGTTAAATGGTTTGCTGAAGATCCACACAACATTTGGTCAAGCCAGGAATGGGGAGTGTCTCAGTTCACTTCCATGCCTGCTGGGGCGTGCTGCCTCCTGTTTATGTAGAGAGCGCTAGGGGCTTTTAGATAAGTCAGGGCTGGCATGGGCGCCACAAATGGCAAGGGGCAGGCGGCCTGTGTGTGGCACATGGTGGATCAGGGAGGGGGGATCTTTTAGTATTCACTTGCTGGGGAAGTGTTAAGGTGGTGAAATGTAATGATCCATGTAGGAATTTGGCCGGTGTAGTAGGGTTAAAGGTTCTGATTACAAAAGTGTCCGTGGTAGGCAAAAAAATGTGGGAGTAGTAGAGTCTGGACAGAGAACACCTTCCGCACGGTGCTTCCCTGCCGTGTGTGGGCTGGGCGCCAGCACTTGGCTCGGAGCGGAGCAGATTTGTTAGCACTGTCATAGTGCCTCGGCTCTCCGGGCACGATCCAGGATAGCACTGTGCTAGGCACTGTGTGAATACAGAACAGGCTGTTCCTGTCCCAAAAAAGCAAATAGGCCATGTTGAATCACGAGTACTATTTTTTGTGGAGCTAGGTTTTCCTTGAAGGTCTGCTGTTCCTGGTGCCGATGGGGTCTGACTCTACATGTTCTGGTTTGCGCAGGATACGTCCGTTGTACCAGCTTCAGGGAACCAGGCAAGTCAGAAGGCCGGTAGTAGCAGTGCACAATCCACCACATGCCATCACTCCATTGAAAAGTCTTGTCCGGAAGAATTAATAACCTATTAAAATTCATATGCGTGTCCCTTCCATCCGAGGGAGCCATGCTGCAGAAACAAGAACAGTTAACCAGTTAAATACAAAATAACAAGCGCATGACGGGTTAGAGAGTGAGAGGGGTTTATGGATCCCGAGTGAAAGGCGTGGCTGGAAAGTGACATTTCCTGCAAACAAACAGTTGCCAAATCAGCAGGAGCTGGAGCTCTTGCCACTGGGTCGGAAAAGCAATTTGCTGCCTTTGGCACTTTGAAATAATGTGTTGGCTGTGTGTCATGGTTCACATCTTAAATGCTGTGATTTTGACTATTGCTAATGTCACGTTGGAAAGGAGGTTCCTTTGAAAACAAGATTTGGTGGCAGGAAAAGGCAGGGTGAGAGGGCACAGGGGTAGTGGTGTTAGCCGGTGGTTCTGGCAGCTGTGGCGAGAGGCCCTGTGGGCCGGGTGCCTGGCAGCCCTGATCAAAGCATCTCTTTGGAAGAAGTGCAGGTAAGAGGGTCTTACAGAGCGACTAGCTCTGAGGCAGGACCTCATGCCAAGTTCAGCAGGCGTGGTCACACCTGCCAGCATCAGCAGATGAGCGTGCTAGGTTTAGTCTGTCCAGAGACGAGGGGAGAGAATTGGGCTTAGCCTGACTCAGCCGCACAGGAATATTGGGACCGTGCAGGTTGAACTGTACTGCTTGTGTTCAGCCCGTGGCTCACTGGAAGGATTTGGGAAGGTGCAGTCCCCTTTCTCTGTCACAGTCCCTTTTCTCTTGGCTAGGCTTGCCTGTTGCTGATAGAAGGAAAGTGCTTCTCCAGCATCAGTACAGGCAGGTGTGTGGCTGAGAGAGTACATGGGGATAAACCCGCTTGCCCGGCAAGTGGCTGTGATGAGAAGGCAGTATTTGTGACAGTACTTCTGTCAGTATTTGTGTGGGGTTGGTGCTCCTCAGTTACTTTCTGGGAAGCAGGGTGATTTTTGTGTCTGCTGGAGGGAGAGGGCAGTTGCAGGGACCACGGGACACATCTTGGTGTTGGGCTGCAGAGTTTCAGGAGGGCCTGCATTGCTGGACTGGGAGCCTGCTCTCTCTGGGAGGGGACCGTCCACCTGGGATGTAGGGCACCCCCTTGGCAAGGGACTTTACTTGCACGTGCAGATTCATCCCTTGTTACGAGGTGGGGGATGCTCTCCCTTCATTTAAGGGGCAGTGGGTGTTTCCCTCTACAAAGGAACATAATGCATGGGAAAGGGGTATCCTTTTCAGGAGGGGCAGTATTCATGGGGCGTAGGGCATATTTTGTTTCCTCGGGAAGAGTAATGAGAGGACATGCAGCATGTGTTAGTCCCAGGGGGCAGCATTCATGGGAAGCTGGGTAGTTTTTATGGCTGTGGGGGTGGTGGGATGCATTTCAGGGGACCTGGGACAATTTTGTTTGCAAACGTTGGTCTTCCTGAAACGGGAGAGCTGTTTTTTGGAGGAGGACACTGAGGGGCAATGGCAGGGACTCCCCTTTGAAGCAGGGTTGGACAGTTTCAACCACTCTGGGTTTAAGTACTGGTTTAAAGTACCGCGGTTTTGACCACGGGCAGCTTGTGCTGTTTGGAGCACTGAGAATAATGGCAATGTTTTAAATGTGTGTGCTGGGGGTTTAGTCTAAGAAGAATAAAAAAGCTTACTTAAAAACATGGTAAACTACTGTTTAAAAAGCTTTTCAACATTCACATCATCTGCAGGTTATTTTTTTTTTTCTTAACGCTATGCAAAAAAGTAAGCCTGGAGTCCGAACTGCACTTTCTGTTGTGCAGACAGCATGGGTATGGCGTACAGTACCTTACTGTCATTTTACAGAGATGTTTTAGCTGGGCAGAAACATGCTGCATGAGTGCCTTGTTAGCCACCCTTTGTCATGGACTATAATGGGCATATATACATATAATGTAACATAAGCCTTTGGGTGGCCTCGCTCTTCTAAGTGCAGGCCTCGCCCTGAGGGACTCTTCACTGAAAGCACACACTTTGGATCAGTACTGCTTTTGCATAGGATTATTTAAAGAAAACCCTGCACCAGCAAAACACTAGTGTAAGTATTGCTGTGGCAATGTAAAGCTTCCTTAAACAAGGGCAGCTTTTTCTCCTTGCTGTTTAGGAATAGCTTTTCCAGCACAAGGTACCTGGTGTAATTAATTGTGTCTTCGTTTGGATACAGATCCCTTCAGCTCTAGTGGCTTAGTTATAGCAGTATAACTCCTTGCTGACAAACACCGTCTCTGTAAGGCAGAGAGACCTTACTGCTGGTTTAACCGACTGCCGGGGCCAAAAATTGCAACTGAGCAGTGGCTGTTCCATGATACGAGTTAACACTGGCACAAATGCTCACTTTCTCTTGGAAAAAACTATTCTGTGATTTTTTTGTTTGTTTGTTTGTTTGCATCATTAAATCTTGCCACGAAACAGCAGTTTGTTACAGTTTTATGTTCAGTGGCTTTATAACACACGCGACTTTCGTGGGATCTAAGGGAGAGGGTAGGCAGGGCAAACTTAGCAAACTATCGGCAAAATTAGTCGCACCTATTCTTCTGGTGCACGTGCATCTCCTGCAAGGAAAATCAGAGTCTTTTGGCCTGCAGTGTTTGCAGGGGTGATATGGGGTGCCCCATAAAGGACAGGGCAGACTTGATTATCTTTTGGTTCCTTAATGCCTGTTGCTGCAAGATAAAACCTTTCTCAGTCTGTGTGATTTCCGTGTGTGAGAGAAACTAACTAGTACTTAAAAAAATTACAGTTATTATTTTAAGGTCATTGGCTTTTTTAGGACACACAACTTTTAGTGTGAAAGACTTCCCTCTTTCTGGAAGCTGAGATACTTCATCGAAGGACTTGGGGTTCAGAACTGGCTGTGTTTTTCTGTGGCTGCCCTGCTACAAGATGGGTGCTCAAGGTACCACGTTCCTCCGAGCGGACCACGTCCTTCGTGGATGCTCCATCTGCCGTTTCCTTTCCGAGAGGACGCAGAAAGCGCAGCAGGCCTGTATGGAGCTGTTTTTGTGGAGTGCTCAATGAAAGGCCGTTTTCCTGCAGTGCTGGAGAGGCTGTCGGCCCGAACAGGCTCGCTTTGTTGAAAGCCGCAGTTCAGTTCTGAGCTCCGCAGCGCGTGCTTCAAAAACACAACCCCTGCCGAGACCAGAGGTCCCCGGGTGTCGCCCACCCTCTTGTCTGAAACGGAGCAGTGTTGTACTGACCTTTGAGACTGGCCTCGCCTGGAAGATTGGCCATGGTGACTTATCGGGCCAGCTATCAGCCAGCCAGATATCTGTGGCAAACACCGGCATCAGTGGCACCAACCTTGAAAATGGGTGGCAAGCGATTTCCATCTCTTCAGTTGAATTCAAACTCAGATGTATCTGTCCGAAATGGTAACTGGATTTTTGGTAGTGGCCACAGTACATGAGCGGCCCGGGCAGCAAAAGAGCCCTGTGGTCTGCATCTGTCCTGGGCCCTGGGGTGAATTAGAAGAGGGGTGTTAAAAAAGTAACCAGCTCTTCTGCATTTTTTTTTACCCCTTAGACTTGTGGTTAGGGGCAATCTCTGTTCTTAGTGCTGGGAAAAGCAGACTTGACAGTCCAGTGCTTTTATTTTTCTGTTTTCCTTTCTCGTGTTCCTGAGGCTCCTAAACCCATCATTTCATGGTCACAGTTGCCCAGGTTGCTTTCCACCTTCAGATTCTCAGCCAGTTCCCCTCTGCTTGAAAGCAGCAAGCTGGGAAGTAAGAGTGTCTTCTCCCCCTTCCCACATTGCTTTCTTCACCATCTGCATCAAAAGTTGTCCCCCAGCCAGTCCAGAAACCTGCTGGACCTTTGTCACCCTCCCAGCAGATATCACGATAATTCAAGTTCTCCATAAGCCCCAGGTCCTGTCACTCAGATGCTTTGTATTTTTAAAGAAGGTCTTGTCCACCCTCCTCCTGGTTTGGTGGTCTAGAAGATGCCCACCATGGCATCATTGTTACTATTTTCCGCTTTTACTGTATCTCAGAAACTTTCAGCATGGGCGTTCTGCTTGCCGATTTTAAATCGGTCCATCCTACTTAGCCACGTTGTTTGCTCTCCAGGTTGTTTGTCCGTTCATCACACCACAAGATTGGTGGAAGAGCTGAAAAGATCACTGGCAAGCGTGCTCCGTTGTATGCCGACAATCGTCGCCGTTACGCTGGTTACCCAGGCTCACCTTTGTTTTTCTGGACCAGCTGGATGATTGGGAGAGAGAGCCCATCGCTCCCGTAAAAGATATTACTGAACAGAGTGGCTTTTTGCACGTTTCCTGGGCCATCGTGTCTGCAACAACGCTCTGACCCTGTCTTATGCAATGCTAAACCGCAGCCCACTGCGATAGGCACATTTTGCTTGTGGAAGCCCACTAGAGGGAGTAATGGCCTTGGTTTCTCCCTTTTTGTCAAAAAATCCAAATTCTTATTAATGATTTGTCAGAGGAACAGAATGCTGAGTAAGTTCTCGGTCCATCTGCACGGAGGTCACCAAGCTGTAGAAGACTAATTACAGGTAAGGTGGCATTTCCTGAAGGGACATCCAAACCGGAGTTAGTCTCTAAGGTGCCGCTTGACCTGCGTCCTCCTTTGTTGCCTCAGTGACTGCGGATCTCGGCACACGTCCCCAGCGTGCGTTCCTAGTGCTCCTTGGCTGCTCAAGTGTTTGGAGAGCGTGTGTGCTTTTTCTGGCTTGTTTCGGAAAGGGGCCAAGATTGCCAGGTTCTCCAGCGTCGGGACGATCTCCCTGCTCGTGCTGTCAGCCAGGATGCTGGTCAACCATCGCGTCTCGCTCGTCTGTGCTGTTTGACAGCGGTAGGGTGCTTGCTGCTCGGTGCTTGTTCTGGAAAAGCTTTTGCTTACGTTCGCCTCTGGAAGAGGAGTGTGCTGAATACTGCACTAAAGCCTTTCCTCTGGAGGCTGAGGCTTGCTTTGCTTCCTGGCCTTGAGCGGCTGTGACGCATCGGGTGCGTCTACATGTTCATTAATGGGCTGTAGTTAATGTGCATTAAGCTTAGTACGTGGATAACCTGGTACTAAATCAATGCGTAGGAACTTGCCCTACTGTGCAGTAGTACCGGGGCACGGGTTTTTTTGGATGCTAACTGTGCAGTAGCCTAATACTGCTGCCCAGTAGTGTATTGGCACGGGTTTTGCCCGGCACGCTACTGCGCCGTGTTATTAGGCTACTGCAGAGTTAGCATCCCGTGCAGACACACCCGCTGTGGATTAAAATCTTTTGTTTTTGTCAAAGTCCCGCTGAATTTAAACTTTCTCTTGGAAGTGCCTTGCTGCTTCAGGTTTATTATTTGGTGGTGTTCTGATTATTACTATAAACATCTTTTTGACTGAGTTGTGTGGTGTATATTCCTTTATCATGTAGCAGGCAAGGTAGGGTTGGGTATTTGACCAGTCAGATAAAGTTCAGTTAATTGACCGGTCAAATATTGGTCAAAAATTGTTAAGAAATTGCCAATAGGTGCAGATAATACACGGAAAAAGCACAAATTTTAGCATTAAGAAATGTGTCAAGAAAGAATAAAACGTATTTCTGTCAAGAAAACTACCCAAAATGTAGGGGTTTTTTTGTAAAATTGCTATGACCTTTGACTGGTCAGAAATATGCCGTCAGTTGATAGCATTTGACCAGCCAATTGACCGGCTTGCCTACCCTAGAGCAGACAAGGTAGGCTGTGTTAATTATAGCACTCCTGAAAGGCACTTGCAGCATTCAGTGATGGGTGCAGGGCAACTCTTACTAGAGAACAGCGTTTTGAACCACTAGTATTATTTTCCTTTAAGTAAAATGGAATTATATATTGAAGACAAAGACTAACATAATTATAGCCTGTCTTCAAGCATCCTTTTAAACAAACCTCTTAGCAAATCTTTGTTTCCCATTGTCCATGTAAAACTATACCATGCCAATCCTCTCCCTGGTATTGTCTAAAATAGCAGTCCTCAACTTTTTGGCCCAGCAGACCACATGAGTGGTGCGGCACCAGTCTACCTACAAGCTGGATTGGACCCTGCGTGCCAGGAGTGGGCCTGCATGTCTGGATCAGGCCCCGCATGGCTTTGGCTGCCCCTGTGCTCTGGGATCGGGCCCCGAGAGCCTGCATGCTAAGACTGGGGCCCTTGGGTCCTACACACCTGCTGACTAGCGTGCAAGGCCACAACCCTCGAGGCTCCCCACGGGGCATGGTGTTGGGGGCTAGCTCTGAGCTGCAGACAGGAGCGGGGTGAGCAGCCCCGGTCTAAAGATCATAAAACAGAATTTATGTAATCTGTTCTCGTCTCTCCCAATTTTTATTGACGGGTCCAATGCTCAGCAAGTCAGAAGACTTCTCAGTTCTGTGCCTGATTCTAGTCGCACGTTAGTTCAAGCTAGCCCCTTCGCTAAGGTGTTTAATATTAAAATTATAAATGAAAATGATAAGCATTGTTCACCTTAATATTTTTCTCAAGTCATCTTTGAGACTAACAGGATTTGTCTTAGTTTCTGGCCATGAGCTTTTGGCACAGGGTTTCTGAACGAGCTGTTCTTTGCTATACTTTCAAAGGTACAATGCAGGGCAGGACACAGTGCCCCGAATGCAACGCTCCTCACTAGCTTACCCTTCCTTTGGGAATCTGGCAGTCCACCCGTCCGAGAAAGCAGGGCTTTCCCTTGCTGCCCCGACTCTTCCAGCAGCTCGCCACAGCTAGAGATGATGAAAACAGCCCCACAACGAAGTGGTTTTTTGTCCTTTTACAACTTTTAGCCTCCTTGTCAGTCATTTGTTGTGTGGCTTCAGCGGGTTGTCACAGATCCGTACCATGCCAAGGGGACTCCTACCTTCAGTGGACTGCATCCAAAATGGATTTTAGCAGCTTGTTAAAGATTTGGAGAGTTCATTAGTTGCGCGGATTCCCCAAGCTGACAATTGCTGTAGGTTAGAGAGATTTCAGGAATCTTTCCCCCCATGGATCTTGCTTCAGCAGTGTTGAAGTTGGACAACTCGGAGCAGAAGGTCTGCGCTTGCACCTGGTTTGCTTTGTGAAAATGAAGTCAGAATGGGAAAAAGCTTTTTTATAGTTTAAAGTTACGGATGCATGGATTTGCTGCGTGTGTCCGTAGTATGTTAGGAGATAGAGGGGGAAAATATCCCCCTACTGATTTTAGCTATGTAAGTGTGCCCATTTAGATGAGAACTGAAATACTGACTTAAGCTTTTGCAAGGCTCTCTCGGCAAAGCAGGCAGAGCCTAAGTGCTCCAAGCGCCAAGTAACTGTCCTGTCTCTTTTGTTGTTCGTCTCGGGGAGGTTAAGAGGAGAACCGGCTCCGATGCATAGTTAAGAATTCACCCGTGGATTTCAAAGGTTAGCGCTGATCCCGTGACATTTACTTTGCCAGGCTCCCCATGTCGTAGAGAGAGAGCAACACAGGTGGTGCTGGCAGCAGCGGGGGCCAGGTTCAGAAGGGCTCCTTTTAAAATTACCCTATTCCGTCAGATTGAACTCCTGCCCAGAAACCTAGAAAAACAACCTATTTTCCCTGGGGGCCCTCGACTAGCCAGGCTTCCTCTTTTGCAAGTGGTACACCTTCTAATAAAGCAGATAGTTTTCTACAGTGGAAAAAATGAGCATTTTTAAATGGGGGGGAGACAATAACAATAAATCAACAGTATCTTTCCATAAAAGGTAGGTAAAACATCCTCCTGACCGCATGGGAGGCCTCTTGTATGGAGAGGCGTGCCGGGTCCCTGCCCCGTGGCCTAGCTCTCGATGTGCTTCAGTGGTGTGGAAGAGCTGGGTATGCTCGAGGTCGTCTTTATCTCCTCTCGTGTACGTGCGCCAGCGTGACGGCTGCGGTGACTCCTTCCTTGGGCCATAGGAAGAATAGCACCATTCCCCTCTTGCGTTACCCCGAGGACAGAAACTTTTCCTTATGCCTGTAACCCAAATGTAAATGAATTTTAATCAAAGCGGCCCAGAATGTTACTTCCCCGCCTTATGGGAGAAAACCTGCAAAATGAGGTCTGCTCCGAGCTCTCTTCTGGTCACCAGCGCGTGGCAGCAGAAAGCTGCTTCTGGGATTGTCCGACCTTCGGGCTCCGCGTGTAATAGGGTACAGAGGCATCGGAAAGGCTACGTATGCCCCGTGTCTCTGGGCACATGGGAAGAGGCTTGAGGAATTCCTTGTGTGGGTGCTTGGTTTTCCAGCCATCTATTTGCATTGATATTCATACCCAATAAAATAAGAGAATCGTTTAAAATCATAAATCATCTAAAATAAAAGAAACTGGAATTTCTAAGGAGCGTAGATCGGGGGCGGGCAATTATTTTGGGCAGAGGGCTGCTTACAGCGTTTTGGCAAGCCATCAAGGGCCGCATGACAGGCAGCCCGGGGCAGATAAATAATAATTTTCTAAATTTTCTAGGGGCCCCGCAGGCCGGAGAGATTGGCCTGGCGGGCTGCATCCAGCCCACGGGCTGCGGTTTGCCCCCACCCCTGGTGTAGATGCTGGGCTACATGGAATTGAAGTATCTCAGGATCTTTGCTAGGCTGATTTTCTAACATGTCAGCAGGTAGTTATTATAATTAATTGTTTTTATAGCTACGTTATTGGAAAGTGCAGATAAGTAGGCAGATCCCGTGGGAACTGGTTTTGCCATTCTAGCGTTAGCTATAGTGCTACTCATTTAGTTATTATCATGACCATAGTTTTGAATCTAATACAGGACAAAACATTTATCATTACTGAATGTAACCTGTATTTTAACATAAACATCACAATCTCTATTGCAGCCTGTAAAAAAGCATAATTATACGAAGAATTTGCTTTACAAATGTAAATACAATTTAATTTCAGAGTATGTTGGATACAATGGTCTTCCTAAAGCCTAAACACAGAAACAAAAGCTGGTATTATAACCGAAAGCCCAAGATGGGAAGTGATAAAATAGGTATTGAGTCGAGGGCTTTGTTCAAACAACTGGTGTACTTGTAAAATTTCCATGTATTCATTAAACCATTATGTCATTCTTATTGTTGAAGGGTTGGTTAGTTGACTGAAGTGTTAAGCTTTGTTTGCGGTTACAAATTATTACCTTAGCTCCTTTTAAAATGTGGCTTGTAGACTTTAAACTTCAACGCTTCTTGGCATTTGTATGTCTTATCCAAATGTTTATAGTGCATTATGTGGATGACTTGGTACCAATCAATGTCTGTTGACTGAAGAGAACCTGGAGACTTAGGAGTGGCGGTCCTAAATTGCTGGCAGTTGTATTTCCCCATTTGTAATGTGATCTGTGAGATTCCCACTAGCCCTCTCTACTTTGGAGCATCTAACAAAATGGGATGCTAGAAACAGTCCTCCGGAAAAGACTGAAAAGCATTTTTTTTTTGTGCATAGTAGTACATTATGCATGTTAGAGTTAAACTGCTGTCTATTTTAAGATTGGAAGTAGGACGTATACCTCCAAAGATGAAAAGCCCCTGTGCACAGAATCTCATGATCGGAGGATCGTCTTTAATTCTTCCCCCCACCACTGCAGGGGGGCAGGTGGGGAGGTCAGGCAGCCTGCCCCATCCTCAGCCTCAGGCCTCGTCCCCTCTCTTTGCCTCTGCTCCCCTCCCTCCCAGCCCCGCTGCGCCCCCTCTCCCCCACGGTAAATGGGGAAAAAACCCTCGTCTTGGACTCGAGTAATTTCCCCTGCTGCAGCTTGAGGCCGTTGCTCCTAGTCTTGTCCTTTGCGGTTGCAGAGAAAAGCCCGTCTCCATCCTCCCTGTGATATTCAGGTAGTTGAAGACTGTGATCGAATCCCCCCGCAGTCTTCTCTTCTCCTCGTTCTTTCAGCCTGTCCTCACCAGTCTTGCTTCCCAGGCCTCGAATCGGTTTTGTTGCTCTCTGCTGGACTCCTTTCAGTCGGCCTGCGTTCTTCTGGACGCGTGGGTCCCGGAACTGGACAGTCCCACTACACTTGAGGAAGGGTTGTATTTGATTTAATATACCCTATTCTGCATGTGCCTGGCCTGCGAGTTCCCGCCGGAGCGCTGCAGAGGCAGCAGCTGCAGGCTCCGGCAGTAATTGCTGATAAGCCTCACTTTCTTTTCCTTTCCTTTCGTAGGAAAGGTTTATAAATAGGCCTGAGACTGAAATATCTGTATCAAATATATGACATAAGCCATGGTGCACGCTACCTGGCACACTTGGCAGCACTCCACACACATGCGTGCTGAATGGTCTCATTTGTGTGGCAGGGAGGGTGCGGTGCAGACCTCGTTTCTGCTGAGAAGGGCCCTGGCAGTGCTGCAAGGCTTCTTGTTTTTGGCCCGTTCTGCTGTGAGCACAGATGAAACGTTCGACTTCGTACCGCAGAACCTCTCCCTGGTCCGGCAGGATCGCCGAGACCTGTCTGGACGCTGACGGGCCTCGCACCAGCGAAGTAGCTTTGTGTTGCGCGAGGAGGTGAATGTGCTCCGTTTGGACCCTAGCGAGCAAAAATGTTCCCGTGGTGAGGGTGTGCTCTGCAGCACTCAGCCTGTACAGCCTGGTCCAGTTGTACAGTTCCTCTCTGCCTCGGTTTCCCATCTCTAAAATGAAGATAGTATTAGTTGACGTCACTGGGCTCAGGCAATGGTACGTGTGTTAATGCCCGAGGTGCTCAGGTTTTGCAGTAATGGAGGCTGCGCGAGTGCTTTAGCTGGTTTTTGGCTTTTATATTATGCTCCGACTCTCTTTAGAGTCGCCGTAGCTGGAGTTTTGTTATAAATGCAGCTTCTGTGCCGATGACCTGCAGACCTGGGTGTCCAGCTCTCGATTGAAGTGCGGTCTTCTTGGCCATCGTGTTCTCCTTGCTCCATTGCTGTGTGCACCTGGTCTTCCTGTCAGGCAGCGCAGACAACATTTTCAGTCCGCCTGATTGCTGAGACATGAGATCTAGGCCTTCTCTGAATCTGCCCTTCTTGCATTACGTCTGAGATTCTGCCTTTCCTCACCATCCACACTGCTAGATGTCCCCCCTCGGCCCGGCTCAACTCGTGCCTCGACTGTTGCTACCTCTCTTTTGCAGTCTTGGTAAATCCAGTCACACGCACCCTTACCTTGCCATTCCAGCACAGCTTTGAAGGAAAATGATTGCTGCGACCGCGTTGCTTCTCTCTCCTCCAGAGCATTGGAGAAGCTCAGCCCTGGCACTGCCAAGGCCACCTCCGCTGTCATTCCTTCCCGAGCATTTCTTTGATGTGATGCTTGATCGCGGCTAAGCAGTAGCTGTTCATGCTGAACAGTCTTTTCTCCCTGGTACCCTGCGACCACCGCTCTGTCACATCCACCGGTTCCTTCATCTTCGGTTTGAGCGGGCAGGCTGCAATTACGTAAATTCAGCCGAGGGCCTGGGTCGGTACGCCTGCTGTCAAAGCTTACAAAGGCACTCGACTGATTAGGAACTAGATTTTCATCTGTCCTGTAAGTCACGTACCGCCATCAAGGCCAGAGGTCTTTAGCACGGCGCTGGTTTGCCCCAGACTCGTGGGGAAGAGTGCTTTCTCACTGGTTTGAGTTCTGGACAGCAGTTTCTGCAGCACTCGGGCATCAATGCCAACGCTTTTAGCTTCCTTTTGATATGAAGGCCTTCTACTTGACCGTACCATTGAGAACCTTTTCCCAACATTTTTGCAAAGAATAAAATGTGTATCTCCCGCTTCACCTGTGCCCACGCTATCATTAACTTTCTTTCTATGCGAGTCTTGTCTGGCGCGTTTATTCATGCTGGAAAGCCGAGCACAAAGCTGCTCATTGTAAATACAAGGAAGGGCTTGGTCCGCAGCATAATATCCTATATGCTTTTAGCCATGCAGATAATATCAAGGCTCACGCATGGCCGTGGAACTGTGTCCTTAGACCTTGGTGTGCTGTTTGTGCGGTTTGAATAGAATGAGCTGTACCAGCGCCTGATGGCTGGAGGCATATCCTCTATACCACTCCAATTAAAATTTAGCAATTGTTCCCTGCACACAGGAAAAAGCCCCACAAGCAGTGCCAAAGTTCTTTTGATATTTTAATCTTTTGATAACGCAGTTTGAAAAGCCCCTGGAGACTTTTTTTAGATTTTAGACAAAATAGTTCATTTGTCAGGACTTCCCTTGTAGATAGGGTTTCAGTTATTAAGAACCGCCTCGCAAAGCTCCTGATAACAAAAGCAATTGGAGAGGATGCCTGATAGACTTCTGCGGGTAAGAGAAACTTTTCTGTAACTTAAAAATCTTCTTGCTGATATCCAAAAGACGGTGAAACACGGATGTTTCGGATGCAATTTTTTTATCGTTTAACTACGGTAGTTTTATTGGGCTAGGAATAGTAGTGGAGGATATATAAAAAGTAGGTATCATATGACTGAGTCTTGCACAGTTTAACCGGCATCCACCGTCGTTCAGAAGAGCTCCAGGCAGCCTACATGGTTCTGGAGACTCTGCGCTGGTGAGCAGCCGGCATCCTGGTCTGGCTCCTCAAAAGCCTCGTGCGTTTTGCGGAGATGTACTTCCCAGGTTTGGTTCCCTCTGCCTCTCGTACCCTTCCACAGCTTCCAATTCAGTTGACTTGGTGCCTTCATTTTTGGCAGCTGTTGGCTCTCTTCTCAGAAACGGCTTTTGTTTTTGAGGGTGTTTGTACTTAGGGTGGTTGTTGAGCATTGTTGGGTGAAGTTCTCTTCTGAAAAAGCAGAATATATTTAAGTCATGATATACTGCTTACACAAACATTTATAGTTTGCAGATATTTAGGCCAGTGTCCAGCTATTAGATGTGTTCTGCAAAGATCAAACCCTGACATTTCAGAAGAAGGTGTAATACCGCATCCACCCCAGAGCCACATCATTTACAATCCCACATCACAGGAGATTTTGCTTCCTGTGACCCCACCTGCTAATTAGCCTAGTCCTGAGGAGTGACTGATGGACCTGTTACCTTAATCAGTAGGACTGCAGATGTCATTCTTAATTGCATAAAGTTTTATACTACTGTTATCTGTTTCAGATATATTTTCTTTCATTTTCAACTGCTTGTCAAAGGATTTGGATCATTTGTTCATGCCATTCATTACCGTGTTCCTCTCTCGCATTTCCTCCTGCTCTCCTTCCCAAATTATAAAGCAGTGGAACTGTGCTTACTCATTTCTGTACCAAAAGCTCCCTTTTCCTGTACTGTCGTTGCTTTTCTCGGGATGTATTCCACCTTGCTGGGTTTCTCAAGGTGAGCTATAGAAACTGAGCAAGTTATTCCAATAGGAGGAGGTAACACTCAACTTGCATAATTGCATGTCTTCTCTAGTATAGTGTTAGTGCAGTTGGATATCAAACAGTTTGACAGTTGATTATCCTTGAACTAATCACAGTGAGGCTTATATTTTTCTCCTGAAAAGCTGCAGCTAGTATGGAACTCATCCAGGTGTGTGCGTGGTTTAAATTGTTTCTCCTAGTGAGCATAACCTTGCCCTTTTTTCTATACTGAATTTCATTTGTCATTATGATATCTGTTGCCCAGGTTTAATGGATCTCTGTAATCATCTAGTCCATTCACCATTGTCACTGAGTGAACAAAAATGACATACATATACAAGCAGTCACAGGAGTATATTTTCAGTCTTTCTGATTTGTTTTTGTTCCCCTCCCTTTTTTAAAGCTGTTGCTGATGGCTTTTCTCTGCTGGTTTTCCTGGCTTACTAGATGGAGGTGGGAGGAAAGAAGGGCAGAGAGATGTTCAGACACAAGACTCGCAGTGCGGTGCAGAACTGTCTGATTTTGGAGTTTTGCTGCTGCGGGCCAGCTGCGAGACGACCCATCCCTCTGCTCCTAGCCGGCCCGCTCTTGTCGCAGCGGGTGCCACCAGACAGTGGGATGAGGGCTGTGTAGGTGCCAGGGTTTGAGTGGAGCTGGTGCGCAGTAACGTGGCCTACCAGCATTTCTCCCAGCTGCTTTGTTCTTCAGCCAGGCATTTGTCCAGTCTGTCCGGTTTGCCACCTGCAGTGCCCAACACTAGACATAGTGCCCCAGGTGAGGCCTCACCAGTGCTGAATAGCATGGAAAGGCCATTTCCTTTTGACTCGCAGGTGAGACACTGCTAATACAACTCAGTGTACTGGTGGCTTTTTTTGCAACAACAGCACGGTGGCATTGACACTTCTGAGTGAGACTTCCAAGGGAGCCAAAGGAGATGCATACCCAGGGCAACATCTGCCAAAGGATTTACATGCATATAGTGGGGCTTCGGTAGGATTTGGGCACTTAAGACCACATTTTAGATCTTCAAAACCCTGCTCTGCTGCACCTGAACTTGGAATTACCTAAAACTCGTCAGTGCTGAAGTGCTTAACATGGTTTCCCAGGAGCAGAACTGCTCTGTTCCCAGAAGGGCGTTAGTCTTGACAGGGCTGCAATGTTTGGTGTGTAGAGACTCAACCTAGCAGGCATTCACAAAGCACTGCTGCAGGGTTAGGCTCCACACCCCATGCCAAGTTGATTGTTGCCTTCCTTCAAAACACGTTGTCACGGCGGGGTCCTCGCAGAGGGCCGTGATCTCCTTGAGGCCCTCTCACTGCGCTACTCCAGCCCGAGGGCACCCTCCATTCTCGCCTGCCACGTCTTGCTGGAATATGTAATAGGGAGGCTGCCTTGTGTTTCCTCGGGCACGTAAGCTCCTGGACCCCTCGTGGGTCGCCCCGTACGATGGGTGCTACTCAAGCAGCCCAGCCTTATGGGCTGTGCGTGGCTCCTACCTCCCCTGATACCACGCCCCAAGCCTCGCAGATGTCATAGACGTTGTTAGGTCTGTACACCCGCTTCCCGGGCCTCCTCTAAAGTGTAGCCCACGCTGGGCTCTCTCTCTCGCACCCAGCCTCTCACTGGGACTCTCATCCACTCTGGGACTCCCTAGCGGGCCTCGGCCCTTCCCTGGCCAACCGCACGGATACCCTCTCTGACCCTGGCTCCCCGCGCTGCTACTCCCTGTCTTCTCGGGGCAACCGCAGCGCCCTGCTTCGGTCTGAGGGGTGTTGCCACACTAGCCTGCGGCCAGGCTCGCTATGCCCGTCTTGGGCTCCTCAGTAATTGCCCCGCCCTGGGGCTGGGGTCTATGTACCCCGCATGCAATCCGGGGTCTCGGTCCCCCGTCTGCAACCTACGGGTTGCGCCCGCGACCCACTGGCCGCGCTCCTCGCCGCCAGCTGCTCACGCCCTGGCATGCGAGCTGCGCCTTCCCTGGCGCTATGCCAGTAATGCACCCTCTTGGCGCTAGGGCACCCCACACTCTCTGGGGTCCCTGTAGTTGAGGCCTCCTCCAACCCCTATGGCCTCACCCAAGCCTCTGGGTGTAATAACAAAGTCAAACAAACTCACAAGCCCCTAGGCCGTAACACAAATGCAAGCTCAAGCCGTCTGGCTATAACTCAAACCCGAAGCCCTATGGCCATAACAACATTGCTCCATATGACCATGCTACTTGCTGCTAGGCTCCTTTCCACATCCTCACTCCCAGGCTGCTGGCAGAGAACTGCTAGCCTGGCTTCCGCCCTGGGCTTTACAAAGGCCAGGCCCTGCCCCCTTCTGGCCAGCTGCTCCTGATTAGTTGCCCCGGCAACTTGCAGCTGTGCTCATTAGGCTCCTCTCCAGGAGCAGAGCACCAAGGTGCCCTGCGACACACGTCCCACAGGAGGTTCACCCCTCTTGCTGCGTGTCAGGGGCTGGAGCTCTCACCCAGGCTCTTGGAGACGTGGGTCCAGTCCCTTCTCTGCTGGATGGGATTCGCATCCACATCTCCCACCCCCCTGCCCACCTGGCTGTGTCCGTCATGCTCACTCCTGCCATCCCTCTGGCCCAGTCTGGAGCAGGGCAGCTTCACCAGAAGGCCTCTCGCCCTAGACGGACACAGCCAGGTGGGCAGGGAGGTGAGGGATGTGGATTTGAACCCCGTCAAGCAGAGAAGGGACTGGATCCATATCTCCAAGAGCCTGGGTGAGAGCATGAGCAAGGGGCTTAAGGTGGTGTGTGCTGGTTTCTGGTCCCTGCTCACAGGGCTAGTAGTTTATGGCCATCCCTGTGCCTAAGCTCCTGCATGGATCTGAGTCCAGGTCCTGGGGGGTTTCAGTTTGGGCTTGGATGTCAGCCGTTTCCTTGTCTGAAAATCCCAGCCTTTCATGTCAGCATCTTAAGTATTTTTCCTCAAAGCATGGGAGACAGAGGAGGAAGGGTCACATGATTCAGGTGACTGGGATTGGGGTCTGAGCGAGGCCCAGGGAGAGCTGCCCTTCTCCCCACTGATATCACAGCTGTGAAGCCAAGTCCAGCAGGGCTGGCCTGGCAGAACATCTGGAATTAGTCACAGCTCGTCAGACAGCCGGCCCTGAGGAAAGCCAAGCCAAAGAGAACGTACATTCGCATATTTGAACGGTCGCAGTCCAGCACGCAGCGTTTCTCCATTACCACGTCCCTCCCAACCCCAGTCCCTGACTCATTCCCTTGGCCAGGCAGGATTTATCTCCGATAGCCGGAGGCTTGAGTGCCAGATCTGGATTCAAAGAAGTGGAAACAGCAAGTGGGGCGCAAAGGTGAACGTGCTGCTCGGGAAATTAGCTCACGGAGTCAAACGGGTGCATTTATCTTCATGAGTACAGATGTGATCTGCCTGCTGTTCCTCACAGCACTTCCCTATCTGCTGTAACCTGGCTCCACCTTGCTACTCAGTCCCTTCTGCAGGTCGGTGGTTAGGACAGAGCCTCGCGGCTTGTCTGCACCTTGGCTGTTGACGCTTCCCAGCCTTTCCAGTGCTGAAATGGTCCTGGATTAAAACTGACCTATATTTCTTACTTTATCACTGGGGTTTGACGAGCCTGTTCTGGAGTCTGTTTCTCACTGGAGTCTGTAACCTGAAGTGCTTTGATCGCCATGCTGTTTCTTGGACGTTCAGGTACAAGCAAACATAAATTACACCACACAGGAGACTAAAAGAAAATGTAAGGAAAAATGTATTATCCTGTTTGCATCCCATGCAACTTCATTTTAAATTGGGTTTGTTTGGCTACTGTATTCTCAGGTGTAGCTAAAATGCAGAGATCTAGCAAACCTAACGGGCACCGCGAGCCATAGACCTGTGAACTTCAGCACACAAAAGTGCAAGCCAGCGCTCCTCGGAAGGAGTGGTTTTAAGAAAAGCACGTATCCTCATGCATTCCCAGGTAGTTGCATCTCAGAAATCGTGGGGTTCTTTGGCTGTATCAGATCCAAACTCAGATAATATTTGACCCAGTATCTTATTTGTGAGGCTTGGCTGAAAGTATAGGTCTTGAATTGGGTCTGGCTTGACACTTTCAGAAGGCTAAACTTGTCATTGACCATTTGAACATTGACGTATCATTGAACATCCAAATTCATGGGTGATGCCAAATTGTGGGGCAAAGTAAACACACTGGAGGGCAGGGAACGGATTTGGTGGATTGGGACAGGCTGGAGAAACGGGCAGAACCAGGTAGGATGCAGTTTAACCAAGGTAAGTGCAAAGTGCTGCACCTGGGGAGAAGGTATCACCAACGCACGTCCAGGCTGGGGGACGACCTTCTCAGCAGCACAGCAGTGGAAAGGGATCTCGGAGTCGCTGTTGACTCCAAGATGAACACGAGTCGTCAGCATGACGAAGTGACAAGGCTACCCGCACTTTATCACGCATTAGCAGGTGCATGACGGACAGGTCCAGGGAGGTGATGCTCCCCCTCTATGCGGCATTGGTCAGGCCGCAGCTGGAGTACTGTGTCCAGTTTTGGGCTCCGCACGTCAGGAGGGACGTGCACAGCCTCGAGAGGGTCCGGAGGAGGCTGCTCGTATGGTTAAGGGCCTGGAGGCAAGGCCCTACGAGGAGAGATTGAGGGCTCTGGATCTCTTCAGCCTCCGCAAGAGAAGGCTGAGACGTGATCTTGTGACCATCTACAAATTTGTCAGGGGGGAGCAAGGGATAGGAGATGCGCTGTCTACCAGGGTGCCTCTTGGAGTCACTAGGAACAGGGGCCACAAACTGATGGAGAGCAGATTTAGGTTGGACGTCAGGAAGAACTTCTTTACGGTGAGGGCTGCCAGAACGGGCTCCCGAGGGAGGTGGTGCTCTCCCCCACCTTGGGGCTCTTTAAGAGGAGACGTGACAAACACCTGGCTGGGGCCATCTGACCCCAGCGCTCTTTCCTGCCCAGGGCAGTGGGGTCGGACTCAATCTACTGGGGTCCCTTCTGACCCCCAAAATCTATGAAATCTTTGAAATTTAAAATAACATTTTGTATATTAGTGCAGTATCTGTTGTTTTCCTGTTCCCACAGGTGGTGCACAACTAGAGTAATTAGTAAAAGATCTGAGATTAGAGCAGAGTCCCTTCTTGGGTCGACTGGCCGAATGTTCCTCAAAACACGTTTAACAGCGTCGTGTTGCCCGACCTTGTAGCTGAGGGCTCGGCTGGGCAGCTGCCAGGAGCACAAGGACTTAACTCTGTTTTCATCTGAAATACTTGTGCCCTTTTGTATTCACCAGGGAACCTTTACAATAGGGAAAACATGCAACTGAAACTTGCCGGTTTAAAGCAGAAGGGTTTTCCCCTTCGCCTTTTCCGTTGCTATCACCCATGCTGCTCTCATCGCTTTTCTCCCTCCTCTGTGTTGAGATTCTTCCTCTTGAATCTCTTTCTCGCTCTTCCAGGTTGTCCTGCTTCTCTGCCTTCATGCCCCTCCTTGCACGGACAGGCGCGCTTCTCCGTGCTGTCAGTGGGCCCGGCTGCCGGCAGCGTGGAGGCCAGCGCGCACTTCCTCCGTCGCAGGACCGCGTCAGGTGCTGCTGCGGGCCGACAGCTGCAGCGTCCGTTCTCCTTGGTGCCTTGCTCTGCTCTGCCGCACAGCCACCTCTCGCTTCCCCTTTTTGGAGGGCCTTCACATACCAGGCGCTGCTGCCTCTGGAGCCCACCTAGAGAGAGGGGGGAAGCAAGGCAAGAGATGGCAGTGGGGGGAGGAAGAGGAGCAATGCTAATGTGAAGCATATAGCTAATGCATGTCGGATATGCATTATTACCCCTAAACGAAGCTAGGCTGATTTCTTCCTATTGCATGCTGCGCATGTTCTTTAATGGTCTTTAGGCAGACAAGGTTCTTTGGGTGAATCTGATATCTTTTATTAGACCAACTTAAATAGTTGGAAAACAATTTTTAAGCAAGCTTTTGGGTTCAAAAACCCTTTGTCAGGTTGAGAAAGTCCCTGCAGTTGGTGTGTGCTCTTCCTGGATGGACTGAAAAGTAAAGCAGCCCGAGGCTGGGCTGGGCTGGGCTGGGCTGCATGCAAGACAGGCGGTCAGTGAAGATGTAGATGGAGGAGTGGGTAGGTGGGGGAGAGAAGGGGGATGAACAGTGGAGAGGTACCTGGGAAGTCAGATGTCAGGCATGTTATAAATGTATGTGTCATAAATCCAATGTCTGTATTTAGTCCATGATTTTTAGTGTCCAGGAGGCTGAGGAAGTGGAGTTCATGGGCTCATCTCTGGGAACTGTTTGGTAAGTTCCCTTTGGGGATCAGGACTGAGAGATTGGAGAGAGAGTGATTTTCTTGGGAGAAATGTGCCCCACCGGTACTTGGGTATTCCCGTCTTTGACAGATTTCCGGTGCGCGTTCGTTCTGGTGCGCAGTTGTTGTTTGGTCTCTTCTACGTATTTTCCACCGGGGCGTTTGGCGCATTGGAGGAGATATATCACACTTCTGGAGGTGCAGGTGTAAGATCCGGGAATGCTGATTGATGGCTGTGTTGTGGGGTGTCGTGATTGTGGGGAGGTGGAGATGTGTTGGCAGGTTTTGCATTTCTTGTCCTGGCACGGTCTGGATCCATTGGGTGTGTTCTGGGCCTGGGGAAGTTTGCTTCTGGTGATGAGGTTGGCGAGGTTCGGTGCTTGTTTGAAGGCGAGGATGGGTGGCTCTGGGAAGAGCTCTTTAAGAACAGGGTCTCTTTCTAGCATGGGTTGCAGTTGGTTGAGGATTTCCCATACAGGTTGGAGGGAGGGGTGATCTGTCATCACCAGCAGTGTGCGATTCGTGGGAGGGGGTTCTTTTGTACTTCACGTGGTACCCGGGTGGCTCTTTCAAACGTGCGATCTATCTCTCTGGAGGAGGGTCCTTGCTGGGTGGACACCCTTTTAAGATTGGTGAGGTGGCGATCCCGGGTGCTCTCCTCAGTTCAAATGCGGTGGGATCTGAGGGCTTGGCTGTAGATCACAGCTGTTTTGGTGCGTTTAGGGTGATTGCTGGTTCTGTGCAGATATGTCTGTTGGTCTGTGGGTCTCTTGTATAACATGGTCTGTATTTGATCATTCTGGATACTGATCACTGTGTCGAAAAAGGAGATGCTGGTGCTGGAGTATTGAAGAGCTGGTTGGATGGAGGGATGGCGACTGTTGAATTTCTGGTGGAACTCAATCCGAGGTTGCAGGTTTTCAGTCCAAATGATGAAGATGTCATCAATATCTCTTAAGTATAGCAAGGGTTTGATGGTGCCGTTCTTGAGGAAGTTTTCTTCCAAGTGGCTCATAAATAGGTTGGCATACTGAGGGCCATTTTGGTGCCCATAGCTGTTCCCATGGTCTGGAGGCAGCGTTGGTTATTAAAAATGAAATTGTTGTGTGCGAGGATGAAGTGTACAAGGTCAGTAATATCTTTGGGTCTGTACTCTGAGTTGTAATCTTGTTCCTGTAGCTACGTAAGGCAGGCTTGGATGCCGTCCTGGTGTGGGGTGTTGGTGTATAGGCTGGTAACGTCTGTGGTGGCCAGGAGGGTGTTGCTGGGAAGGTGGGCTATGTTTTTAAGTTTCCATACAAGGTCTGTAGTGTCTTGGACAAAACTTGCTCTGCGGGTGACGAGTGGTTTTAAGATTGTTTCAACGAAACCTGAGATTTCCTCAGTTAGGGTCCGATGGTTGGATATGATAGGTCTGCCAGGGGTCCCTTGTTTGTGGATTTTAGGGAGCAGGTAAAAAGTCCCTGGGTTAGGTTGTGGGGGGGCCAAGGTCTGTAGTTTTTCTTGTAGTCCTGTTGGAAATGATTTGATGGTCTTGTTGAGTTTCTTGGTGAAAAGGGGAGTAGGATCTTCTTGTAGTTCTTTGTAGTAGGTGGTGTCAGAGTTGTCTGTTAATGGTCTTTAGGCAGGCGAGGGTCTTTGGGTAGATGTCATATCTTTTATTAGACCAATTAAATATTATTTAATGGTCTTTAGTGGCTTTTCTGTGCTATCTTTGTCTAGCACTGAAATAAGGCTTGTTCATCTATAGGCCAGACATAGGATAACTTCTGTACGTAGGAAGTGTCAGATTGGTTGCATAAGACGTGATGTAGGACAAGGGCACCCTTTTGCAAACTGACTCCTGGGTTTGTTTTTCGTGCATTCTTGTCGTCTTGCATAAAGGCCAAACTTGTTTATGCCTCAGGATCCGTCAAAGTTGGGGATTGTTTAAGTCTTCAGCTTGCCTAGCTCTTGTTGTTAAGGAGCACGTGGAAAAGCTTGGAAGCCCCGCAGGAATTCTGGTCAGTGTGTGCAGTCGTGGGGGAGGCAGAGATCAAGTGCGTAGGTGCTGCGCTCAGATTTGTATAAATTACGTGGTTTTAGAGCTGTTCCAAGTCTTGGGGGTATTTTTCAGTGCAAACCCTTATTCGCTTGTACAGTTCTTACTCATGTGTCCCATTTGAAACTGCTGTGCCACGGGTTGCAGTGGAAAGTACGCTTTGCCAGCTGCAACGGCTTTCTGACATTGCGGAATATCTGCATGTATTTGCATTGCAACGCATGGCCTTTGTGGGTTTGGTTGGCTACATATTACGGTACTGTGCATTTACATTAGAAGAGAAGGTAAATTTTTTATGAGGAAATAGCTCGTTACAGTTGTATTATGTTTTAAAGGTACGGCATTGTCTTTACCACGATTTTCCTTTCCACGCTGAAAGCCGTACAGCAGCATCCCTTCACTGCTGTGCCTTGGGATGCTACCATGTAGGACAGTGGCCTTAGATTATTTACGCCCAGTGCCTCGTGTAGCGATTCCTAGTTTGCGTTCCTGACGTGCAAACAGACGTTATCACGGTTGGCAGTGTAAGTCCAGGTAGTCGACCATCCGTTGCTGGGGCTCGGTGGGCTCGTTAGGAGCTGAACTCTGCCTTCAGGCAGGGTTACTCTCAGCACAGCGTGTCTGTCGCACAGGATGGCATTCGGTTTTGAATTACTTCCTGTATAAATAAAGACTCTGAATCAATCAGAATAAAGATTCTGATTTACACCAATTTCTGAAGATTGGTGTAAATCTGCTACAGGTCACAATATACAAGGCATTTGCAACTTTTCTCATTTATTTATTTTATTATTGTCTGTGTGTAGATGTAAATAGATGTAGTAAGTGCATAGTATTAAATTATACTAGATTACTAGTATATGAATCACATTAATTCAGTTAGATAAACTGTATAGACATGTGTATATATAGCCTGAAGAAAGAGACATAAACCAATTTGTGATGTTTGCATAAACTTGCTTTAGACTGATTTGCTTAATCCAAAGGTCAGTCTTGTGAATTTTGTTTGCCGTCATTCATGAATTCGGGACAGGCTCTGCTTACAAGTTTTCCAAGGCTTTTTTTTTTTGTTATTTAAAAGAAGGCTCTTTAAAATTAATCTGCGTTGGCTAGAATAGACTGTGTTAATCCAAAAGTCAGCCTCGTGAATTTTGTTAGCACCTGTTCTTGAATTTAGGACAGTCTTTGCTAACAAGGTTTCCAGAGGCTTTTTCCGCCCTCTGTTTCAAGAAAGCTCTTTAATTAATCTGTGTTTTGCAGAACGTGCTTGTGACAATATAAACTAAACATGCGGTTTACTGATTGTACGTTCAGTGAAGCAATGATGTGTAACTTTTATTTTTACAAGTCTGACTACATCAGTAGGAATGTGCTTCTGCAGTTCTTAACATGGGATGGTCACGTGGTACACACATTTCAGTTTAGCAATGCAGTGGGAATCTCACTTTGTAGTCTTACCTGTTTAGGCATTTCACTTAAGAGTCCTTGGATACAGGAACATAGTAAGTTGTCTGAATGGACTTTTAAGAATACTGTATTATCATTAGGAAACCTGTGCAGCGGTTCAGAGAGGCATGTTTGTGCAGTGCATGCGGTGCCTGCTCTTGTGCTGATTCTTTAAACGAATCTGCAGATGGAGATTTGCTTCTGTTGGAGGTCTGACAGACTAATTTAGTAGACAGAGGTTATTTACTTGGTCTAAATGAGCATGGAAAAGCATTGACTCATCCATTCAGCTGACTGTAAACGGTGCTGATTTTATGGAAAGCTTCAGTCATTTGTGCAGATGCCCTTGCATGTGCCTCGTGCCGCAGTCTTTCATTTCATACGAGTTTTTTCCAGAGTGCCCCTGCCTCGTTCTGCGCACAGGGCAAACCTGTTCTGGGGAGGAATCGCGCTAGGCCAGGGCAGCGCGGTGAGGAGACTGGCTCTAGATCCCCGTCTCTTGTTTCGGCGCTTGGAGGGTGCATGTGAATAGGCAGGTTGGAGAAGCAGGTCCCTTCTTGCCTCTGCTACAGCGTTGCTGTTTGTTCATCCGGCGATGTAGATCACGCTGTTCACTAATGACGTTCCCTGAGCTGGTGATAGGAGATGCTGCATCCTGGCTAGCATTGGAACAAATCGGGTCCTAGGTATCTTCACTGGGGTATGCAAAACTAATTTTGCTTTATCCTGAAACACTCCCTGCCTCTGTTTCCTGTGTGAAACACAGGCATGGTAGCAGCCCTTCATCCCTCAGGGCACTTGTGAAACAATATTTAATTAGCTGATGCTCAGCAAATTAACTAACCAAGTGCAGTGCAGCGGTCACTCCTTTAAGTGATCACTGTCTACGCTGTAGAGCGAGCAGGAGGATGGCTTTGGGGGAGGTTTCTCGCCTTTTGTGGGCTAGGATCAAGTGCAGTCATGTAGGTAATGACGGTAGCTAATGCACATGCCCTAGGGGCCAAATGAAGGTTGTAGAAGAAATTCTGGCATTTCTTTACTTCTGTGAGCATTTGCATAGCTTCTTATGCGGGGCTGAAATGCTTGGTGAGCACTGTAGTGTGGGGCGTTTTAATCAGCATAAAGGATGCCTCCGTGTGCGTCCTGCGGGCAGCTCAGCAGTTCAGGCCTGGCTCTTCTGCCCGGTCCCCAGATGCTGCTGTGCAGCATGCAAAGCGCTGCCCCGCTCCCTTGTCTGAGCACACTGACATTCGGGGTAGTTCGTTTCCAATTATAAGAGGCAGAACCTTTCTAATGGTTCAGAGGCATCGAGCATGGGACATTATTAATGCAGGCACCCGCGTGACTGTACATCAGGTGTCCTCATCCCTTCTCTGGCTTCTCCTGTTCTCTTCCGGTTGTTTGTCTCTCTCCAGTTGGGAAAGACCTGCCGTATTCTCTTGCATATGACCTGCACCTTCCTCCCGAAGCCAGCTGGGGAAAATTGGGGTGTACATTATATGCAAGGATGAGGGACCCCCACAGGTCCAGAAATTTGGTGGGGGGGGGGTTGGAGTGGTGGCAGGTGGGAGCCACAGCAGTTAACGTTGCTCCTTAGTACTACTCCCTCCCCCAGCCCCTACCACCAAATTTCTGGACCCATCGGGCGGTCCCCTCCTCAGCTGCGTGCTGCATTAGGGTGGTGCGCAGGGTTGGTTGTGGCTGGACTTGGTGTGATGGGTGCAACCCAGCACGCGGCCTCGGACCTGGCACGTCGCGTCTGACTGCGCGCTGGCTCTGGAGCCACTTACCGGGTCCGACCCAGACTCTCGGCACTCGGGCCCAGAGGCAGCGCGCAGGGTCAGACCTGGCATATGGTCCTGGCCTTGGCACGCAGGGTCTGACCTGGCATGTGGCTCCAGAGCCTGCATGCATGGTCAGACTTAACATGCGGCCCTGGATATGGCATGCCAGGTCCGACTGCAAGCCCAGCTAGCACTCACGGCAGCCTCGGGAGCAGGCACAGCTCCCTAGCCGATGCCACTCGCGTACCTCAATTGAAGATTTTTTTTTTTTAGGTTTTCCCCTTCACAGTCAAGGTGCCTACTGCATATGGGCTGCACTAGACGTGACAAAATGCAGTATGTGTGGCCAGGGAATGCCTTTCCTTCTACAATACAAAATTACCCTGCTCCTGATTTGGGGTCTTGTATACTAGTCTGATACAGAAATTATTAGGGCACAATAAAAACAAATATGGTGCAATATGAAGATCTCTAGCAGTACGTGTCTAAGTAAGTGTTTTAGTTTGATACAAGAATATCATTAAGCAAAACATGCATTTAGGTATTGCAGCCAGCTTCAAGCAAAATGGACTGAAGGGTGGGTTGGTGGCAAAGCACTCCACCTAGAAGCTGTGGTTTTAGATACTAATTTTGGCACAGATTGCCCACGTGGCCATGAATCTCTCTGCTCCTCAGTTGCTGTCTTTGAAATAAAGCTGTTTTCATACTCCGAAGGGGTGTTATCACGGTAACATCCTAAATATTTGTGAAGCATTGAGAGCCAAAAATGGAGCTCCGGTTATGCTTGTTTGAAATTGTTAAATAACAAATTAAGGACTGATAGGGTAAAATTGAGCTGGAAAAAATGTTTTTAAACTTACATCGCTCTAGTGAACGCTTCTGCATTTTGAAAGTGAATGCTTTGAGCTTCGGTTGGAAACTCTGTTGGGGTTCGCTGAAAGCAGGTCAGCCGTCGTGTTTCACGTCTGTAAATGTGGCAGCACCAAAGATGTTGCTGAAGATGCAAAATGAATAAAACGTTACTTAAGCAGTTTTTACTCCTTCCTTTTTCAGAGGTCTTCCATTCCTGAAGTTGAGAAGTTCCACGTCACGCTCAACATGGAGAAGGAAGAAAAGAAGTTTGTCAATAAAGACGAAGAAGATGAGATGGTAATTGGTTTTATGGTCTAGCTTCACGAAGTATAGGAAATGTGGTTTCCTAGGGGGAGGGCTTTCTGTTTGGGGCACGTTACATCGGGGAGAGCGTATCTCAACTAAAAACCCATCTCAGAATTGCCTGACAAGCCTTGGAGCCATTCCTGGATTTGTAAAGGACTAGCCAGGGGTGGATGTTTTCATTTCTGGAAAGCCCGAGTTAAATAGAAGATGCAAGCAACCAGGCACCTCCTGCAGAGTCCGATTCATGATTCAAAACATTCATGGGAAGATTGCAATGAAGCAGGGTATTGCTTAAAAACCCAAGCCTGGCCACGCTTCCTTGTGGCATGGTGTCCCGAGAGAGCAGCGCGGCATACCTGTGCTCTTCACGTGCGTGTGAGACTGACCCAGGCGGGGTTGTGCCCGGTGAGTGGTTAGGGGGGTGGGTTAGTGGTAGTTAGCTCAACTCTTGCCTGGCTCAGACTCGGGGACCCCCTGCTGCAGGCCTGATCCAGTGCACGTGGCACTTGGCAGGGCTCATCCGGGACCCGGCCCCAGCGAGTGCTGTCGGCAGCGTGCGTCCCAGGCCCTGCATACAGGGCTGGTCTGGTGCAGAGCGCGGGTCAACAGGGCAGCGCTAGGGGCTGGATTATGCAGCCTACGTAGCCCCATGTTTGACACCCCTGCTTTAGGGAAAATGAGTTTTAAAGGGAAAATCTAGTGCTTAGTCACTTAAATCTCCTGCCCCTTTTAAGACGGCAGGATGTCTGGAAGGCTTGTTCATGCATGTGAATTAATTTCCTCCTAAACTGTGCGCTCCTGCTCCTCTCCCAGTCCCAGGAGTTGTGTTGCCTGTGAAGCCACCCTGGGCGAGCTGGTTCAGAGGTGCAGGGAAGGCTCATGCTCCGTGTCCGGATGACAGGATCTGACCTCTTACTACTAATTGAGAGTAAGCGCGTGTTTAGAGGAGCACGATTAGAGCCGTCAGCACCAAAACGGAGTCATAGGATGTTTCAAAAGAAGTTCCACTTCCTGTTCAAAAAGGAGAACCTCTTGGTTTTGTTTTTAAAGTGCAGGGAGCCCTTTGTGGTGAGAAGAGGAAAACGCTTCTTTTTTCCCTAACATTTTTGTCCTTCCCTTGGGATGAAGTGCCTGCCGAGCGAATGAGATGTTCCCCAGTTTGTCAAAACAAAGCCAACGATTTTTTACCCAAAGTTGAGACATTTATGGAAAGTTTTCTGTGTTGCAAAGCTGTTTTTTTTAATCTGTTAATTAAATGAGCTCTAAGTACAATGTGTAATGAAGTTTCAGGAAGGTTTTGCCAACAGTTGTTTGCATGCAATGCTTTCATAAATGTGAACAAGGCTCAGTAGCATCCGTGGGAGTTTCCACTTGGCTGAGATTTCAGAGCCCCAGACACGGTCTGACGATGTAGCGTGAGACAGTGCAGGACGGGGCCTGGAAGTTTCTTTCTTAAGAAGGCCTGTGTCATCTGGCTGCATTTTCTGTGCCTTTCCTGTGACTGGTCCTCCGCTCTCACCAAGAGGCACTCAGCACTTTGCTGAAACGAAAATTTGGAGTCTGTCTCATGCCAGCTTGCCTTGCCTCCTTGTAGGCTGTTTTCCCAGCTGCTACACTCCAGCTTTTGTCTCTGGAAGGAATGCTCCTTGTGCCCCTTCTGCCCCATGCTTGGCTTCGTGTCCGCACCTAAAAGTTCCTGTGAGCAGCCCTGGAAAGCTGCTTCCATCAGTCTGTCTCTGGGACTGCAAACGGGAGAAGCCGTGCTAGCTGCATGCTCTAGATGCTGAGCCAGTTGGCGTGCCCTTCCCGCCTTTGTAACCGGTGGTGTGAACTTAGTTCCTTACAACCTGAAAACTAGCTTGTGGCATGAGTCTGCTCTGAGGAATGTCCCCGGAGGCATGCCCGGGAGGGACCTCTTCCCAAACGGAAGTGGTTTGAATGCGTGTGCATGCATACCTCTGCCCGAACACAGCAGCATCCCAGCGCGGAAAGAGAACTGCTCTGGACCTCCCTGTGTCCCCAGCAGAGAAAAAAGAGGAAAAGCCTTTGAAAGGGGCTCATTTATCTGCCTTGGTTTATAGCAAGTCAATACTGAATTCCTCAGCTAGAGCAGTTAAGGATATCATTGCTCATTATTTGGTTCTCTGTTTCTGTGCAGGAGATTTATGGTTACAATCTGTGCCGCTGGAAGCTGGTTTTAGTTGCTGTCGGGGTGTTGTGTACTGGTGGCTTCCTCCTCCTCCTCCTCTACTGGATGCCTGCGTGGCGTGTGAAAGCAACATGCAAAAGGACGACGCTTAAAGACTGCGAAGTGGTGCTGCTGAGAACAACTGTAAGCCTGTGCCCCCACCTGGTCTCTGCTTTTGTGAACGCAGGGTAGAAACATGGTCAGAGGCAGGAATGAGCGGAGCTCAGACATGTCCTCCTGGCGACTTGACTTGATTTGCATCGTGGGGTGTAAACGGTCCAGGGCTGGTTTGTCAGTAGCAAGGAAACTGAAAAGCTGAAGGGTCTCAGAGTGAAGCCAGAAACATTCCTCAGTTTGTTTGTCAGATAAACACGAATAAACCAGCTTGCCCTGGGCCCACGTAGCTTCCTGCACGTGAAACACCAGCACATAATCTAAAGGAAGTCTGCTGAATTAGTGAAGACTTTTGGTCCTGTGTTATTTCATATGTAGCTAAGCAAGTAATAGAGATTAGATAGCATTCACTGAAGCTCCGGTTGTTTTAATTAAACAATTTTTTAAAAATCTATCAGTCCATGCTGGTAATGCACTTGTTATTCTGCATTTCCATTCAGGACTGTATTTGAAAAACAAAATAGTTACAAAAAAGAAATATTAAGAAATGGATTTAGCTTTAAAAAGAATATTTTAAGGTGTACAGTCAAATTTGTGAAGAGTGTTCAGACAGCACCTTGCTGGTGTCATCTCAACTTAAAGACCATTTCTGTACAACTTAAATGGTGTGTGCAAACCTGAAGGAAGGCCGTGCTTCCACGGTGCTCTGGACATCGCGGTCCCCTTTAGAGGAGAAGGTTGCAGGGGCTGAGTAGACCCCAGCTTTGGAGGCGCGTGAGCGGAGGCTGCAGACCTCTTTGCCTCGGGGTTTTGTTTAGTGTAACACAGTTTGTGAAACGGCAGCAGCCATGGGTGCAGCAGACTGCCTCGCTTCCTGAGCCACGCTCTGCTATTGTATCCCGGCTTGACTCACGATCCCAGCAGCTTTTGTGGTTGGTTCAAACTGGAGGCAATTAGGAATTTTCCAACTAAACATTTGTTAGAAAATGCTGATTTGCCAGACCAAAATGGTTTTGGAAGAAGGCAGGTAGGTTTCTGTTGGGGAAAGCAGTCTGGGTTCTTGGCTCTGGGGCTGCCACGGATCTGGGCTTCAGGGTCTGTGACTGCCCGGTAGCGTGGCCATGGGCTTTTGTCCCTGGCTTGAGCTGGAGCGCTCAGCACTTTTAGGCTGTCAGTCCTGTGGCGGGCAGGCTGGCTCCTGGAGGTGGAGGTCTTGGGGCTTCCTTACTTTCTGCCATGCTGTGGGACCCTGAATGTCCTGGCTAATGCTGGGACTCTCCAGCCTCTTGCCGTACTTCTCCATTGCTGGATTCTGGGGGTCTGCTCTGCCCCGACTCCACAGCAAACTGCTGTATTTTTTGTGGGGAGAACTGTACTTAGGCAGTCTGGCTTTTTTCCAAGCACCTTTTTGGGATTTCCTTTCTGGTTCAGAACAGAAACTGGAATTCAGAGTTTTGAGGGGTTTTCTTCCCATTTGAAGAAGGCTCTGCACAGCTCTCTGTGTCATCTTCTGTAGTTAAGGTTTGTCTGATGTAAATTCAGGCATAATCCAATTATTAGTTAGCTGTATTAGTCTGAAGGCACACGGGGAAGTTAGCTGCTGGCTCTAAATAGAATCTGCTGTCTCGTTGCTTGTATAACACGAATATGAAGTTGCATGCAGACAATATAAACAGGAGAGGCAAAAAATATGTGGCAATATTAACATCTGTTTAAATAAAAAATGTATTTGAATCCGTTCTGTTACATACTTCTAATCCTTGAAGAACCAGAAGCCAGACTTAGAGCCCTGCCATTTCCATAGAAATAAGTAAGTATTCTAGATCCCGTTGGGAAGCCGGAGATCTGCCCTTTCTGATGCTAGTTTCATAGTTTTTAGGGGCTGGAAGGGACCCTACATCGGCACTTCCAGAATTGTGTGATGTTGAAGTTTGATGAGGGCAAAACAATAACCTTGGGGTAATTAGTGTCAAACCCAGGGTGCCTTCCACTTCAGTAAACCTCGCTAATTGGTGTGCTTTTTCAACTCAATTTTGGTGCTTCAAGGAAAGAAATCAATCCCTGAACTCCCTTCTGTATATCCTTAGATGTTAATGTTCTCCATCTTTTCTCTTAATCTTGTAGGATGAATTCAGGATATGGTTTTGTGCAAAGGTTCGCATTGTGCTTTCTCTAGGAACCAGTCCACTGCAAAGTCCTACTCCTCCTCAAGACAAGGTTTCAAATGGCCACAGCATTCATGTATTTGAAAACCCGGCTGAAGAGAACAAAAATGGCACTCAAAAATACTTGCCTGTAAGTGGACCTGGGGTGTATAAATCCTTAGTCTTTGAGGCATGTAAGAAAAGAATATACAAACCATGTGTGCAGTTCAGTACATGCCCTGCTGAGGCTGCTGGAGAAGTCAGCTGGGTGAGGGTTACAGAAAAAGAAGGTCTTTTGTTTCAATATATTTTGGGATTGCTGAAAGAGTAAAGATATTAGAAAGCAAACAGTCACACTGCATAAAACATTGCACGGATAATAAAGACACCACGTAGTAGCAACTTTGTGTCTCCTTTTCAAAATTAGAATGTATGTCACTTTTTAAGTTAGTTTTAGAAATTTTGAGCAGGAGTGCAAAATTTAAACTGAAAATAATTGTCGAATAGTCCCCAACTGCTTTTATTTGACTTACAGATTCGCTATTTCTCACACCACAGCATGAAGTATTTCTGGAACGATGCAGTCCAAAGCTTTGATGTCATAAAGTAAGAATGCTTCTACTTTTCTCTTGTGTCATAGAGCAAGTATGTGTGTCCTTTTTTTGGTAGCTGTAACTGTGCCCAAAAATATTTTGTGGGAAATGACAGGTTAGTCTGATCTTTTATTTTAGCCCCCTGGAGTATCTTTGTCTGGATAGAGTCAGTGAAGATCAGGAGAGCTAGCCTAAACCTCTGCTGAATGGCAGCGAGGGTCTCGGTTAATCTGGCTAACAGATAGATACAGCCCCTCAATAAGGGGGCTTGGCATGCTGTTGGAGGAGCGCGGTGCAGGGGTGTAGCTCTGCAGGTGCCCACCCTTAAGGTGCCCTGGAGCATCCCTGGAGCTGGCGACAGTTCTGTATGTGGGACATACGGAGGTTCAGGTCCTCTCTCTGTCTGCATCGCGTCTCCAGAGGCTCCAAGGTCTCTCTCCATCGCTGGTTTAGCCTGCTGCCCCTTTCTCTGGAATGACAAACTGGGACTCATTGCTCTGAGACTTCTTATTTGCATCTGGTTTTCAGCAGCCTAATTTTGCTTACCCCAGTAATTAACTATGTCCTGGTTCCCCGCTACTGGCAAGAGTAATTTTCTTTTCAGTCTGCTATTTAATGGCGTAGTTCTTATATTTTGATTCACAGCAGATGTTTTTTGAGTGAGTCCATTCTGATTTACTCCCACACCTCCCCTACTCCCTTTGAGTAGAACAGCCAAATGGATAAAAGGCTTAACCGCTGTCTTAACGTTGCTTAGCCTGTCTTAATCACCATTTCACTGCCCTGAACAGCCATCTAGTCAGACATTTCCAAAGACTAAGAGGATCATAGGACATAATTCACGCTCTCCAGAAACGAGAAGCAAAATAATTCTACTTCTGGGGAACATGGCTGCACAAATGAAAGCCTACTGCTCCTGTCACCTCACAGACATTGCTTTCTAAGACGCATGTAAAAAAGTAGTATGAAAAGCTGTTAGTAACACCACAGGTTTAAAGAGATCAAAGCACCAGAGTACAAGCAGTGGCAAAAGCATAAGAAAACTCATTTTATTCCATATTATATATATATATATATATATATGTGGAATAAAATGAATATATATGGAATTTAAATTAGCTACACATTTATTTATTTATATATATATATATATATATATATATATATAAAATGTGTAGCTAATGTAAATTGAATACGGTGGTACTGTAACTGATGGTTAGATGACAGGTTACTGCAGCTGTAGCAGGTGTAGGTGCAGTTGCTGGGCCCTGGGTATTATAGGACCCTCTTTTTGGTTGCTAGTTATGACTTGGCTAAACTTAGGCTGTTTAGGTAGAAATTTTCCTTGTTGGGTCTCTGCCTCAGGCTAAAGTAGAACAGAAAATACGGGGCTGCGGCAGGTGACTTGTGAGGAGAGGTGGAGGGAACTGGGCTGATTGAGTCTGGAGAAGAGAAGATGGAGGTGGGATTGAATAGCAGCCTTCACCTCCCTGCCGGGGGGCTGCAAAGAGGATGGAGCTGGGCTGGTCTCAGTGGGGGCAGATGGCAGGACAAGGAGCAATGGGCTCCAGTTGCAGCAAGGAAAGTTGAGGTTGGATATTAGAAGAAACTTTCTCACGAGGAGGGTGGTGAAACACTGGGACAGGTTACCCGGAGAGGTGGTGGACTCTCCATCCTTGGAGGTTTTGAAGACCCGGGTAGACAAAGCCTTGGCTGGGATGATGTAATTGGGGATGGTCCTGCTTGGAGCAGGGGGTTGGACTGGATATGACCTCCTGAGGCACCTTCCAATCCTCATTTTTTATGATCCTATAACAAAGATGATGATAAACTCCAAAACAGCTAAGAAGATTCACCCATTTGATTAAAAAGAAAAAAGGGGGGAAAATACACTTTTTTCTTAATCCCTTTCAACTTCTTAACACAACTTACAAACTTCTATACTTTTGAGCAGTGACATGCCATTGGGCTGAGGGATTGCTTAGGTATTTAGAGACGCATCTCGTGTTTTTCCTGAAAGATCTGCTTGCATGTGCTCCATGGAGGTTTATTGGACCTTGGAAGCTAAATTTTCTAAAGATCACTTCTACAGTTAGCATGCTTCATCCCTTGACAGCTGATGAATACCGGGCTGGACAGCATATATGTGGCTCCCACCAAGGAAATAAGCACTCGCTATTCCAGGGCTGCAAGGGCAGAGCAGGATGTCTGTCTGGTTGCACCTTTTGGGCATCAGCAGCTGCTGGTGCCTAGCATGGAAACAGCACACACAGTTTCCTCTCCTGTAAGCTGGGAATGAATCTGGGTGTGTAGTACTTGGGGCTGTCTACAGGACCCTGCTTTCTTTATTGCATTAGTTGGAAGGTATGTGGCAGATGTGCCTGGGCTGGAGGCTGCCAGAAAGGAAAGATGGGTTTGTTGTCACGGCAGATGAATGCTATCCCACCTCTGCCCTGGAGGTCCCGTGTGATGCTGAACAAGTTGCATAAGCCACAGAGTTCACCAGCTGTCCCCTTTACTATATTTTGACACGCCTGGGATTGGACTTGCAGCATGGCTGGGGCTTCTGGAAAGCACATGTAGCGAGTGGGAGCTCTTCTGTCACACAAAGGTCTAGAAAACACAAAGCACTACCAGAAATAAGGCCCCAGGCTTCTCAAAGCACCCACATTTCCCTGAATGTCCCCACCTCAGCTCCTCCAGGACACCCACATGCCTCGCCAAATCCTCGAGGGAATGTAAAGAAACATGATTTCCATGAGCCCACCATTGAAAAGCCTGCAGTGAAAGCAATGACTCTGTGTTCAGGGCAGGGTTTGGATGGCATGTGGGCCATGTGCTGGATGTTGAGGATGAAAAGAAATACCGAATCCCTCCTGTGCACTGAATTGGGCAAAGCACCTGGGAAGAAGGTGGTTTGCTTATCTAATCTAGAGATGGTGTCCAGGTGCAGACCGGCCGGGGAGGAGTATAAAGTCTTCCTGGGCAACTTGAACTTGGGCATTTCCTAATTTCTGAGCACACGACTGTACTCCAGGAACATGCAGCGCGCTCCAGCCCGTGGTTCAGAATGGAAAACACAGGAAATGCACGTGGAATTGTTCCCCTATTAAACGTAGCTGACTATTGTAGCAGAAAGGATGCACCTTTGGCCCTCGTGTGTCTGAAACCCTTTGGGCTCGATCCTGTTTACCCCTCGCACTCCAGGCGGTGCGGATGCAGCGATGCGACTGTTGTTTTTGGCACCCGGACACAATTTTTGGTGAACTAGAACAGTGGAAGTGATTGGGGGGATGGGAGGTGGCCCCTTCCAGCTTTTAGCCTGACAGGGCTCCTGCCCGGGGCTAGTTTTGGTCCTGCTGGAGCAGAGGACGAGGCGAGAACCCAGCCCCCGCCCCCCCCACATCCTGGCATGGTCCAGGGCAGCAGCTGTCTCGCTGCGCCAAACATCTTCCGGCTTGTGCTCTTCCCCTAGCGCCACGTACCCCAGTCGGGCAGCTCGGAGAGGGCTGGGGTGAGTTCTGTCCTTCCCCTTCCTGTGGTGAGAGCACTTTGCTGGGAGGCAGGAAATGGAGGTTCAAATGCTCCCTGCATGAGGGGTGCCCAGAAACTGGGTCTCCCGCTCCCTAAGCAAGTGCTCTAACCATTAGGCTATCGTGCTGACAGGCAGGAGGCTCCTCCTCCTTGCCCTCATCTCTTCCTCTCCCCACTCTCTTGGGGGCCCACAGATAACATTTTGGGACCTGTCTAGCTGGCGTGCAGCCCTGCTGAGCAGGCTTGGTTGCCTAGTGCAGGCAATGTGGAGTCCCCAAGGGCACGTGAGTTATGTGGCTGCATACGTGCCACGTGAGTGCACAAAGGGTACATGGAGCCCAGCTCTGTGTAGCAGACACTTCACGACTTCGTGGGGCGGTTTCCAAACTGGGATTTAAATGTAGGTACGTGTGAAAACGGTTCATCACTTGTGGAGAAGCAGGTGTTGACTAGCTAATGACGGCGTGCAGCTTCGCCCCAAAATGGCCAGATGATAATACTGGACATTTCTAGCATTTTTCATCTGAACATGAAGGACTAAAAACAGTAAAGAACTAATCCATCACATTCCCTCTACATTAAGCCAAGTCTGCAGCCAAAGAGCTTAATTGGGAAAGCTTTGTAGTGTAAACACTTAATACTGGCAGAAGCCTGCTTTTGGCGCATATAACTCGAACTGGTTCCCGGGGTGACATGCATTGCTTTGGCAGAAGTACTCCTTGATGTTGGTATAACTGTATTTATACAAGGGATTTTGCTGGCATAGACACGTTTAAAAAAACTGCAAGCAAACGGAGCGTGCATCCTAGGCTGATAACACTATCCTGCCAAGATTTTATCACCGTTGCATGGCTGGGGAAAACTTGATGGACAGTGAAGCATTGCCCAGGGTCACACACTGTGTCCTTGGCACAGACGTAAAGAGAACCAACAGCTTGTGTTTTTTCTTGGGCACAGATATTCTTATTTTCTTTCTTACAGTTAATGAAGTATTTCCTAATACTGCACAGTTCAACCAGCTGGATACTTTACCGAACTTCTCTATCCAGCTCTGTACACAAACTAAGTGTGGGGGGGTTCTCCATCAGGATTGGGTACCTGTAATAACAGGTCTGGGTACAGACGGTCTGTGTGTAGCAGTAAGTATAGCGTTCACTTCCAAGCAGACGCTGTAATAAGTGTGGACACTTCCATTGTGGTGCGTCCCACGCTGAAGGACTTCTTCTGCCCTATTCGAGTGTGCTGCGTTCCCAGCTTTGGGCAGGTGGCTTGGGGAGGAGGCAGACTCCTTAACCGCTCTGGGCCCCTCGGTTCCCCTTTCCCGAGGTGCAGAGGGATGGAGCCCAGGAGCCAGCTGTAGCTGCTAAATAAGGGGGAAGGTGATTGATGTAGCAGCCAGCGAGTTTGCTCCCTAACACATTGGGGAAGAAGGGGAGCACGGAGTGGAGTAGGCTGTGAGTGCCTTGGGTTTCTCGCAGTCTGGGACCTCCTTGCTTTCCACCTTTTGAGCTGGTGTTAGGAGAGCCTGCTTGCTCCTGGCTCCTCTCTTCTGGGACACAGAGCCCGCTTCGGAGCAGCTGGGGTGCCCTTTTAGGAGGAGGGGAAAAGGAGCTGGGGAGTCTTTTTGGGTTGCTAGCGCCGTGCACCGCAGCCTTGCAGGAAGGCAGGGCCAGTGCCTGATTGAGCCCTGTCATGTGGAGGGGAGGTGGGAAGTAGAGGTCACCCCTGCCCTCTTGGCACATCCTGCCTGCCCTTGCTGCTCCTGCTGCCAGGCCGCATGGACAGGAGTCTGTCCTAACGTCTTCCCTTCTCTGCAGCTGGCTGCAAAATAGTCTGATTGGCTTCAAAATGAGACGGGGCCGGGGGCACCAGTAAGAACACAGGTTTGCCTTTCAAAGCAGTTTATTCCAGAGCCAGTTCTGATGGTGATAGACTAAACTCGGTACGTGGGAAATGACAGGCTTGTGTTAAATGATTGCTCTTGGTGATTGGGGAGCCTGTTTTGCCTGCTTGTGTGGCTTGCAGTTGTTATAGTGAGGGGCTGGTGGGACGGCTCTGAAACCCAGCTGAAAATTGTGGGTTGGAAAGTTCAACTGGACTGAAGAAAAAAAAGGGGACAGAAATACTAGGATATAACAGAGCAGAGGCTGAAGAGGAGACGGCTCCAGAGAGGTGGAATCAAAGTGCACAGAGCAAGGAAGAGGAAAGCACTCGCCAGAGAATTGGGCTGAGATCAGCGCCATGACTAGGGACATGCCTGAGGTCTGATCTAATACAGGTATCCCTATAGTGTACACCATGTCCCTATATCCCTGTAATGCACGCCATGCTGTCACGAGCTTGATGTTGTACAGACACATTTGTCCATGGCATCTAGCTTTGAGGTTGCCTCTTTATCCCTAATAATTAGAACAAAGGTCTATTTGGAGGCCTAAAAAAAGAAATATCACCCTTAGAGATGTAGGACAGGGAAACGTGAATAAATTGAGACAACACATTGCCTATGCATATTAGTTTATGAACCCCAACTATAGCTAGGGAAACCTTGAACTCCACGAGTTCTGTTCACCTCTTATTGAAAGCAGATGGAGCGTAGCCTGAGTCGACACTGAAAACAGAAGAGCATGGCGTCTGAAGAAGCTCATCCTGGAGTTCACCGCTACATTAAATAAGAATTGCGAGGAGCATGCTTCTGATGTCTGGTAGATGAGGATGCTTTAATACTTTCTCCTTGCTCCATGTGTTAGAGCTTTTTTTCCTCCATGTTGACCCTCCTTAATCACCTTGACTCGGTAGCTGTACATCTTGTATCGGGTGCTCTCTTTACTGAGCAATACCAGTCTGGCCGTGTGATTTCTCAAAGATATAGATTCGTATCGAGCGGTTCTGGTTTATTGCTTTACGTTCACACTCCCATAGTTGTGGGCGGTTGCGTGGCAGATCTTGTGAAGAAGGGATGTTAATGGAACGGCTCTGAATGTGCGATGTCAACTGGCCGTCTTCTGGATATTCTGGAAAATGTCTGTCGTGACTGAGCACTGTCTTTTGGAAGTGGTCTGTGGCTGGAAGAAGTATGCTTCACATAGCCTAACTTCTGTGACTTAATAGAGACTGTTCAAAATAGTCACGTCTGTAGAGGTATCTAGAATGACTGTCCATCCAGTTCTCATTTCAGAGGCAAAGGGAACAATTATTTACATAAAAACAAACCTGTACCCATGTTTTCTGAATACAGCTTCAATATCTTTCTGCTTTTTCTGTTTTCAAAGAAGCAGCAGCCTCCAATGTTTATGCCAATGTTTAGCTTTTTAAAACTTATTCAAATTAAAGATCAACCAGAAGACTATTAAATATCTTAGTTGGTGAAGTAAAATCAGAACTTCGCTTTTATTTTAACTTACTTCATCGATGCATTCAATAATATGGCAAGAAATGGGTGGAAGAGAGTCCATATAACCGAACAACAGTTACTTTTTAATATTGTTCCTGAGCAACGTATCTTGCACTGTAAGGTAGCAGTCCTGAGAAGTTTATGGGTTATGTAACACAGAACAAAAAACAGCTATAGTCCAGAAGATTCATATTCAAACTTGATTAATTTTTGTTTGCTCTCCAATTGTTTAGAGGACTGGATGACTCTATTTCCTGTTCTTCAGTTCATGCTGAACACAGTGCGGGACTGACTAAGGCGGTGCATGACTACAGGTAATGATACCACATTCCAGTTAAACTTTGACTCGAAAAGATGTCAGGGATGTACCGGAGCGCTTACGGATAGCCTTGCATGGAGAATCGTAGCAAAGCGAAGAGTGTTTGGTCTCCCTCTGGTTGTTCACACCAGTGCTGAATGTGGATGGAAACATTTTTTGTCTCCTTACCTCTGTCAGGTTTTTTTTCCACCAATATCACTGCCTTCAGCAGTGGGATTATAAATGCTGATATTGGAAAATGAAGAGGAATTATTTTGCTGACTCATGTCAGAACTTGCTTGTGATCGGTTTAAGATTTATTTTTTTTTAAAACAAAATATCTTTGACTTCCAAATTTTTTTAGCGTAAACCACGACCTGCACAGATGTGACACGGATGTGCACAGATGTGGAAAAAAGTGAGAGGGAAGGTGGGCTGGGTGAACACTGTGCAGCAGAGCAACGACACAGGATATTGAAGTTTTATACACAAGTCTTAGCTCATGAGAGTCCCAGCTCCGGCTCTCAGGATGGGGTCTGTAGAATAACTGCAGCTCCACCGAGTGCTGCCAGCTTTTATATAATGACGCATTACTTCCTAAGTTATACATGTGACCACCATCTTTTAGATCTCGGAAAGACCGGCATCATACTTGTGCATAATTTCCTGTCACTGTTCAATCCTGTTTTTCTGCATGCTTGCTATTTTCCAGATAGCTGTCCATTAATTTAAAAAAATATATTTTTCCTAATTGTTGTTTAAATTGACATATTTTGGGGTATAGTATATCTCAATGTATGTAGCCCACTGCTGCAATCTTTACAGTTTGGCAGAGAACTAGATTTTGTTATTTTGTCTGCTTTCTTGACAGCTCTGTTTTTTGTCCAGAAAATTAAATTATAGCTCAATTTGAGCCTAAGTTAGAATTCAGTGTCTGGATTCTGAAGACTTAGTCTGTCATCCAGAGATACATTTTTGTTCTTGTGTTTTTCAACCAACATGTATATTTTGTACATCCATAGCTGACTTTTTAAAGGGATTGCAGACTGAGAAATAACCTAATATTCTCTCAAATGACTGTGAATATAACTGCTTTAAAATAATGGAGGTTATTAAGTATGAGTATGGTATAGATTATCCACAGCCAGAGTGTAAATGTCTCTTTGGATCTTCCTCAATATAGAAAATTATTCTATGGAGTAAATGAAATTGCTGTGAAAGTGCCTTCCATTTTTAAGCTTCTGATTAAAGAGGTAAGATCACTTTAAGAAATTATTTTGTAGAATTAAAATACTTGGAGGGGTGTTGAACACGGGCGAGGCTTTGATTGGTGATTGCAGTCAAGGGAAAAAAATATTTGCATAGAAATGAAACTGGCTTGATTTGGAAATATGAAGGGGAGCCTGCTGTTGCAAACTGTGCAGGGCCAAAGACCAGTTCTGTGTGCGAACCAGCAAGAGCACTGGAGAGAGCTGCATTTGCTGTTCAGGGTCTGTAAACAGAGTGTGGGTTGCAGCGGACTCATCTAATCGGATCACGTTTCTCCCGTTCCACTGTCCTCGTCTCTTGGTAAATAGAGATTTCAACAATCGACTCACACTTTTCTGTCTTAGGGGCGACGTGGTATGCAAACTTGTTGAGCTTTGTTACCATGGGCTCCTTAGAAAAAAGAGACTGACCTTGGGGAGTGCAGTTAATCTTAACATGTCAAATAAACCTGTCCTATTCTTGCATATGCTGATAAAGGTCTAGTATTATGGGATCTAGGCCTATTTATCATGACCCCCAAAAGGGGGATGCTTTTCAGGTTATTCAGGGCCGAAGCCCCAGGTGGCCTGTTCAGCCTGAGACAGGAGTCCAGTGACGACTGCCACAAATCCCTTTTCAGCCAGTGTGTTGACTTGACTGCACGGTTGTTTTAAAATTGCCCAACTGTTGAGAAAAGTATTAGCGCAGCAGGAGGGAGCAATGTGGATATGAAATGGCAGGACAGCAGAAAAACCACACGGTTGGTTTAGCAGAACTTGGATGTGAAATCTTGACCCCAGGGGAGGTAGGCAGGGTGCTGGGCAGGAGAATTTTTTGGAACAGTTTTTTCTCTCATTTAATACACTGCTGCCGTTAACTTCGTTGAGAGCTTTGTGACTTTTGGCATCGGTCCCTCTTAAAAGTTGGAAATCACTGTCCTAATGCTTGCTGGACTTTACACTGGCATATGAAGTGAACTGGTAGTAGGAAAACAGGAAACGCATGGGCAAAGTTTTATATAGCGGTTGTCAAGTACAAGGAGCTGAAAAGTCTTTCTGCACCACTTAATTCTGCCCAGGACAGTATGTGACTTTAATGTTTTCTATTGCAGGTCCTCAACCCATTTTACATTTTCCAGCTATTCAGTGTGATATTGTGGATCACTGATGAGTATTACTACTATGCATTAGCAATTGTCGTTATGTCCGTAATATCCATCATTAGCTCACTCTACACCATTAGAAAGGTCAGTTCAAATTGCAATGGTTATCTTTGTCAGTTGTTTCTGTGTCATTTTAAGATGGAATTTGGGTTTTTTGTAGTTAATCTTTTCAAACAATGTAAATAAGGCCAGCTAATTAAGTGCAACCAAGCTTTTCACCCAAGTCCTTCATGTGCTTTCTTCAATGAAGATACTTTTTATAATTTCAAAGTTAGTTGCTTAACTGAGATTTGGCCTCATTGTCTGGCCCAGCCTCTCTTGGTCTGCTATCTGGTACCATGTAAGCCAGTACAGCCTGCTCCATGGTCGGGTTGTCGGCGACTAAACCAGCACCCCCACCTGCACTAGCCAGGGTGAGGGGGGTGTGTGGGCACCCAGCAGGACTGAGAACAAGACCTGTCGAAGGGTGAACGATCTCCCTGTGCGCCAGTGGCCGTTCATACTGGAGAGGAGATGGGCGCTGCCCGATCACTTTGCCTGAAGAATCACCAGTGATGCAAAACAACTCAACTAAGGTCCTGAAGAGTGGAGGAGAGTTGTTATAGCGTATAAGTTACCCCAGCGGTCTCGGCAGCCTTGGGATTGACTTGTCTTGACTTAGTGAGTGTGAGGGAAGAGCCCACTCGCAAAGGCCGGCAGCAGTCACATACAGAGCCGCAAGTCCCCATCTATGTGGGCTGTCCTCGTATCTAGAGTCTTCTGCTGGGTAAGAGAGGGTGGGGTCAATATTCTGCTTGGGACCCAGCCCCAATGTCATTGCGTGTTGGTGAGCCTTTGGTTTGGGTCAGGATGGGTGTTTTGGATGCTGCTGACCGGTGGAAAAATGCCACTTCATCTTCCATTCTGCCCCATGTCAGGCTGCTCCGCCTTACACAGCTTCCTCCCTGGAAGACTGAAGGGAGGAAGTGCCTTGCGTGATCCCCTTTCAGTGCCGATTTGGCAGCTGTAGTTCAGGTGCGGTTATACCTTACCTCGTGGGGCTGTGCATTCAGAGCCAGAAAGACTTGACTGGAGACAAAACGACCTCAGAGCCATGTAAAGTCAACAGGATGAACTTCGGGAAGGGCGAGTGCAGAGTGCGCTTGTGAAGGATGACTCAGTTGCCCAAATACAAAATAGTTAGGCTGCAGTATTTTAGGAAAAGCTCTGGATCACAAGTTGAACAGGAGTCAACAATATTATGTTGCCCCCCCCCCCCAAAAAGGCGAACCATATACTAGAACATATTCACAAGTGTCATGTGCAAGTCAGGGGAAATGACTCTCGCTCGATTCAGCCCTGGGGAGGCATTGATGGGAATACTGCATCCAGTTCTGGGCACTGCACTCTTAAGGAAGAGGTGGACAGATTTATCTTTGGATTCTCTCCAGCAAAAATGATTAATGATCTGGAAAAATGACAGATGAGGAAAGACTGGAAGAACTGGGAGTATTTACTCTGCAGAAGAGAGGAGGCTTTGGTAACAGTTTTCAAATAGGAAAAGGGTGGTAGACTTTTGTGAGTACAGGCAAGAAGTAGTTTAAATTACAACAAGCACTGTTTAATTTACAAGTTCTTCCAAAAATCTGCCCTGTGAGGGTGGCTTAACACTGGCAAAGATCACCCAGAGAAGTCCTGATTGGGCCCTTTTGAGTTTGAGTTAGACCAGCGTCAGATGGCTGAGAGAGGCGGTGATCTGCTCTGAGTGGGGGGTTGGACTGCAGGACCCTGGGCCCCTTCTGTCTTATAGATTCATAGATGCTAGGGTCGGAAGGGACCTCAATAGATCATCGAGTCCGACCCCCTGCATAAGCAGGAAAGAGTGCTGGGTCTAGATGACCCCAGCTAGATACTCATCTAACCTCCTCTTGAAGACCCCCAGGGTAGGGGAGAGCACCACCTCCCTTGGGAGCCCGTTCCAGACCTTGGCCACTCGAACTGTAAAGAAGTTCTTCCTAATGTCCAGTCTAAATCTGCTCTCTGCTAGCTTGTGGCCATTGCTTCTTGTAACCCCCGGGGGCGCCTTGGCAAGTAAAGCCTCACCAATTCCCTTCTGTGCCCCCGTGATGAACTTATAGGCAGCCACAAGGTCGCCTCTCAACCTTCTCTTGCGGAGGCTGAAAAGGTCCAGGTGCCCCAGTCTCTCCTCATAGGATTTGGCTTGCAAACCCTTAACCATACGAGTGGCCCTTCTCTGGACCCTCTCCAGGTTATCCGCATCCTTCTTGAAGTGTGGCGCCCAGAACTGCACGCAGTACTCCAACTGCGGTCTGACCAGCGCCCGATAGAGGGGAAGTATCACCTCCCTGGACCTATTCGTCATGCATCTGCAGATGCACGATAAAGTGCCATTGGCTTTTCTGATGGTTTCATCACACTGCCGACTCGCGTCAAGCGACTTTCCGCTTCCGTGCCACCCAGCAGGTCATTCCCTAGGCTGTAGGTGTGCTGGACATTTTTCCTCCCGAGGTGCAGCACTTTGCATTTCTCCTTGTTGAACTCCATCCTGCTGTTTTCTGCCCACTTGTCCAACCTGTCCAGGTCTGCTTGCAGCTGTTTCCTGCCCTCCGGTGTGTCCACTTCTCCCCACAGCTTTGTGTCATCTGCAAACTTGGACAGAGTACATTTGACTCCCTCGTCCAAGTCACTGATGAAGACATTAAAGAGTATCGGTCCAAGGACCGAACCCTGCGGGACCCCACTGCCCACACCCTTCCAGGTCGAGACCGACCCATCTACCACGACTCTTTGGGTGCGACCCTCTAGCCAATTCGCCACCCACCGGACTGTGCAGTCATCCAAGTCACAGCCTCTTAACTTGTTCACCAGTATGGGGTGGGATACCGTATCGAAGGCCTTCCTGAAGTCTAAGTATACGACATCCACCCCTCCTCCTGTGTCCAGGCGTTTCGTAACCTGGTCATAGAAAGAGACTAGGTTGGTCAGGCACGATCTGCCCGCCACAAACCCGTGATGGTTTCCCCTCGGCATAATTTGCCCTGCCGGGCTCTCACAAATGTGAGCCTTGATAATTTTTTCAAAGACTTTGCCCAGGATGGAGGTGAGACTGACTGGCCTATAGTTGCCTGGGTCCTCCTTCCTCCCCTTCTTGAAAATCTAGTTCTTCCCCTTGGTGTGGGGGTCTGTAGCAGACCCCTACCACCAAATCCCTTTCTCCTTGACCTCCATGTAACCTAACCCACAAGCCTTCTACTTTCTCCTCCTCCAATTCCATCTCGATGAGGGTCGATGTATATTGCTCATTGACATAGAGCGCCCCCCCCCCCCCTTTCCCACTCTATCCTTTCTGTACAGCGTATAACCCTCAATGTGTACCACCCAGTCGTGGGAAGGATCCCACCAGGTTTCTGTTAGCCCTACTAAGTCGTAGGTATTTTCTGCAAGCAGGAGTGCTGGTTCATCGTGCTTGCTCCCCTTGCTCCTAGCGTTAGTGTATAGGCACTTGAGCCCTGTGACTGGCGCCTTTGTTGCCCCCTGGCTCTGATGCCCAAAGGGCCCCTTATTGCTTACCTGCTTATTGCTTACCTTATTTTTCTGTGATGCAGCATGGACCTAGATGGTTATTTGTACAACTAATCTGATTTGCTTTTTCCCTTTTCCCAGCAATATGTTATATTGCACGATATGGTGGCAGCTCACAGCATTGTCAGAGTGTCGGTCAGCCGAGCAAATCAAGGTAAGCTGCGCTGGCAGCCTTTGCTTGAAAGGATGAACCTGCAGCTGTTCCTTGTGGGTCGGTGCAGATCTGTGCTTGGGTCCGTCTGGTTAAAGGAACTGCTTGCCTTCACTTCTTAAGTGCTGCTTTGCTCATTAGCTGCTTATTCATTGTTTGGGATGAGAGAGAGATGTGAAGCTAAAACAGAGAAAATCATAGCACTCCTAGAGCAGTAGGGCTGGTAGGGAGCTCCACAGGTCACATCTAGTCCGACCTCTGCCTGAGGCAGGATCAACCCTTTCCAAACCATGCCATAAAGTAAAATGACCAACCTGAAGGTATCCTTCCAGATTACCTCAGCCATCATCAAATGTAACCCAGACTAGGTGGCCCTGAGTTGCCCCTTTCCTCATATGCAGCTACCATTGCAGTGTCTCATTCCTGGCCCCCAGGTCACAGATAAGTGTGTCCCGGTGGGGCTCCCATTAGTAACTTAGAGCGACTGGCAGCAGGGGCTGTGGTGTGCCCATCCTTGGCAGCCCTGTCCCTACTAATGTGAGCTCTGCTGTCCTGGAGAGCAAAAGCTCTGGGCTGCTGTAGGGTCATTCTTGTTTCCAAGGCATCCGCCTGTGTACAATCAGTGGTCCTGTTTAAAGCCATCAGTTTCTTTTAAGAAAGGAGTCAAGCGCTCTTCCCCTTCTCTTACAGCTGTTTAGCTGTGACAAGTTAAATCCAGCTGCACATTTGGAGGCGAAACATACAGTGGAGTGGGGCACTATCCATTGCTTTGCTTTCTAGGGTTTTTTTTTCTTGTTTAAAGCCATACCATTAATAATAGAAACAGCAGCATAATGGTCATAGCCTGGCTGCGATCATGGGTGTTGCATTTTATATGGGATTCTGGGAGGGGTGCTGATTTGTGATTTTGTCGTTACATTGGAAAGTTTAAGACTAATCCTCTATATGTCTAACATTCAGAAAGAGAAGAGATCCTTTCCACTGACCTTGTGCCTGGAGATATCATGTTGATTCCATCGAACGGGACAATCATGCCCTGTGATGCAGTACTTGTCAGTGGTACTTGCATTGTAAATGAAAGCTTGCTAACAGGTAAAGTGATGCTGACATTTTGGGTCATTGCACTGTGTGGCTGAAAGGTTGGCTGGTAAGGCGTGCTGTGCTCAGAGCAAGCACGCTGGCCTAACCATAACAGAAGGGTTTGCCTTGCAGGAGCTCAGAAGTAGGGGGCTGGAAATCAGGACTGCGGCATGTGAGGCCTAGCAGGGCAGGGCGGCAAGCCACTGGGATTGAGGACTCTTGGGTCGTAGTCCCATCTTTGTCGGTCCTGGGCGAACGGCTGCTGCCGTGTCCACACAAGGGGGGCACTGCCACTGTGCAAACTGCTCTGAGAGCTGTGGATGGGAAGTGCTTATGTGTGTTGGATTTCCATAAACTGAAGAGACTCTTTATTTAAGGTGAAAGTGTTCCTGTAACAAAAACTAGCCTACCGAACCCCGCAGAAGATCCAAAAGCAACAGGGGATGAAGTGTACAGTCCAGAAACCCATAAGCGACATACCTTGTTCTGTGGAACCACCGTCATTCAAACGCGGTTTTACAGCGGAGAACTAGTCAAGGCTGCAGTCGTGAGAACAGGTACGGGTTTGTTTTTTGCTCATTTACATACCGCACTCTCACAGTAATACCTGCTGCTGTCTGAACGTTGTGGTTTAACTGGCCTGGGTTGAACGCCCGCTCCCTGAAGAATGGAATAACAGGATTCCTAGGTTTCACTGTAATAGGTGTTTTGGTAATGGACAGTTTGTCGGCAAGGAATTAATGAAACCTTAGCATCAAGGGACTTTGAAACATGTTCTGGTTGGGACAGACTTTGTGTCTGATGGGGCTTGCTGATGAACGTCAGCAACAGCATGATTGGTCCTACACTGAGTGACTCAACTCGATGTCCGCTGCACTTTGAGGCTTTGACCTTCTCATTTTTCCCTTGCGGCTCAGAACTATGGACACTGCACAAGAGAGACCGGAGAGAGCAGCAGTGATGCTGTTTGTGTCTTTCTGCTGACACAGGCGGTGGCTTTCAGGCAGGATTAGCTAGCGTTGCCATTCCTGATGCCTCTGTCTCGGAGGAGACTGCAGTTGCATAACCATGCTTCCATTTGTGCCCAGGCAACTTTCAAGTGAATCCTTAGATAAAGCTGTTTCTGTTTGAATGCATCTTAAAAAGAAATCAAAAGAACTTGCTCTGCTGGGTTATGCATAGTTCATAATTAATTTAACTCCATGTTAAACCAGGTGAAGCACAGTCTTAGTTCCAGGGGTGCTGTGTATAACTGTGTGCAAGCAGCACATCATGGCTCTTGTGTATAAAGTTACCAGGATGCTGCAGGAAAGTCGATTTGTGCAAATACCAGCATTAGGTGCTTCCTCAGTGCACCAGCCCTTCCGACTCCGTGTCGTGCTCCATGACCACGTGGAGCTTCGTTTGCCTCTAGCAGAGCTGCGCAAGTCAAATCCTCGCAAGAAGGTGGATTGTGCTTTCTGGTAAAGCAGGCTTCCCAAGAGCTAGTATCGTCCCTCAGACCTTCAGAGTTGGGAACTTTCTCAGATTCAAATCAGTATTGTGCTTTTAGTTGAAATGGGTGAATTTAGTCCCCATCACAGCACTCATTCGAAAAGTAAATGCAAGAAATATTCTTCCTTCTGCTAAACAGGAAAGTTCAGCGTGTAGGGCCAGTGACAGTGATGGGCTCCAGAGGTCACATCTTCTCTGTTGAGATGAGCTAGGCAGCCACGTGGCCGTTGATTCATAACCTCACCAGATTCTGCGTGTTGGCCAGCAAGCCTTACCTGTTGCCACTGTTTGGCCACGATTCTTTGCCACTTCTTGCTCTGGTGCCCAGTGGAGGATGAGGAAGATAACAGTACAGCTCAGGTTTTAAATAGCTGTAGTTAAAGAGTGAGCCTGTCTGCCCATCCTCTCCTGGGCACACGGCTTTGAAAACTCCATTGTAGCAGACCCGCGTGGCTGTAGCATGGTGAAGAACAGGACTGCTTCTCTGTGCTGTCATATCACCGCTCTGCAAGTCCATTCGTAGCATCTGGCGAAGTAGGTTGAAGCCTACGAAAGCTTGTGCCTTTCTGATTGCTAACAGGGTAGTCTTCAAGGTGCCACCCTGCCCCGTCTTCTGTGTGGTCCTTCCTTTGACTAACAGTGTCCACAGGTGTAGCCTGCTCTGGAGGGAGCCGATCCAGAGCAGAGATGGGAACCGAGTCCCAAAGATGGAGGTTTGTTTCGTTCAGGAGAATCTCCAGCTCTCTGGCAGCCCGCCACTCAGAGATGGCTTCTCTGAGGTGTGGTCGTTGGGCCCCTCCAGCCCCAGTCTTCAGAAGCCCACGTTTGAATTGCAGCGGGGTGCAGGGAGGGCTGCAGCCACTAAGGCCTTGTATGGAGCCCAAAGCATCAGCCCCAGAAACGGTGCGCCCTGGTGACTTCACGTGAGGTGCATGTGCACCCCCAGTGGGATCTGCACAGATCACCTTGCATGGAAGAGCCAGCTGAGCACGGGGGTGCGTGGCGGTTCTCTCACAACTAGCGTAGGCTTTCTCAGCAGCGTGGCTGTACTGCATGACATTGCTGCTGCTTGCACGCCCAGTGTCACTGCACTCCCTTTCATTGTAGGCTTTAGTACTTCCAAAGGACAGCTTATTCGTTCCATCCTGTATCCAAAGCCAACTGACTTCAAACTCTACAAAGATGCCTACATGTTTCTGTTGTCCCTCGTGGTGGTGGCAGGCATTGGCTTTATCTACACAGTGGTCAACAGCATCTTAAATGAGGTACAAGTTTAATTTTCCCTTCATCTGCTGCCCTTTTGTTTTAACCCTGGTGACTGATCAGTATTTGTAACGAAACTGAGTTAGTGCTAAACAGCGTTCTGCAATTATTGTCTGATTTTAAATGAAGCTTTCTTGGCTTTGTTTGCTTTTCACAAATACTGTTGCAAACACGCTTATTGGCAAGAGCATTCAGCGAAACAGTCCTGTTTAAGGGAATATTGGCAGGGAGCGGACTTTGATTGTGTGCTTGTAAGCATTTTTAACAGAAAGGTGATGCTTGGGGTTATTCTGACTCAGACAAGAACTAGAACAATTTGGTTATGGATTATTCAAAATGCATTGCATAGAAATTGGTCTGTATTGACACCTGTTCATCAAAATGATCTTGAGACATGAAGATCTTGAGTCTGCAGGTGCATGTATTCATATTTTAATTTTTAACAACTGCATTGGAAAAGAGTAAGAGATTTGAAGGTTAAAAGGGTAATGGTCATAGAGCCCGACTGCTAGACTTGTCTCATATGAAGGGAACGTGCCAGCTTTGCTTGCTTCTTGAGCACTGCCGGAGCTACCTGCAATGTCACTTCTGCCAGTCGTGGTACAGCAGTTAATAAAGTTGATTTACTAGAGAGATGCCGGTGAAGCTTTTAAGCACTTGGTTTTTACTCACTTAATAGCATGATTTTTTTTTTTTTTAGGTTGAAGTTCATATAATAATAATCGAGTCTCTTGACATTATCACCATCACTGTTCCTCCTGCACTTCCAGCTGCAATGACTGCTGGCATCGTTTATGCACAGAGACGCCTGAAAAAAATTGGCATTTTCTGCATCAGTCCTCAGAGGATAAATATCTGCGGACAGTTGAATCTTGTGTGTTTTGACAAGGTTGAGTACATTTTATTGATTTACGTCTGGTGTTCAATGGCTGGGGAGTGTTGTGTTGTATTAGAAATAGGTACCTGGGTAGTGGGTCACGTGGGGCTTTATCAAAAGCCTTGCTGAAGTCCAGATACACGACAGCCACAGCATTCCCTTCACCACCCAAGTAGTTACTTTGTCAAAGGAGATGGAGTTTGTTTGACATGATTTATTCTTAGTAAATGCATGCTGGCTGCTTGTGATCAGCCTTTCCTCCTCCTCCAGGTGCTTGCAAATGGACTTCCTTAGGATGTGCTCATGTAACTCCAGCACTGCACTAGCCCTTTTTGCAGTCCTCTGGTACCTTGCCCATCTCCCACAACTTTGTAAATATTGTTGCCAACGGCATCCAAGATCTCCTCTGCTAGTTCCTTTGGTACCTTGGGGTGAAGTCTGTCAGGCCCTGCTGTCTTGAATTCATTCAGACCCATCAAAAGCTCTCGGATCTGTTTCTTGTATCTCATCCTCAGCTTGTTCCCTTCCTTACCCAGATAATCTTTATCAGGTACCTGGTTGCAACATATTTTTTGGGGAAGACTGAAGCAAAGGTCCTGTTGAGTAGCTTCACCTTGTTTGCATCTTCTATTAAGAGTTCCCTTGGCTCGTTGATAGAGGATCCAGTTTCCTTGGTCCTTCTTTTCTGGCCAGCATACTCAGAGAGCCTCTTCTTGTCATCTTCAACCTCCCTCGCCAGGTGCAGTGCATTTTTTGTCTTTGCCTTCCTGATGTTGTCCTTGCAGGTTCTTGCTGTTTCCTCGTACATGTCCTTGGTGATCTGCCCATCCTTCTATTGCCTCTGTGCTTTCCTTTGGCATCTGAGGCATCTTAGTGCTGCCACATTGGTCTCTTGCCATTCTTGTGCTTCCAGCGTGTCAGAACAGTTTTTTGTTGCGCTTCCAATATTGTGCCCTTTAGACGCTCCCAACCCTCCTGGCCACTTTTGTCCTTCAGTCTGTCTTCCCACGGCACCATGCCTAATAACTCCTTGAGTCCGGTGAAACTTGCCTTTTGAAACCTAGCGTCTTAGTTCCACTGACCTTATGCTTTCTCCATCTCGGGATCATGAATTCTGTTGTAATCTGATGGTTTCCTCCCAAGTTGCCCATCACCTCCACATCTTCCGCCAGTTTTTCCCTGCTGGTCAGGACAAGATCCAAAATAGACGATCCCCTGGTTGGATCCTCAACCGTCTGGAACAAAGATGCCCTGCATGGAAGTTAGAAATCAACTCAGCGTTTTAGATATTGTTCTTCCAGGGGATGTCTGGAAAAGTGAGGTCTCCCATCAGTACCATCTCATAACTTCGGAATAATTTTGTTACCTCCTAGAAGAGTTCCTCATCCACCTCCTCTTTCTGACTTGGCCTATAACAAAGCCCACCATTATATCAATGCTGTATCGTCTACCTTTCATCTTCACCCAGGTGCATTCTCATCTGCTGTCTTCTTCCTCCTGAAGCAGGGAGCAAGTGAATGTGTTTTTGACCTGCAAGGCAACACCACTACCTTTTCTCCCAACCCTGTAGCCCTCAGTGTTGATCTTCCAGTCATGAGAGCTGTCCCACCAGGTCTGTGTGATACCAGTTGGATCATAGTTCTTTTTAGAGGCTGTGACTTCCAGCTCATCCATACTTCTCAGACTTGTGTACATGCATCGGACATATTTTACATTCTGACGTAGTTACTACACTTCTGCATAACGCGTCGCTGTCCTGTGGCTCTCTGGCCGTTGCTGTCACATACCAAGGCATAGACAGCCTGGCTGGTAGTTTGCATGAGTCGCTAGTGGAGGGTAGCCGGGTCAGAGTCTGGCCCGGGGCTGACACGCTAGACAGAGCAAGGGCAGGCCGCAAGCTGGGTCAGATACCTGTGAGGACTGAGTTCCAGCAATCCCAGCCCCGAGGCCAAGGTCAAAGTCTGAGTGGGGTCAGCGAGGGCGGTCAGATCCAGAGTCGTGGTGCACAGGCAAGGAAAAGCAGAGCGGTCCAAGGATAGCAGGAGCCTTGTCCAGACAGCATCCGCAGGAAACAGGCGGCCATAGGCGGGAGGATCCAAGCAGAGGCCGGCGGTAGATGGAGCCCTGTCCTGGCCACTCGGTTCTCCCTCGTGAGCCGTGGCCTGCGGGAGGGCTGAACTGGTTCTTGTTCCCTGAGCGCCAGGGTCAGGGGTTTGGGACTTAGTCCTTACAATTTCCCAGAGTTGAGCTTCCAGTCCTTTGCCCCAGTTTGTTTGCTCTGTTGTTGGTGGGTTTTGCTCAGGCTCACTTAATTTTATTTCCCAAGAAAAGCCAAATCAATGTGCGTAAGATGCGCCCTTAATAAAAAAAGAGCAATTTATAAATTGCTTTTTTATACACTTTGTAAAACAGGGATGGTAGTGTCCACAGACAGTTTAAGGACTTGCACAAAAATATAAAGGAGGAAAAAGTGTTTCGAGAGTTGGGGAAGAGAGAGCAGAGGAGAGGGAGCGCTGCTCTGTTGTTCTCAGTGAATACATACTGGTTGGGGCCTGCCCTGCCCTGCCTCGCCCCTTCCCTCCACAGCATGAACTGCTGGCCTGTTGCCCTTCTGCCGTCTTGTCGCTTCAGAGTTGCACGCAGGAGTTTGAGAAAGTCCCCTCCCCAAAAATATGGATGTTGGAGCTTGCAGAGCTGGAAGGTGAGGGGCCATCTCCGTGCGCTCAGACAGCTGTCACTGCCTTGCTAGCCCCGAGCAGCGACACTGCCACTTGGCTCTGTTTTTGAAAGGAGTGTTTGCCCCGCAAACCCCAATGCAGCAATAAGCAACAAGCGGGGGTGAAGGGTACTTGTAAAGGAGTGGTAGTAACCGTTACACTTGCATTGTGAGTGGAAATGAAGTAAAACAGCCACTCTTTTCCTATTGATTTTTGTGTCGGCAGACTGGTACGCTTACTGAAGACGGCTTGGATCTGTGGGGTATCCAAAGAGTGGAAAATGCTCGGTAAGGACCAAAATGTTACTGTGTGCAGTGTGTGAGAGCGAGGAGTGTCCTGTTGTCTGGTACTTAATCAAATCAAATAGCTCTGTCACAATATGATTGACATGAAGACAAGTACATGCCTGGTGCTGAAATGGTATGGTGACGAGTGGGTATAAAAACCTATGAATAAAATAGAAATGTTGGATTTGTGAAGCTTTGCAAAAAAGCACCTGTAAAGAGGAACAAATCAACATGTGATTTACAGCCAGCCAGAAATTCAGAGCACTCTTTCTCCCAGCTCTGAAATGTGGCTCAGCCAGACGATGTAGGTGGGAGCGCCACGGACTGATGAGCACAGTACAGAAACCAGATAGAAGCAACCTATGTGCGTGGCTGGGGCACTTATTTTGGTCCTTTCATCGCTGGCTGCCTAGGCTGGTAGCACGGCTGGGATTCAGGTAACCCGGGTTTGTGTTGCTGGGTAGGCGAGCCGCACGGGGCTACATCAGAGCTGACTATCGGAGCATTTCAAATGAGATGTTCGTAGAGCCGAAAGGAGCCAGGTCCCCATTTCCCACAGAACGTGCTAGCCTCGACTCCTACTCCATTTCCCATGTGGTGTGGAAAGGATAAACACCAAGTGACTTGTATAGTCAATTTTTTGCTGCTAATCTAAACAACGGTTTTGAATTAGCTCGTTATCAGTGATGATGGCACTAAGCGTATCATAACTCCATTGTTCCAGCTTCCTTTTGCCGGAAGAGAGAGCGTGCAGCGAGGGCTTAGTGAAGTCTCCGTTTGTTGCTTGCATGGCCACTTGTCATTCCCTCACAAAGATTGAAGGAGTGCTGTCTGGGGATCCGCTGGATTTGAAGATGTTTGAAGCCATAGGATGGGTAAGTTCATTGCTTCTTGCAGAGGGAGCATTGTGTCTATGTGCAGCAGTCTGACATGTCACAAAGTGATGCATTGTGTAGTGCCTGAGGCTGCACGCTTTAAAATCGATAGCCGGCAAGGAGAGAAGTAGCGTTGTCTGGTAGATGACACAATGCACCTACGGGCCCGTGGTCTTTCGCATTTTTATTAATGACTTGGATGCACAAATAGAGAGTATACTGATCCAGCGTGCGAAGGGCACAAGACTGGGAGGCTAAATTGGAGAACTGGGATGTCGAATGTTCCCTTTAGCTGAAGCAAGTTAAAAGTTCTGTGTTTTGAGGGATATAGCGATGATGAGAATTATCTGGGGTGAACAGTGAGATGAAGTGGCAGCGTGAGACTGTCACGAAAGCAGCAAATGCATTTTGGGTTACTTTAACAGAAACATATTCAAGACGTCGGAGGTGACAGGATCGCCCTGGCTCTGAGTAGGCCTCAGCTGGAATACTATGTCCAGTTTTGGGCGGTGCATTTTTAGAAAGATGTAGAGAAACGGAAAGGGTGTATAGGTGAGCAGTCAAGAGGATGAAGGTGTTGGAAAGCAATTTGTCTGAGGAAAGGTTGAAGGAACTAGTTTGGTTAGTTTGGAGAAAAGGAGGAGACCCGATGACAGTTTTCAAATATTTGGAAGTTGCCATAAAGAGGATGGAGAAACACTGTTTTTCTTTGCATGCAGGGCAGGACATGGGTCAGTGGGTCTAAAATACAGCAAAACACATCTTAGATCAGTTTTTAGGATTTTTTCCGGCTGTTAAAGCAGAAGGCCAGCAGAACAAAGGGAAGCGGTGAGGTCTCCTCTGGAGGGGTTCAAGAAGAGTCTGGGCAACCAGCAGGGATGGTGCAGGAACAGCACAGCCTGCATTCTTGCAGGCAATTAAACTTGACCTTCAAGGTTGCTGCCAGCCCTGGGAGGCTGTGAAGCTTGCGTTCTTGAAAATGTCCGTCTCATAGGAAACGCTTCTTCAAATGGAAAGAGCTTTCAGTATCAGATTTACTTTTTGCTAATTCTGGAGGAGAATATGACCAGTTGCTAAGACACACAGTGCATCCTCTTTTTTTTTTTTTTTAAGCTAATGCTTGTGGAGGGAAATCACAGGCATTTTACACCTTTAGGAATCAAAGGTCATTGCCAGGGACACTGACTGCAGGAGCTGTTTCCAATAATGCTGTCGTCTGTCTGATGCAACCTCAGTTACAATTCAGGGCTAATTAGACTGTGGTTTCATTTTAGATTCTTGAAGAAGCGACTGAAGAGGAAACGGCCCTTCACAACCGAATAATGCCCACTGTGGTTCGACCTCCAAAACAGCTTCTTCCGGAGTCCAAGCCTGCCACAGATCAAGACATGGTACTGCCTTTCAGGACCAATACAAGCCTCTGTTCTTTATGCATTTCTCTCACCAGTGTGTTAGAGGAGTTAAAAACGGATGTGTGCTCCTGTGTATTGTGGTGCTGCATGCCTAATTCTGAGCAGGGTCAGGATCTGTTCATGCTTCAGGGGGAAGACACAAGGCACAGATCAGGGGCTGCAAGAGCTGGTGACTCAGTAGACGCAGTGTTCACTCTTAGATGGCCAACTTCACTCGGTGTGGTGGTGCCCTGATCCTCTCTGGTCATTCGTGACATCATGATGCCTTTCCAGATTTGGGGTCTTTGCTTTTATTGTTGTGGCTGAATTCTAGCTCTGGTAATTGGCTCTCCCTGCCCTTTTCAGTCACTTGGAGTGTTTGTGTTAGGGCTGTGTGAAATTTCTATAGCCGTTTCATTTTGGAGGTGTTTCATCCTGTTTTGGCACCTGAAACACCAAGTCCGAAATGAAACAGAAGGCTCCAAAACATCTCTGAAATTAAATGAAACCACCCAAAAAGTTTTGGAAATGTTTCAGATGTTTCAGAGGCGCCGCCCAGGAATCGTCCAACACAGCCCTCCTTTGAAAGTGCCGGGAGGCTGGGGCCAGGCACGGCAGCCATGAGGGCTTCTCCTGCGGCTCCCCCCGCCCGGGGAGAGGCAGGCACAGCCAGAGGAGCCTCGGGAGAACCTGCAGCCGCTCGGCTGTGCTTGCCTCTCCCTGGCCGATCCGAATCTCCAAAACAGTATCAAAATTCTGAAACAGATTTGGCCGAATCGAAACGGAGCAGTGATCCGAAACACCGAAACGAATCGCTGTCCTCAGAAACGGCCGAATCCGAAACCGAAACAAAACATAGCCGTTTCGTACAGCCTTAGTGTGCGTGTCATTTGTCCTTTATCCTTTGCTTTTGAGTGGAGTCTGTGCTGTGCAGCTCCGACCATGCTTTGTTGGAATCAAAGGTTTCTGCATTTTAATTTCTGAGAGTGTTGAATTCAGCAATAAGGTGTAGCACTTGTCAGGTTTGTAGTGCCTCCTGTCTGTGCCTTTCAAACACTCATGGACCAAGCCTCATGTAACCTCGGTGGGGTAGTAAGCATCATCAACCTTTAGATGACGAGAAACGGAGCCGTGGAGTGGAGCTGGTGACTTTTACAGGGTCAGGCAGCAAGTCTGGCAAAGCGGAGAGTCGAATTTTGCTTTTACACCGTTCTTGTACTATCAGTACAACGCCGACACCGTGAAGTGCTTTGGGACTGTTTGAGGTTAAAGGCGTTATTCCGATGCAGGATACCAACAGTCAGATTTCTTGGTGCCCTAACTACAGTGGAGCCTAGTTTAAATAGAAAATCTGCCGTGTGGATGTGGCTGCTGTTCCAAGTGTTAGTTAAATGTATTACTGATATCTAACCTGATATCTACTGTATCTACTGATATCTACTGGATCTAACATTGTGGCAAATATAACTTTGAAATGAAGCCTGGTAGTAGATTAATATTTCTTTTCTCATTTTATTTTTCAGGAATTGTTTGAGCTTCCGGTAAGTGGGACCTTCCCCTTTCTCCTAAGGGAGATGCCTCTTTTTAAGGATATGTATGTATCTAGATGTAACCACCTCTTTTCCTTGTTGTCTTGGATCAATTCTGCAGACCACTTACGAGATAGGAATCGTGCGCCAGTTTCCTTTTTCTTCCGCTTTGCAGCGCATGTGTGTAGTAGCGAGAGTGCTGGGGGAGAAGAAAATGGATGCTTATGTGAAAGGTGCCCCGGAGGTGATTGCCAGCTTGTGTAAGCAAGAAACAGGTAAAGGAGCGAGCTGATTTTGGTCTTTTTTAATGCAGGTCAGAGGTGGTGTGAGAAATTGTAGTAATTCTGGGCTCGATTCTCTCTTTTTAAAGTTCCAGTTGACTTTGAAAGTGTTTTGGAAGAATACACCAAGCAGGGCTTCCGAGTTATTGCTCTTGCTCATCGAAAACTGGAATCAAAATTTACGTGGCACAAAATCCAGAATATTAATAGGTAAGAATGAGTACTTTGTGTTGGGAGCTCTGACATGCCAAAGACAATGTGTACCTCCGAATCATCCCCAAAACTTTCTTTGTGCTGCCGGGCTTGCCTGAAGGCTACTTGTTCTGCTTTTACCCAAGTTACCTTCTGTCTCCTCACCTGTAGTCCTGTGCACTGTTGTTGGTTACCTGGACAATACACACACAAGTCGAAGGCAAATGAGCTTTCCTGTGCTGTGGAACAGTCCTAATCCTGAAGGGCACACCGTAGCGATGGTGTGCTGTTGTTCGATTTAGGTTAACATGGCACAGGTCTCGCTTTCCTTCAAGTATATTATTATAGGAAGAAAAGGTGTCATTCACAAGTCAGGGACTTGTGAATGACACCTTTCAGAGGAAAGCCCTCTGAGAACATTTCATTTTGATTCATCATTTGTCAGGCATTGTATCTTTCCTTCACTTGTTTCCTCTTACATTTTCCCTTCTTATAATAACTGCTTCTGCTGTTGTTTCCCCTTGAGACCCTCCCCCTCTGGGATAGCGTATTGTTCTCCCCCACAGCCTGACATGCAGGCATGCAATGAAGACAGGGAGACCTGATTTTCTCCTCTGTTACACTAGCTTTACAGTCATGGACTAATGGAGCTACGTTAGTGTGAAGCTGGTGTAAGAGAGGGCAGTAGCAGGCCCCAGATTGTGGAAGAATTGGCAGTTGCAGCTGCTTTCAGGACATGCAGATGCTGACACCTTTTTGCAAACTTCCATGTTGTTAAAAAGGCAGAAGAAATTCCTGGAAGTAAGAGGGACAGTGGGTGTTAAGAAGCTTCCTTTGCTTTGGGAACATCATCTATTACCTGCACCGTTTACCCGTAATTATTTTCCCAGGTAGCTTGCACAGTAATCAAAGCTGTCACTTCTAAACAGAGCTAAAATTGTCTCTAATGTTAGTGGATTTCAACCGCTAGAAGTGTTGAGAACAAAATTTAGTTTCGGAAATATTTTTAAAGAAATTAGACAACAATATTTAAAACAAACAAAACCTATGCTCTTTTGTGCTTAGTTTTTTTTTTAGGAGCTAATTAAAATATAGCAGTCTCTCTCCATCCCTTGTGTGTCTGAACCTTATTACTATTTTCTTGTCATTAAAAGTAAAATCTTTCACATTGCCCTGTTGATTAAAATACAAGTGAAGGTTTAAAAGCATAGTCTACATTGAGTAGCACTTAGTTTTCTGAAAGTGTTTTTCTCTTTGCTGCAGAGATGCCATTGAAAGCAACATGGGCTTTTTGGGCTTAATTATAATGCAAAACAAGCTAAAGCAAGAAACGCCTGCAGTGCTTAAGGACTTGCATAAAGCCAGCATTCGCACAGTCATGGTGACAGGTAAGAGCATGGCTACTCTAATACTTGGGGAGCAGCTAATTGCACTGTGAGAAGATTCACAGAGCTTTGAATATTTTGGTCTGTGTGGGATTCGTTATTTTAGTGTCGGTGACTGTCCCATGTCTGAAGACGAGCCAGGTCCAAGTGCACTCGCTGGTGCCCAGTGAGTGCCCGCACCAGGGCAAGAATATTTCTGTGGGTGTGATTCGGGGGGAGGAAGCATGGTCCAGAGGGAACGCATGGAACGGACTCTGTGGCAGAGCCGGGACCAGTGCGTGTCTGGGACAAGTCATTTACCATCTCTGTGCCTCAGTTTCCCCCGAGCAGAGAGCACACCGTGTGAGACTTGGTTCAGCAAAGAACAGTTGAGATCCTTGGGAGACAGATGCAGTGGAAATGCACGTTAGCATGATGTGGACTACAGTTTGGAAAATGATATGACCGTGCATTAGTTCGGCTTAATTTCCTGTTGGACGTGATCCTTCTATCCATGTAGAGAGTTGTCACCAGCTTGGACTTTGCCCATTCGGCTGTTGTGACTTGTGTGAGTTAGGGATGCGCGCAGGCCGAGAGGAGAAGTCCCCCTCAGCCTCCCACAAACAAGAGTGCCAAGGAGGGCTGGTTGGGACAAAGCTTTTGTTCGGCGGCTGGTGCGATTGCAGCGTCGTGCTCAGCAGGGCAGGCTTGTCAGGCGCCGCAGGACTTAAGCAATGTTTTTGTCACTTTTGTTGCCGTGTCCCTCTGAAAACCCCTCCTTGCTCTCTTTTCTTCAGGTAGAGTGAAAGGCAGGCACGTCCCTTTGTCTTCACCTTTCTCTGCAAATATTTCCATGTGTGGCTTTTACGTTTTGGTAACTGTGGAGTGGCCCTTAGTTCAGAGTACTTCAGCAGGAGCCAGGAGGGCCCTGGGACCCTGAATGTGCTAGTGCGAGTGAAGGAAAAATCAGTCTCGTGAATGGACTTGGGTGGGGGAAAATGTCCTGCTTGTGGGAATGTTCAGGAAGGGATGCAATTTTCTTGTTACTTTCTAGTAATGTGAAAAAGATGCTCGCCTCTGGGCGCAGTGTCCCCCGTGCAGAACCAAGCAGGATTTCAGCTGTTGGCAGCAGCAGGGGATGAAATGCAAGAAAAAAGAAGTCATAGGCAGGGGTGGGTGGGATTTCTGCAGGGTGGGACAGGAGTGAATGCCATTGTCTGGCATGGAGCCATGCCTTTAGACTTCTTTTTAGACAGCGTAAAGAGGGAGCAGATGCTTTTGCAAAGGGATTCACTCAGTGCCGCAAAGGACCACGCACCAGCACGCTGCTGCAACTCTCCTGAAAAAAGACTTGGTTGTAAAATAACCTGGAGGCTTTGACTTTCAAGGTTTCCAGATCCTGGAAATACGCTGCCAAGACTGCTATAGCTGAAAGCGGGCAGACATAACTATTCAGTGCTGTGGGCCAAAATGTGCTTTGTAAGAGTATTGGCTGGGAGTCCATCCAGGCTTTCTTCTTTTAGGATCTTGCGTAAGTCACTTTGTTCCAGATTTTTAAAGGGATGTCTCTGCCCTCTGTGCCTGTAAGTGAGTTGCACACCCACCTAAATGTGTACAACCTGTTCCCCATTTCAACAAAAACACCAGCGCTTCAGGCCAATGCACTCTGGGTCTTCATAGCTGTAGAAGTGTTTAACAATGATGGTCTTGGGTGACATTAGTCTTTGAAACCATTTGAAAACAATATTTTTGGAAGTCCGTTGTGTTTTGTTTCCAAGGAAGCTTCTGGGTTAGAAGCAGCATCAGAAATAGGAAGGAGTGATAAGGCCATAAAATACGGCGTTCCTCCATGAATATAAACGTCACTAATGTTGCTGGTGACGTACCGCTGCTGCTGTTTTTAAATGTTCCCCTTTAATGCATGCTAATTAAACCATTTTCATATTGTACTTCCTTATAGGTGACAACATGCTAACTGCTATCTCTGTGGCCAGAGACTGTGGAATGATTCTACCTCAGGACAAGGTTATTATTGCTGAAGCACTACCGCCGAAGGATGGACAAACTGCCAGGATAAACTGGCATTATGCAGATACTCTCCCAAAATGCACTAATTCATCACCAGCCATTAACTCAGAGGTAATTTTAGCATAGGTTTTGTTCCTCTAGGTCAGTGGCTCTCAACCGTTTTAGATGCGAGGCGCCCTCGGATAGGTGTGAGGCACCCCTTGGGAAGTGCCGCCTCTTCGTTTTCACTCTTTTGAATGCAGAAAAATTATAGAGCAGCTTTTTTCGATTGCAAGGAACTCAGAAAGATCACAGCTACAGGTTTCTGTGTGAAATCTCTGGGTGTCTTACAAATCCCATTTGTACACCTAATTGTGCTAACGTTGTGCAGCACCACAGGGTGCTGTGGCACCCTGGTTGAGTATCGCTGCTCTACATGTTAGCATGAGATTTCCTGTTGGGTTTATTTACTTTCCTTGAATTATTCTAGTAAAGCATTGAGCAGGTTGTATAAATGAACTGTTTCATTGACCACTAGACAAATAGTGGAATGCAGTTCTGGAATTAAAGCGTGATACTGCCTTTCTTGTAACACAGTGCTGGCTCGTAACTGCAGGCTGGTGTGGCTGTTTCTTTCACTGAACTCCACTGGATTTATTGAACATTTGGAGCTGTCTCACTTTCACTCTAGAAACATGTGCGTTTTACCCTCTTTGGATTGCTGTTGTGGGGGCCCACCACAGACAAGAAGCCACCTTCTTGCTGTGGCTAGGAAGCACACCAAGGCCATTAATACAGCGTACACGTAACAGTAATAACGATAGTACTGTTCTCATCCTCCAAGCTCTGAATAAGCATTCAAGCCCGTAACTAAAGTCAGTTGAAGCTGGCATTTGCTGAGTGAGCAGATCTACTGTAGTGGTGGGTGAATATATTGATACCTGCCCATCTGCATCAAGCAGTTGCCTTCGTAAAGAGACTGCTCTTAAATGCTCCTGAGCATTGAACGGTGTTGAAGTGCCTACTTTAGGGCATGTTTTCCCGCTGGAGGCAGTAGGAAGTTCTCCCTGGTCTCCAGTGAGAAAAACCTTTATCAACTGCCTCTTCAATGCAGCATCCTCCCTCTTGAGACCTTTGACTTGGAAATTGTTAGTGCCCTGGGGCTACTACACTTTGCAGACTGCGTGTCTTCATATTGCTTCTAAGTTTTAAAATACCATGCAGTGGTAAAAGAAAAGACCCTGGTCCCTACACCTCCGTATCCTGTATCTCACAGTGGCAAAGGTTATTAGGTGAGACCATGTTGTGGTAAAAGTTACTCTAGAAGCAAGCTGAAAAGTCACTGGGAGATGGATTGGTGTTGCAGCCATGATTAACCCCCTGTCTACATTTATAAATCTGTTTTTATGAAGGCACGTTCCAAATATTTTTATAAAAATATTTCAGCATCTGTAACCAAAACATGTATTAAATTACAGAGTTTTTGTTATCAGATGAATGAGATTTAATCTTACAAGTTTTCTTTTAGCTCGTAGTAAAATTCTCAGTAACCCTTATTGAAGGTACATCCCTTAAGATGCATAAAATAGAGCTGGGGACAGTTTGAAATATAAAAAACAATTCTGACTGCTGTGGCTAAATTAATTGGAATTTCTTGTGATTTGGTACAGGATATTCCTATAAAACTGGTCCATGAAAGCCATGAGGATCTCCAGATGACCAAATACCATTTTGCAATGAATGGGAAGTCCTTTGCAGTGATACAGGAGCATTTTCAGGACTTGGTCCCCAAGGTTGGTCCCTTGCTTGGCATTGGCCTTTCGGATGATGAGCAGATCCTGCGCTGTGAGTCACGGTGCTGAGAACTGTGCTCTCTTTCAGCTGGTGTTGCATGGCACCGTGTTTGCTCGCATGGCACCCGATCAGAAAACACAGCTGGTGGAAGCCTTACAAAACGTAGAGTGAGTAAATTACAGACCGTTTGTGCCGGGCGCGTTCATACGTTACAAAACTGTCTCCTGTGAAAGAAAGGCTGTGCGTTTAGCTGTTGGATGTGGTTCCATATGTGTTACTAAGAAGGCCAGGCTGTACAAGTTCACTGTCTTGTGAGCTGGCCCAAAAGGCAGTTGGCGGAGCTGCTAGGAAAGCAGTGCGCTCTAGTGGTGAACTGTGAATCCGGGACCTTTCAAAACAGCTGCTTTTTCAAGACGTTATTATGAAGAACTGTGCTGACAAGCATATCTGATTTTGGCTACTCGGCTTAGTGAATAATTCATATGAGTTTTCTGTTTGTTTAACAAATAAGTATTAATGGGATAAAAACCTGTTTGTTCACATTTTGCCAAATTGGCTCCTGGTCTCAAGCTGCCACGAACTTTTACTTTGCAGGGATGAGTCTAGTGGGGAGTTTACTCATGCAACTGTTTCCATTCAGCTACAGGTTCCTCCAAAATTAGGGGTGACCTCCGTGTGCTACTGTGCAAAAAATGTGGAACAGCATCTCTTCTTTCAGTTGACAAAGTCTACTCCCCTGGACCCCTGCAGGCAGCTGGCTGTGAAAGATTAAGTATGAGAACGGGAGCCAGAAACCGAGCTCTAGTCCTGGCTATGGCTTTGATTTACAGTTAACTAGGGCAAACCACTTCACATTTTGTCTCCGTTTCCCCATCTGCATAATAGAGATCCTCAGGCCTTGTTATAGCATTACCGCTCTTGGAAAGCAAAGTTGCGTAGAAGGGTCCGTGATGATAAATGCAATACGTGTTATGGCTCTGGAATGGAGTAGAATGCTGAAACTTGTTTGGTTTTTGTAGTTACTATGTTGGCATGTGTGGAGATGGTGCAAATGACTGTGGTGTAAGTATATTTCTTTTTTAAGGTGCTGCCATCACATTATTTTAAATTTTAGAGCTAAGCCTTTGTTGTAGAGCAGCCCCTCTAACTCTTCCATGCTCACTGGCAGGCCCTGAAGAGAGCGCACGGTGGCATATCGCTGTCGGAACTCGAGGCGTCTGTGGCTTCGCCGTTCACCTCCAGGACTCCCAGTATCTCCTGCGTGCCAAACCTGATCAGGTAACGCTGCTTGTTGTAGTTAACTACACGTTTCCCATAAGCCAGTGCAAGGGCAAAGCAAAGATTGCATGAGTCAGCAGTGCAAAATGTAGGCCGTGCAAGGGTTATTTCTTTGCATGCTCTGTGTAACTTCCTATTTGGTACGAGAGAGGATCAGTCACAAGCCTGAACAGTTTTCTTTCCTTCATTAACAAATCACTACAAAATGGAATTTTTTTATTTTAACTTTTTGTCCATGTGAAGTTAATGTCTTCCTTTAAGCTGTGAGATGTCTTCTAGCTACTGAATAATCTTGCCTAAGAACGATTTGAATTGCTGCCATTAAGCATCAGGGCTCATTTTTTTCAGTGTGCAGGAAGCTTTAAGTTAACCACCAAGTCTTGCATGCATGCTCTTGGGCTTCCCAAACTTCAAGTACAAAGTCCCAGGTTTGTGCTGCCACCTCTTCACACCCTGTAGCACTTGCTGCTCTTTGGAATGACCGACTGCAAAGGATTGCACTGTGGGTTTCATATGCATATCTTGATTGCTGGATCAAGTTTGTTCAGTCTGTATTTTTTAAAAGTCTCTCCATCCGTCGAAAGCTGGTTGGAGGCCTGACTTTCCTCCCAGAGCATAGTTATACTGTAAAAATTCTGTGCACAGCTTCTGCCCTTAGCTATGCTGTTGAGAAAAGCCGGTGTGCAGACACACAACGTTATTAGTTTGGAAAATGTTGCCCTGGATTTTATTCTGGAGTTAAGAGCAGACACATGACCAGCTCTCCAAAGCTAGCTGCTCACTGTGGGCACGATTACAGCAACTGTTCACTGGCTGGTGGGAGCAGGCTTGCATTGAGAAGACAGCGAGCCTGGGATAGAGTTGGTTAAGAGCAGACCTGGGCCCACTCTACCTAACTTTCCCATGTAGTAAAGTTACTGTATGTTTTTCAGGGAGTAACTTTTAGTCTGAGTTTGAGTGATTTACTACTTAGTCGAGTTGTGCGCTGTGTGCTTGCACCCTGTGGTTCCCGCTGGGCTTGCTGAGAAGAGTTTTTGTTCCTAATTGGAAGCTGGTTGACAGCTTTGACTTGTGAACCAGAACAGAACCCAGTTGAGCCTGCCCCACGGTGCCAGCTCTGCCGAACTCGCAGGGGTAGGAACAGGTGTGAAAGCTGACTTGTTTCTCTGCAGTCAGCTCGTCTGACCCTGAGCAGGGGTCAGGGAGCAGTTCTGTGGAGCAGATGTGCCACAGATGCTTTTCAGAGCAGCGCTGAACTTTGACAGCTCTTATAGCTTGTCCGGTAAATCTTCCCAAAGTAAATCTCACTGAGCAGACGTTACTCATTACATTTAGGTGGCACATTGACAGTTGCAGTCAGCTGGGAAATGCATCTTCTTCCTTTTTCCTTTTCAGATTCTTGACATGTCTTTGACCTTGCTGTCACTTAGCAGAAAATGCTTCACAGTGTGCATTCGCGTGTTTAATATTAGCAAGCATTTTACTGCCCAGCATGTAATTAATGCCTTTTATTACATGGATGTATTTGTTTTCACAGGGAAGGCCGGGCCGCTTTAATAACTTCCTTCTGTGTATTTAAGTTCATGGCATTGTACAGCATTATCCAGTACTTTAGTGTTACCCTACTGTATTCTGTGAGTACTTGACCATATAACACTTAAACGTTATTACATTTTTGTCTAACAGTTTCATACAAGGAAATTAACCCTTGACTAACTAATATAATGTGATTTTTTTTTTTTTCTGGGGGTTTCCTGGGGGTGGGGAGGGGGCATGACTTGGTGCTTATAATAAGGTACTACTTGTTTTTTGTTTTCTGGAAAACTTATGCAGTGATCATCTAGAAACTTTCCCACCATGCCTTTGACGGCAACATGACCGCAGCATTCACAGTATTACGTTTGTCTTCCTGTAGTTCAGTAGATGGGAATTTGTGGGAAACATAGCCCTTTATCAAAGGCATAAAATAACTGCAGGTCGAGTAGGCTGTCAGGTGCTAGTGCGATTGGGAAGCCATATAGCTACCTGGGTAAGGCACAGACTTCCCGTGACAATTTGCTTTTTCATTAGTCACCATAACAGATTATCCACAATTAGGAAAAGACCAGAACTTTAAATAACATGATGTGTCTATAATGAGACATCATCAGAGAATAATGAGGTAATGGTATACAGTGACTGCATTATTGTATTTAAAGGCACTTGGTGGAGAGTCTCTGTGCTGACTGTCCTGTAATTCATATCTGTGACCTCAAATTTGAAATGCGAGTTGGTTTTCCAGGAGATTTATGGTGAAGGTTTGTTAGAACAGTGTCCTGTGCGATTGGGTTTTTTGGTGTATGATATTTAAGGAATTTCAGGGTCTGAGATGGACTTTGCACTGTTGTGCTCCTGCATTTACTTGAATAGAAGATGACCCTGATAATAAGATGACCCCCTCCAATAATTAGATTCTGTATATGGAAAAATTATAAAGTTGTTATAATTTTCCAGGAAGAGAATCAAATGATCGGAGGTTTACCTTGTTCCCCTCCCACTGCTACAGAAGGGAAAATAAATCTGGAGGGTCAGGTAGCCCTTTGCTTTCTGCTTTTCCCCTGGCTGCCCTTCCCCCTCTCCTTACTGTCAGACCCTGCTCTCCCTGAGCACATGGAAGTGAGGAGCAAATTTGAAATATCACCCTGAAATTAGACGCTGCAATAGCAATTTGCATATAGTACCCTCACACCATGCACTTCGCTCCTCCAGACTTGATGCATGTTATCTTCTTTCTGAAACTGCTGCAAGTTTTAGCACAGGTACTCACTCCATAGATGCACTTTTGAACAGCGCTTTGGCATCTGCTTATATGTAGTGCGGGCTATGCATGGTATTAATCCAGAGGCAAAGACTTGTGATTTTACCACATAGTTCATTGGGCTGGGCCCTGCCACAGTCAACAGCATTTCAAGCCACAGTGACCCCACAGCTCAGCACTGCTCAGTATGTGTGTGTACTCCAGATACCCCTACAAAGGAGCCACGTGCTAATTAGCCCTCACTCATGACTGGAACAAGGTGTTCTTGTCACAAGTCTTGGGATCCTCCAAAGATTTCTACGCAGATGAGGCTCAGGGCAACCTGGTCCAGCTTCACCTAGAGGAGGGAGGGGCCACACTAATCATGTGGGACAGAGGGATTCTGGGTGAACCGTTTGGGGCCCCATTTCATGATGTTTGGCAGGCATTTAAGGCTGGTGAAAAAACAGGAATCATTGGAAGTGGGATAGAAAGCGGCAGCTCAACTGTAGGAGTGGAGAGGATGATGTCAAAAGGTGTGCAGTTTTGTGGCTCACCATGACTTGAAAAAGTGTCTTAGTCAGATGGGATGCACTGGCCTACCCTTGCGGTAGGTTCCCGTCAGCACGTTTGCCCAGCGTATGTTTTATAGTCATGACCAGTGGTGGCTGCATTCAGTCAGCTTCATAGTTGGTTGACATTGCTGGGGATATGCTGCAGCAGCAGTTTAATGATAGATAATGTATTTTGTGAGATTTCCTTGTATGCGATTATAAGACAAGGGGCTTTTTTCCCCATGTCAGTTGGGGGTGGGGAAGCTCATCTTGTGTTTGAGTAAATGCAGTAATTTGGACAGAGGTCAGCTTCCCCTTTAAAAAAACCTCTATATTTTGAATCTGCACCATTTTGTCTCTTGCAGTAACTACGATTCCCAAAGACTCTGAGTGCTCAGCCCATGCCTGGATTGAGCCCCCATTTATAAAGTACATCTGAAAGAATTTACAGATGAAAATGATTATTGTAATCATAATAATCATCATCCAGCACCAAGTAGGACTGGAAGCGACCTCCAGAGGTTACATCTAGTCCAACCCCCTGCCTAAGACAGGATCATCCCTATCCAAACCATCCCATACAAATCCATCGTCTGATGTTTCTAAATGTGAAGAAGTTGCTAACGTTTCAGTTGTGGTTTCTCTCTAGATCCTAAGCAATTTAGGAGACTTCCAGTTTCTCTTCATCGATCTGGCAATCATTTTGGTTGTTGTCTTTACTAGTGAGTATATTGTGCTGAATAATCTCTTTTATGTTCTTGTTCATATCTTTAATCCATTTCTTCTTATCTGTTATCAACTGCTGGAGTTTTGAAAGAAAGAAATTGTGTTGCAAGCTCAAATTTATTGTCAGGATCTTGTTAAACACCATTTTTTCTGCGATGGTAATTGTCATTTATCCAAAGTATATGAATCAAAAAAATTGAACGGGAGGACACAATGTTATATTGGGGTGAGCTCAGGTGTGTGACATAATATAATCTCACAAAGACCTGATGACAGGAGTGAGTGGCAGCCCTGGGAAACTGAAATTTGACCTAGGGAAACACATGGTTGAAACACTTGAAGGCACTTTTTGTCCAAATGATGATGGTGTGATGGGTACTTTCTCAAGGCTTGCACTCACTGAAGTTTTATGCACAACAGATTACGTTCACACCCAGGCTGTCTGCCCTTATCAGTTTGTCCTCACCCATGATAAATGCAAATGAGTCTAGTTTACAGGTTACTACCAGTTGAATTATTGCCCAAGATTAAAAACTGCTCTTGAAACTGTGGCATGCTACCTCAAGTGAAAGTAGACAGCCTGCAGCCACTGCTGGTGCTCACTCGCCACACAAGGGTGGGAAGGTTGGCTTACCCAGCTTCCACCGCATTCACCAGCCGGGTATGGACGGGTCACTGCTGGGACCCCTGGCCCCTGTTCCCTGGCTCTCTTGGTTGCTTCCTATCAGTGGGAGGCTCAATTTCCCGGTCTGCGTGAGAGCAGGCTGTTGAGGAGCAATCTAGTGCAGGCTGTTGTGCATTGTAAATGCAGAGCTACCCCACCAAATTAGCATAATGCAAATATCTAGAAAGTATGAGCAGACCATTCCAGCTCCATAAAACTCAGGCAAAGTGACTCTTGGAAGCATGAAGCCTGCTGGTGATCATCAGTTCTCTCTCTCTCTCTCTCTCTCTCCAGTGAGTTTAAATCCTGCTTGGAAGGAGCTTGTTGCACAAAGGCCACCCTCAGGTCTCATCTCAGGTCCACTTCTCTGCTCAGTCCTGTCCCAGATGGTCATCTGCATTGCTTTCCAAGCCATGGGGTTTGTTTGGGTCAAGCAGCAGCCCTGGTATGAGTCCTGGACCCCAGACTCAGAGTAAGTTGTAAAGAGCGTGGTCACCTCTGAAGGGGAGCGGCTGATAAATACGTAACCCCTAGCTGGGAAACGGGCAGTTCCAGGGTGCTAATGGCAGTGCTGAACTACTGTGTTGAACTTGGTACGTGGGGGCTGTCTGCTGTGGGAGGAGAAAGGCTTCTGACTTTTTGGAGTCAAATGAGGATTTTTGTTTGGAGGGAATCTCACTTTGTACTGCCAATTGCCTCCTGAATGACAGTGGGGCCTTTCTTTCTTGCAGCCCATGGGACAGTTATATGGAGACCTGCACAAAACATTAGGACTGACCTTGATACACAGTGTGGAAGAACTGGCAAATGGGTTGAGATGCTGCAGAGTGAGCTGGGAATCTGAGAGCTGCTTCCACCTCACTCCTGCAGCCTTGGGGGAAACGCAACCAACCTGTTACGCTCACAAGATTAGGGAAGGCAAGAAGGACAGTGGGCTTTGTTTTGTCAGGGTGAGGAGTATTCAGTGGCTCATTGTCCAGTTGGGAGGCAATATCAAGTGGCCACACCTCTGGGGTCTGTCCTGGGTCCAGTGCTTTTTAATCTGGTGCTTCTTGGCCTTTTGGCTAAGGTGCAACCTTTGCTATTAAAGTTTGAATCTCTTCATTAGATTTGGACCATGGGATCAAGTGCACATTTAGCAAATTTGTGGATGACACCAAGTTGGGTGGAATTGCAGACACTCTGGAGGGCAGGGCTGGGATCCAGAATGGCCTGAATACACTGGAGATATGGTCCAAAACCAGTCAGATGAAATTCAGCAAGGAGAAGTTCAAAGTCCTGCATTTGGACCAGTGCAGTTGCATGCCCAAGCATAGATTGGGGAATGACTGGCTGGGCTGCAGTACTGCAGAGAAGGACCTGAGGGTTACGGTGGATCATAAGGTGAATATGAGCCAAGTAGTGTGTCCTTGTTGCAAAAAAAAAAAGCGCCATCAGCATAGTAGGCTGTATTAATATAAGTGTTACTTGTTAATCAAGGAATATGATTCTTCCACTTTATTCAGGGGTGTACCTGGTGGCTGTGTTGGTCTGAGACAAAAAGACATACAAAAAACTAGAACTCTTGGTTCCAAAATGCTATCTTTTATTAGACTAACTGGAAAATAGGAAGAAAATTGGACAGTTTTCTTGCCATTTTCCAGTTGGTCTAATAAAAGGTATCATTTTGGAACCAAGTGTTCTAGTTTTTTGTATTCCACTTTATTCAGCGCTTACTAGTGTTGAGTAGAGCTCAGAGGCCTCACCTGGAGTGCTGGCTCCAGCTTCGGGCATCACACTTCAAGGAGGACGTGGACAGACTGGAAAGAGTCCAGAGGAGAGCAGCAAAAGGGCAAAGCAGTCTGGGAAACACAAATTGCAAGGAAGGACTGAAAAGCATGTGTTTAGTCTGGAAGAGAGAGACTGAGGAGGGATTTGCTAAGTTTTCAAACGCCTGGAGGGCGGGTACGCAGAGGGTGGCGAGAAACTTTTTTTCTGTAGCTGCAGGGGACGGGACAAGGAGCAATGGTCTTAAATGTTGGCGAGTGGAATCTAGTTTGGAGAATAGGAAGAACTTTCTTACCATGAGGGTGGTTCCCCGTTGGAACAGGCTGCTCAGAGAGGCTGTGGAGTCTCCGTTGTCAAGCACGGCTTGGAGAGACGCTCGGCTGGGCTAGTTTAGGCAGGGGTGATCCTGCCTTGAGCAGGGGGCTGACCTAGATGATTTCCTGAGGGCCCTACTTTTCCCTGATTCTGTGAAAGTACAAGTTTGGAAGCAGGAGTGTTATGCCTTGGACAGCTGGAGCAGGTGAGGTGCCAAAGTCTTGCTTACCTGCGCTGGCAGTGCGGGCAGTCGTGGGCTGCAGATCATTCACTGAGGAATGAAGGTAATTTCCTTGGGAGTGCTGCGAGCCCATTAGGAATGACTGCAGGGATCCCATGAAACCGCAGGAGCCACAGGCAAATTTGCTGTCATTTCCAGGGGAAAGTGGAAAGGAAAAGAACAGACCAGCCCGGTCTGGAATCGCCACGTGCAAAGAGCAGGTGTAACGTTAGTAGAGTTTAGGCTGAACAAGTTGGCTGAATCTGGAGAGCCCTGAATTACAGATGCAGATGCTGAGCTGAGTTTCCATCAAAGGGCCCCTGGCTTTAAGCTTATTTCCACTTTATCCATAAAGTTACTAGATTGTCTAGGTACTACATCTTGTTTCAGTGGCGCCGTAGCTTTGTGCCATGAGCTACTATTTATACCCTTTTCTTCTGGAGACTGACAGATTAATTAGAGTCAAAAGGATATTGGACAGATTCATGCTGGACAGGTTCATCAGTGGGTATGAAACATGATAGTAGAGCTGTAGCCTCCAAATTAGGGTTTTCTAGGCCTCTGGAAGCTGTATGGATTGAGGAGAGGGGTTGAGGCAGATCAGTCCAGACAGGCCTTGTACAAAGGTCCAGACAGGCCATAGCGCCCGCTCTTTGGCCCTGTGAGGGACAGGATGCTGAGCTAGATGGACCTAGTACGGCAGAGCTTGTCTTTTTACTTACTGCAGCCTCCGGGAGCATGTGTGGCAATGAGGCTCTTTCCCGTAATAACTGACATCTTGAAAACAACCTCAGGACTCGCAAGCCGCAAAAGAAACTCCGGTCCCTGGCCTCGGCCATTTCCAGGCACAACGACCTTCTTAGTTACCCATGGGAAAATGTCCAGACTGCGTCCGCTGTAACCTAATTGGCAAATTTTGCTGGAATTATTTTTGTGTTGCTTGCAGTGGATGCAACTCTCTTCTCTTCAACCGCGTGTTCAATGTTCTCCTGTGTTGCAGTGCATGCAATGTGTCGAGTGCCACAGACACCAACTCCTCCAGCCACGGGAACCAGACCCTTCATGATGAGCACAATATCAAAAACTATGAAAACACGACCGTGTTTTTTATCTCCAGCTTTCAATACCTCATCGTGGCAATTGTCTTTTCTAAAGGGAAGCCCTTTAGACAGCCTTGCTACAAAAACTGTAAGTGTTTAATAGGCAACCCTGCTGTATTTTTGCAAAGAAGGGTTTCCTGTTGCAATAGTGACTTAATTCACGTAGCGGATTTGTTCAGAATCCGATCCTTTCCTAGTGTTTAGAATCCCGTCCTACCGATTCCCTCGTCTAGCATCCCATGATATGATGGGCAAAAATAACAGTTTTGCTCACTAGAAAATGAGTTTCTTCCCCAGGAAATAGGGGACAAGATAATATGTCTATTGAAAATACATGGGGCACTAAAAATATCCAGGATTCCTGTGGGGATGTTGTTTCAGTCATTTAACGAAGAAATGTCTTGTATGCTACAAATTGTCACTCTTTTCAAAGTAACTTTTGTGAAACGCAGGTGGTTCATTAGTTTCTGCTTTGGGAAACTGAACTAAGTGCAGTTGCTCCACCGATGCGTTTCCCTCATTGAATTAAGTGCTTTGGGTAACATAATACACCTGGTTTTATGTCCTTCTCAAGTAAAATGTGAACGTTACCCATGTTTTAGACTGCATTCATTCAGATTGTATTTTCTGTTGTGAGCAGGGAAAACTTGCATCACAAACTGCATTTTCATAAATTACTGAGAATTTAAGGGATATGTGTTAAGATCTTTTGATATATGTGGCCAAATAATTAGAATATAATTCTGCGCATTCCTTCAAGTCCAAGAGTTAAATAAAAACTATTTGCTTCTGGCTTATTAATGCAAAATACCCTTTGCCCTGTTTTATAGATGTTGTTTCTGAGAGCATGTATGACAGACGTGCATACTGGCTATGCAAGACAGACTGATAAGTTATATTTTCTCCTTTTTTACAGTTCTTTTTGTTTTCTCTGTGATATTTCTTTATATCTTCATATCTGTCATCATGTTGCATCCAACTGAAGTTATTGACTCGTCTCTAGAGGTAAGATTCCATGAATACACATCACACACAATGCAGCTGGCTTCCTTCTCAGTCGGCTTCTCTTGGCCCCGACAGACACTTTTGACAACTAGAGTTCTGCTAGAAGAACTGAACACAAATTGGACACACGCCTGTACAGTCAGATGCTACCAGCAATTTAAAGCAGTCTAGCTTTGCATGACAATTTAAAGAAGAATTTACTTAAAAAAAAACAAAACAACCCTTTCAACCTAAGTTATAAGTTGAAACATGTTTCAAACCCTTCACCCTTTTTCTCAGAAAGCCTCTCAGAATGCAAAAAGATAAAATCCAGTGCTTTCTACAGCGAGGCATTTGCTCTAGTGCATAGACTTCTGCTTGAGCAATAGGAACAGGAATTTAAATTTGAAGTTTATATCCAGCCTTGCTTCCATCCAGTTTTCCTGTATGCACTCACAATTTTGTGCATGTTATGTTGAGTGTACGTTGCTCACCTATGACGCATTTCTTGCAGCTGGTTTGCGTGCCGTATCAGTGGCGTGCAACACTTCTTGCCATTATCGTCATCAATGCAGTTGTCTCCATCCTGGTGGAGGTAAGTAGTTCAAGTTAAAAGTGATCTTTTTCATGCAGACTTTTCTCTGAGCACAAGTATATATCCTCTGTGTGGAGTGATACCTGACTGTAAAATGCGCATGGAAAGCAGGTTGATTGGAGTTTTATATTTCTACAAATGTATTTTCAGGCAACATTTAGGCTATAGAATTTTGTGTTTAAAAACTGGTTTCTCTGAAAGGTTTAAAGAGTCACAATGTAGACAATAATATGCCAAGAAGTAATTGAGCAAAGTTTTGTAGTAAATTCAAAAGAACATACCCTAGCTGTATATAATCATATAAGTCTTTGTTCTATACAGTCTTTAGGGTGCTTGTTGTTGTTATTACTAGCAGTTATTTTGTCATCTGATAACTTCACATTGTTTGAGAAGAGACCATTCACTCACCTAGCTGAACCTTCTCAAACCATTAGCTTTCATCCAGGTACCCTTGTTTGGAGCCCAGTAACTTGAGCTGAACTAAAGAATATGTTCTAGGAAGGTCTCACTGTGCATCTGAAGGCATCAAGAGACAGACAAATCCACCACTTGAGTTTGTTTTCGCAGTTAATCATCCTTGATGCTAAAAACATGTGCCCAGTTTTTAATCTAAACTAGTCTGGCTTCAGCTGGGTCTCTTTATGACTTTCTCAGCTAGATAAAAGCCCTTTTGTCCTGGTTATTTTCTTCCTGTGAACATGTTTGTACATCACAATTAAGGGACCTTTTTATGATAAGTGGAAGAGATTGAGCTGTTGGGGGCATCTGTCTAGCCCTCAAGTCATCTTTCTACTTCTCTCATTCTCTCCAGTGTCTTTAACATCCTTTTTCTTTCCTTTTTTTTTTTTTTTTCATGTGGTCACCAGGTCTTGACACAACATTCCTGGGTAAGCTTCACCAGTGCTGTGCATGGAAGGAAAATCCTTTCCCTGCTTCTCCTCACTGCCATCCCTTTTGCATCCAAGGATGGCATTTGCCCTTTTTGCCACTCCGTTGCACTGGGAGCAGGTGTTGGGTTCCTGGTCTGTCACCCCTTAATCTTTTTCAAAGCCTCTGCTGTTCAGGAGAAAATCCACCACTGTAGGTTTGACCAGACATTGCTTGTTCCTAGGTGTCTGATTGGTATTTGGCCCTATTTAAAAACGCGGTGAGCTGTGCCCATTCCTCGTGCCTGCTCTGTTGCCTCCTTATTTGCACCTTCCTTGACATTTGTGCCATCTGCCATGAGCCACGAATTATTTCCATATGCCTTTCCAGATCATTGGTGAAAATATCAACCATGGCCAGGGCCAGGCCTGAGCTCCTCTACACTTCTCTAGACACCTCATGTGTCACCCTGGCCTACCTTCGACTGTCTTTGATGGTGCCCTTCCATAGCTGCTTGCTGAGGCTGTCACTTCGCCAGTTCTTGGCGCACGGCGCTTGCTTGTTGTTGATATCACACCGCACAGTGAACAGACCACGGACCTGAGTCCGGGGCCTCTTCCATCTGAACCGGTAGCATCCGTGCAGCTGCCTTCTCAGCAGCGATCCTGGTTTTATCTGTTTAAAAATTGCAACTAATCTGATTAAACCTCCCCAAATCTACGTTTTTCCATGGTTAAAATGAAACACCTTTGATTGTGTGTTTTTACCACGGAAACATCAGAGCTCCCCCTGCCCCCTTCTCTCACCAGGATGTGGGTCCAGCTATGGCTGTCCCTCCCAACCTGTTTTGTGGCACTGACCAACCCTGACATGCTGGTGCCCTGCCCATGCCATTACCCTTCACTCCACACCCACAGCCTCCTGCCCCCTCCCCTGGCCCTGCTGGAGGGGGCCCCCAGCTACCGGGGCTATGGGGCCAGGGACCCAGGTCTGCGGCCCCCGGCCCCCCCCAGCAGTGCCTGAACCCTGACTGCCATCTGTGGGAAATATTCATTGTATGCCTGCGTCTTTGGCAGCATTAGTAAGTCTTACCATTGGCATTTCTTAATGACCTATCCTGAAGCTAATTTTTTTCCTGATTCTTTTAAACTTTCTCATCTTTTTCCATGGTCACCATGTCATTTTCCCTAATTTCTTTAGCTTCCCTTAAAGGACTAGGATCATGGGAAAGCAGGGCTGGAAAGGACCTCACAAGGTCCCTTAGTCCACCCCCCTGCTCCAGGCAGGATCATCCCTCACTAAACTATCCCAGCCAAGTGTCTGTCTCACCTCCTTTCCCCCTGGGACTGGCCTCATGGGGATCCTGCCCATCAGTTCCCTGTCTGAATAGAAGTCTGCTTTTCTGAAGTCCAGGGTCCTTACTCTGCTGCTCTCCATCCTTCTTTCCTCAGGGTCCTGAACTCACCCTTCAACAGATCTGACTGTTACCAAATGCCCCTGTCTGTTGTGCCTCCAGTATACAGCAGTTGCTCTCCATTCCCTCCTCCTTTCCATGTGCTATGCCCTGCTTTTTCATGTCTAATTGCTGTTGTCATATCACCTCTGAGCCTGGTTCTTTCACGAGTGAGGGACTGCAACAGGCTAAGGTTGGAAGGGACCCAAGGACAGTCTAGTCCAACCCCCTGCACGAGTGCAGGCGGTGCTGCTCCTGAACATCCCAGACAAATGCTTGTCCAGCCTGAAAACCTCCCGTGCAAGCGATTCCACAGCTTCTCCGGGCAGCTTGTCCTACTGTTCTGACAGCCAGGAAGTTCTTTCAGAGACTTAGTCTAACTCAGGTTTGCTGCAGTGTGAAGTCATTGGTCTGTGTCCTGCCCCCAGGAGCAAGAGAGGATCACTTGCTCATCCTCTTCTTTCTGGCAGCCTTTCAGGTACTTGCAGACCACTGTCGTGCCAGCCTCTTAACTCCGGTTCTCCAAACTAAATTAGCCTAGTTGAGCTGGTGTTTGTGTCTTTGGTGCTTTCTGCCCTAGGTGTGCAGCACCTCACACTTGCCTCTGTTGAGTTTATTCGCTCTCCATAGCCCAGTTTTTCAGGCATCAAGAAGGATCCTTTTGAATTCTACTCCTGCCCTCCAAAAGGTGTGCAGCCCTCTCCAGTTTGCTCCAGGGTCTCTGGAGTCTTCTGTAATCTGTGGTTTCCGCACATTGCCGAGTCCTCGGTTCCAATGCGAATCGTCACTTGAGTTTTCAGACCACGTCCAGTGCATCTTGCATTTTCTCTGCCATCCTGCTGCTGGCTGTTGCTGCTTACCCCCGTGGCAGAGCCATCTCTCTCCTATGGGACCTGTTCCATTTCTCTTCCCAGGACTGCTCCTCAAGAGTTGACTCCTTGTGTATCTGAGAAGGATTTGATGCTTCAAAACTTAATTCTGCCCAGGCGGTCTTCTACCTTCTGTCTCAACTTGTCAGCCTGCTTTCGGGTTTCTGCTCTCTCCTGTTCCCTTGTCACTCACCGGTCCTTCCCTTAGTGGTAACAGTGGGTGAACATGGTTGTCCAGCATGCTGCGTGGCATTGCAGCTGGTGCTCTCACGCACACTTGTTCTTCTGTTGGCCTGATGTTATGGGCTGGTGTACCAAACATCTCCTGCCTTCCGACAAAGAAAATATAACACGTCCAAAGCATGCCACAGAGCTACCCCCTCCTTGTCCAGATCTGTTGTTTGGTAAAACTGAGCTGTGCCCCCTTCAGAACATGCCTGGTTTTTCCTCCCATTTGCCTAGCTCAGGAGTTGGCAGGGCTGTTGATTCACACGCCAGGCTTGGCTGCTCAGCCCCACTCCCTCGTTAACAAAGAGGAATTATCTACTTCAGACAAGGATCAAAGGAGGCTCTTGGTTCATGGGCATACAAACCTCACCAAGATAGAAGCCAGCAGACTTGTCACACACCCTCCTCATTCAGGGACCCTCGACCTTGGCACAGGGCCCTCACGTAGAGTTAACAGACTGGATTCTGCACTAACTTCTCTGCCCTCCGATGCATCCGTATGCTCCTCCTGTTCCCTACTCGCTCACATTGCACAGTGCTCATTGCTGCTTAATAAAGATCCCCTCCACCCCCCACAATGATTAGAGAAGTGTCTTAATGCGAAACACCTGTAGTGCATTCAGTGCCAACGGAAGATTTTCTTGGAAAGGCAGCATCAGACCTGTTCCGAAGCCCGAACACAGCGCTGGTATTCACTGTGGTTAATATAAGGCATTTCTTCATGTTCCTGAAAACCTTGTGGAAGTGCTGAAGTGCAGGAAATGGTTTATCACTTGAATACCGACCAAAGCAGATTCTGTTGGACAGGACCGTGGCGTGTTGCTGTGCCCTGCACTGATTGCGTCTAACTCACTGTTTCGGGTTTGATTTTGAATGTGCACGCTAACAGCAAATGATGATTAGTTTCTTTAATTCTTCCCACTCACTGCAATGTCTCACAGAATGTCTTCCTTGACATGGTCCTTTGGAAAGTTGTGTTCAGTCGGGACAAACAAGGAGACTGTCGCCTCGCCACACCCCAGCCGCCTCAGGTTGGAGACTAGTATTTTGCTGTCCGTCAGTCAAGTGCGTGCAAATTCAGTTAATCGTGTGCCATGCCATTGCAATGGCACACTGAGGGAGGGAGCGGGATGCCGCCTTTTAAACCTCAGATCTCACGTCGCATCCCATTGTAATTAAAAGGCTGGATTTTAACGAGGGGTTTGGAGGGGCAGGGGCAAGGAAGACTCAAGGAATGAATTGCATGTTGCATGTGACTTTCTCTTCCTTTCACATTAGATTTAATTATCTGCTTTGCTTGTTCTCTAATGGTGCACACTGCTCTTTTTCCTGGACTGAAACAGCATTATTAGGTCTCACCCTCAATACATTAAATGTGTTGTGGCTGATCATGTACCATCGGTTAAATGGCACATGAGGTGGGCAAGAAGCATTCTCAGGGAGTTTCAGACTTGAGCATTTAAGAGCATTCTTGGATCGCAGAAGGCTCCCGGACCAAGCTGTAGCTCCCGATGCTCAGTCCGCGACTCATAGCGTACAGTAGCGCGCAGTTCCAGGCAGTAGTGAGAATGCTTTGAAGTGAGCAAGGAACAACTGCGGGTGTGTGGGACGTGGGCAGGCAAGGAGATGCTGACCTAGCCTCGCCTGTCTGCCTCTTCGACCGACATTCCTGCAGTAATGCCGGAGAGAGGCTGGCGACCCTCCAGAAAGGTCACGTGCCACGCGACCACTGCGTGTCTCAGTTAGAAACAAGCGTAGCGTGGAACAGCAGTGAGGTGCAGTTTGAGAGTCTCCCTCTTAAATTTCTGGAATGGCTTTAAGGGGTTTTGCTGTCAACAACCTCATTCTCAGATCTGCTTGTTTCCCTGCCCCTTGCACAGGAGGCCACGGACCGCTGGGCAGCCTGCTTCCTGACGCCCCTGTTTAGCTGCAGAAAGAAGATGCCACAAGCCAAGTACATGCACCTAGCTCAGGAACTGCTGGTGGATCCGGAGTGGCCACCGAAGCCCAGAACGACGACCGAAGCTAAAGCTCCAACCCGGGAAAACGGTTCCCATCAGATAATCACTGTCACGTAGCAGCGGCTCAGCGGCGAGCTTGTGTAGTAGTGTTCAGAGGAATGTGATCTTATGGCTTCATTGGGAAATGTAGTACTAAGCACTGTAAGTCCTAGTACAAATATTTCCAGCTATCTCCTGTCCCTGAATGCAGAGGGCGAGCTGGACAGCATGCAGTTCGCCCATGAAAAGATGGGTGAGGTCATGTCCAGCAAAAGAAAAATGAGGGGTTTTTACTAATTTGAAGAGATCTTATTTTTCCATGTGCATTGTATTTAAAAATTTAAATTGCAGGGCTATTAAATAGCTCCTCTGATCATTTATCTAGGGTATGTTAACCTTCGGAAATCGTTCCAGCTTGCACTCCAGTGCACGCATTCATGCAGCTCACGATGTAGCATTTTCATGGTAGGTTTAGGGACACGTAGGAAAAAAATGTTTAAACATTGGTCACTGTCTTTGCTTTGATCAGAAAGCTTTGTGACCATATGACGACCCCCAGGTGTCAGCAAGTGACCCTCTTGTTTCATGTGCTGTTCCAAAAACACCTCTGTGTCTGCTGGTGACACAGGAGTGTTTCCAGCTACAGGGCGTGTAAAAGTTCTGGGTTCCTGGCTTAGTCCTTTAGTCTGACCCTGCAGGAAGTGGGACTGCTGCAGACAGGTGTGCTCGGTGCCCAGGAGGAAAGCAGCACGTTGCCCGAGTCATGCCTGTGTTCCTCTTCTGCTCATCTGGAGAGTGGCATTGCAGTGGGGGGGGTGACAGTCCTGCAGCCAGGACAGATTCAGCCTGCTTTTGGGGGTCTTTGGGGGTGGGATACCAGCAAACCTAGGCCTATAATGCCTTTTCTCTGTCCACCTTACCTGTACCGCATTCAGCTAGTCACCAGCTCCACAGGCGCTTGCTTGATCCAGCAAAAGGTTAGATTGCTCCTATTGGACCAGGTTTATTAATGTAACATGAGTGGTCTTTCCTAACCAATGCCTTTGCACTACCAAGGCCAGAGCTACAAGGCAGAAAATACTTTCCACATGCCCGTCACATTAGCCAGTCCTAATCCTGGGCACCAAGGGCTTATACATTTCAAAGATTGCTCTACCGGTGTCTTAATTGCTATGCAGTTCTTTGAAGACAGGAACAGATGAGCTGGAGTCAGTGTCTGGGTAGAAAACTGTAGGGCTGCTCTGACCCTCTTCACTCGTGCATCACCAGTGGTGCCGTGTGTGTCCTTGCAGTGGCAGCGTACAGGTTCCCGTTGGGTGGTGCCAAAGAAGGTGCGCCCCGGCCACCAAACACGGGATTTCAAAGCGACCCTGGCAGAGAGCAGCAGTTTCTTACATGTCGGTTGTAGAAGCCTACAAAGCCTTGTGCAGCCTCATAAAGCAGTAGTAAAGCCATCAGAACAACTCCTTCGACACGTTACCCGAGGACATAACAGAACGATAAAGACAGGACAGCTTCTCCTAACTCGGTGAATCTGACGGAGCCGAGCAGCTCTGAACTTTGAGAAGGGGCCTTATCCAGATCTGACCTGTGTAGGAGGAAATGTCCTGGGTTGCAGACGGGGCTGGGAATGTCAGGGCTTTATGGAAATGACTTGAGGATGAGTCCCCTCCCCGACTTGAGAGCTCTGCAGGCCGCCGTCTTAAAGGTCTGTAGAGAAGATCTTATGCTCTGGGATTCTTCAGGAAGGGAAATTTTGAAGCTCAGGCCCATTTCCCTTGTGCTTTCTTACGAAGCAGTGAGCAGTAGCACCCGTGTTGCTAATTTTAGGACTTTTGCAATGCTGAACATGCCATGCTAATGTTGCTCAATGGTTTTGGGAGAGTCCTTCTAGGAGCCGTGAGGGTTAGTAGTTCTTAACACTCCTCACAAACAGCTTGTGGTCTGCTATCCTCCCTGACAGCTGGCAGGTCTTCCTGGCACTTCCGGGGGAGTTACTCACCACCGTTTTAATCAGTAGTGCAGAGCCGAGCTGTCCTCAGCCCACCTCCTTAAGCTGCTCAACACGAACACTGATGACTTCAGAGGGGCCTGGAGTTGCACATGAGATCCCTGTTGCCGCTGGTGATTCTTCAGACTATCTCGGTCGTGCAGAGTTGGGGTGGGGGAGAAGAATTGCCAGCCGAGCGCGTACTTCTACCCCCGTTTTGTAGAACACATTTTACTTTAATGGAAATATTCCATGAAGCTATGCATCTTGGACCTCGGAGCTGTGATTTACCGCCGCCTCTTGTATTTGACTTGTTTAACAATTCACTTGGTGGGGTCTGGAGCTGGTATTGTGTTCGTTACTTTAACTTGCTGCTTCAGTCGAAAGTCACAAAATAACGCATGCGTCATCTGCCTCTTGGAAGTGGTGTTGCTTAATTAGGGTTGCCAAACCCTACCCCTAGCCCTAATTCTCTTTCCCTAAATTGCGGATCTGTCTCGCTCGTCTCGTTCAGGTGTTAAAGTCAGTCTCTGTTTGTGGTAGCAGCGCTTCATGCTCTAACCTGGTATCCGAGCTCGTTGGGAGGAAGCTGCTTATTAAGGGAGCGGGCTTTAGGGCCAGCATTGTCCAGCTGTTCCCCTCCAGAACGACTGCCTGGTCCAGTGGAGGATGTTAAAAGCTCAACCTCCAGGACGGTTCCCTTTGACTTCAGCTGGAATTGCAGGTGCTCAGCCCACCTCGGGTAGGCGAGGCCCGCCGAGGGAGCGGACGCTTGCTGCTTCGTGGCTGAGCTGCTCCCATCTGGACTGGCCCCGTTGTTCTGGAGGGTGGCAGCTGCCTTCTGGGGAGAATCCACTACCAGCGTGTTGCGAGGTGTTATGTTGCACAGGGCTCCCGCGCGGCAGGTACAGCTCGTACTGAAGACACTGGGAATTGCACCTTCTTACCTCAGGGCTGGGTTTGGCCCTGTGTGCCCATGTTTCTTTTTGGACGGTCGATGTGGTTTTTCAGGTATGCAAAAAGAGAGCAAACCAGATCGGGACACGTTAGCGAGTTCATTTCGTAACTGGAAGTAGGCTGAGCTTCAGGGTCTGTGCTTAAAATCGTCTTTGTACGTTTTCCTTGAATGTTTGGGTTCAGATGAACAGGGCTGTTTTGTGGGCCATGCTAAATGAACTTTGGGGGGTTTCTTTCTACTGTATAATTCAGCCTCACATTGAAGAGTTTGATTCTTATTAAATTATTTGCTCTTATACAGACTTAAATTTAAATCTGTACATGTCTTACTTTGATGTATTAGGATATGTAAATATTAATGATTTGAATATTATTTATGCACCTACTTAAAGACTGGTCTACCCAGGAAAGCGGTTGTTAAATAATAAATGTAACTTTTTAAACTTTTTTAATAAATACCGAGATCTTTAAAATGCGTATCCCTCAGGGTTATTTTTAAAGCTTTCTTCCTCCCTTCAGACATAATCAGTGCTCGCTGTAATCTGCATCTATTCTAGAACTAAGTCTACTGTAAAATATGCTGCAAATAATGCTCAAGTGAAGGTGGCTAAATCATCCACAGAACCAAGATTGTTCATATTCATTGCACTTTTAGTTGAAAAACTATTGCAGTTTCTTACTCTATTTATTTTCTTTCTTGTTCTGTGTGTTCACGAGGATTTGTGCTGTACAGTTCATCCCAAATCGGATAAATATCCATTTGCTGTATTATGTGTATACAATGCTAACGTTAGACACATGGCAGATCCTTTTTGATGCTGCAGACTTTTTTTAATGCTTTTCTCTTGGTCATCACAGATATCAAGATTTAGGAAGTGCTTTACAATTTCTTGTGTGAAATTCTCATTTACAGAATTAGATTTTTGTATGCCTGGGGGGAGGGGCTGTTTTTGGCAGGTTTGAGAGTCTTTGAATGTTAATTTTATACAGTGTATAGCTTCAGGTTTTTACAGCTATTTTCAACAAACTGCAGTTTGATAATTATGTGAGCACAAAATGACTTTCATGAATTTAATAAAAAACAAGAAGGCTTATGATTGGTGTGTTCTCTAGAAGTTTGGCTTTTATTTTTACAAAGCTGGTTCAAGTCAGAAGCGATACTGCTGCTCTCTATTTAAAAGCATACGCGGCTGCTCCAGCACGGTACCCAGCAAACATGCAGACCTGCACAGAGGCATTGTAAATAGCCTTGTAAAAATCATTTTTGTCATTTGAATCTGTTTGAAATAAAACTGGAAATGAAGGCATCCTCCTCTCAAAGCTTTTTTTGTTTTATCGCGTTCTCGTGAAGAGCTGCTCGTTGTTGCCTCTTGCTGCACGGTCAGAACTGACCCGAGTGCCTGGCTGAAGCATAGAGAGCAGCGCCCGCTGCCCACCCGGTCCCTGCGGGCGCTGCCGAGGTCCTGGTTCCAGCGCTGCAGCCCGGCCTCGACGTCCTTCCCCAGAGGTTTGCAATGTAGGAACCCGGGAGGGAGGGCCCCGGGAAGAGGGAAATGAACCCCGCTTTTGGGCCCAGGCTACCTCGTTGTGTACTGAGGCTGCCTTGGGGGCATGTCTCTCTGAACGGTGTTCATGGTGGGAAGAAGGAAGGATCCTGGCTCTTCTCTGGCTTGCATGGAGCAGCGTCCCCTGGCTAGAACTGCCCTTGCTTTGCCCCAGCGAAGGTGTCCCTTTCTGCAGCCCTCTGATCTGTGGGTGTTGCTGCAATCCTGGCTCAGAGCTGCTGCTGACTGCTGCCTTTGTGTGACTAGCTGCGGCCAGCGCCCTCCAAGATTATTTCTTTCTCTTTTTTGCATCCAGCTTTAGCCTTTGGAGTCGCCATGCGAGGACGAACTAGAAGCTGAGAGGTGTTATCTGGAGGGTGTGTTACGCTGCCATCCTTCCTGGGTAAAATGCAACATCATGCGTGCTGGCGTCCTTCCTTCCCTGCTCTACACACAAGCAACTGGGAGCGGCTGCTTAGCCACTAAGGTAAGTCTCAAAGGCTTTTTCTTAACGCTCAGACAGGGCTGGGTATAGATTGTGCATGAGCTGGTCATTCAGAATTGATTAAGGAACCTGTTAAATCTTGTGCATTTGATTTTCCACGGATGTGGCCTCCAGCCGCGGTCTGTGAGACTCGGGGTCTGTACAGCTGTGGGCAACGTGTGGAGCGTGTGGCCTCCTCGTGCACTGTGAACATCCCAGTCGCCAGACTGGACCGGCCCCGCATCCATCCAGCCTTGCATCCCATCTCTGCTGCTGACCAGTACCAGGTGCTTCAAATTGAGAGGCAGACTGAGAAAATGTAACCGTCATACAGCTATTACCGGGGTCTTTAACTGTTATAAACTGGCTTAATCCTCACACCGGGAGTTTATTGTTGCTTCGAAAAATGTCATAATTATAACAACTGGAAATTCTTGAGAAGCTTGTCATGATAAATTCCTCTCTTGAGTCCTAGTTAATGACTTCCTGTGGTACAGCTTAATTGCACATTATGTGAACAAGTCTTTCCTTCGTTAGAGTTGAATTTTCCCACCTTATGTATAATGTCATTGATTTCTCCACCCCCCTTGGAGGGTCTTGTGTTATGGGGCAAGAAGAAGAGATGTTCTTGTTCTGCCTTGTCTGCACCTTTCATTACTTTACAGCCTCTGATTGTGTCTGCTCTGATCTCCCCCCTCGCAGAAGTAACGCTCGTGGTCTTTTCAGCCTCTCTCTCCGTAGGAAAGCTTCCCCAGACCCTTGCTCATTCTCATCACCCTTCTCTGAAGCCCTTTGAGTTCTGCAATGTGCTTTTGGGGGATGAAGTGAACCGCCCTGCGTGCAGTCCCATTTGAGGTTGTGCCACTGATGCGTGTCAAGGCGTTGAGCAGTCCCTGTTGTGCTCTGCATGGTGGCATCGTGGCTGCCTCTGCAAACCGAGCAGAGGTCTTCGTTAAGCAGCCCGACTGTGCGCAGCAGTGGAACGGGCCTCCTGGCTCCTCTGTCACAATCCCGTGGAAGGAGCAGGTGCATGGCTGGCTGGTGCGTACCTCCCCGAAGCCGCTTCTCAAACCTCTTTAAAACAGGAAGGAGAGATGCCGCCTCCCAGTCCTCCAGGCCGGGCTCTGTGCTAACGAGCCATGCACGTTCAGCCGGCTCCAGAGCTCTTGGGAGCTCTCCTGGCCTGGGGGACCCACTACCCTCTGGATAATCATTTTGCCTCAGCATCTCTTCCCTTCCCCCAGTTTCCAAGTGCCTCATCTCTGCCAGCCCCCGGAAGGACTCTCCCCTGCGGGCTCGGTGCTGACGGCGGGCACAGAAATGATCTGTTTCTCCGCAGTTTCCCTGTCTTCCTTGGCGGCTCCCTTTAACCCCTGCCTTCCCAGGCCTGATGTGCACAAAGACTCTCCTGGCCCCGCAGACTGCCGGGTCCAGACTAGCAGCTCAGCCGCTGAGTAACAAGGGGCTGTTCCTCGGCGCGTTCCCCGCGGAGCCAGCTCTTGACGGCCTTTCCTGGCCCTGCTGACTTCCCCTCTTCTTGGCCAGCTCGTGCAACTCTCACTTCTCTTCTTGGCTTTGCCCTGGTCCGACTTAAAAGTGCCAAAGGAGCTCTGTCTGGGGTGAGTTTCGGCCCCAGCCGTGCCTGATCCCCAAACGCCTCTTGGTCGCTGCTTTTCATGAAGCGATGCACGCGTCTCAAGTGCATTCCCTGCCGCCCCTCAGGATTCGGCTTCCTTTGCGTTTTTGCTTTAGGGCCTGTTTGACTAACCATTGCCCATTGGCATTTTCCCCTTCTCAAGTCAGCTGTCGCTCTTGGCTATGTGCTGTCCTAGGACACCGGCCCTAACTATCGACTGCGGTCGCTGGGGGTGCTCAGCAGCTGGCCGCTGGCCTTTTTCAAGCGCACTCCTCCTGCACGCTCCTCGGGACGGAGCCGAGGATGGCCTCTCGCCGTTGCGGTTCTCTGCTCCCAGAAGCAGCCGCTGCAGGTTGAGAAATGGTTTTGCCGAACACGGTGCTCTTGTATGTTTGGCTCTTTACACGGGGGTAGTTGAACCCCCCACCCCGTATCACTGGGTTAATTTTGCTGCCTGCTGGGTTGTCTCATCACTGGCGCTTTTCTTTCACGGGTAGAGCCGGATCTTTCACCGAGTTTTCTTGTGTTCACACACCGAATTGTAAAGTTCCTCCTGTTAGATGACTTGCGGCTGGATTCGCGTCATAGAGGACTAGGGCTGGAACCGGGGAGGTCGTCTAGTCCGAGCCCTGCCTGAGGCAGGATCGTAGAAATGTTATCTGTAGATTTGGGGGGAAATGGCTGAGCTTTTGGGCCATTTCTGAGAGACTGTTTCTTGTCTGTGGTAAAATTAAACACGTTTTAATCTTTGGAAAAGCTCACGCTTTAAAAAAGTAATGATTGTCACAAATGTTGGCTACTTTATTGTGAGCAACTCATAACCATGCGAGCTGTAGCGCAGTTCAAAATGTGAACGAGAAGTCCGTTGTCCTCCTAGAAATGAGGACCGTAGAAATGCCTGGAACCAGATGCCAGCAGAGTCTGGGGGCTTTTCTTTGGTTTGGGATGTGATAACATTTAGCAGCGTGGGATTTTCTTGCTGCGTTTGCTCCCCGAGGGTGTGTTCGTGGTGCTGACCTGGACCCCACGAGAGGGCTGTCCCTGTCTGTCTGGCACTAACTTACACCTGGTGATTTTTCAGGCACTTCAGTGACGATGTTGGCTGCTCTTTTACTGGCAGTCCTTCGGATTGTCCTTCGGTCGGATGCGTTTCTCTGCCCTGAGGAATGCAAGTGTGTTCCCACTGATACCATCCACTGCTCCGGTGCGGTCCTCACGGACCTGGCCTCCCTGGGTCTGCCGACCAGCCTGATAGAGATCCGGCTCTCTCACACCCGTGTAAGAGCCCTGACGGATGATGTTTTCTCCAATATGACTGTTCTGCAGCATCTCAGTTTGTCTTCAAACCAGCTCGCTGTGATTTCGCCAGGAGCATTTAAAGACCTGATAAAGCTGAAGATCCTGAGTCTGTTGGACAACAAGGTAGTTCAGCTTCCCCCCGGGGTGTTTGATCAAATGACGAACCTCCAGCAATTGATCCTTGAAGAAAACCAGCTGAGACACGTGGAGGGAAGTCTGTTTGACAAGCTGGTCAATTTGCAAGAGCTATTTTTGAACAAGAACAATCTCACGGAGCTTCCTGAAGGATTGCTGAGGCGCCTTGTCAAGCTCAAGTTACTGAGCTTATCCCGAAACTCTCTGTCAGTCCTGCCTAGAAATATATTTAGCAAGTTAACCAAGCTGGAGAAGCTGTTTCTGTATATGAACAGGCTGACTTCAATAGACGCTGATGTGTTCAATAACCTCGGGGAGCTGGTGCAACTCCAACTGTATAGAAATAATATTCAGTCCATCGCCCCTGGTGCCTTTCACCATCTCCTTAAACTGAAATCACTGTCGCTGTCCAGAAACAAGCTGCAGTCCCTGCCTCACGGGCTTTTTCTGCATTTAAACAATTTGACTGTGCTGTCCTTGCATAGCAATCCACTGGGATCCCTTCCAGAAATCCTGTTTGGAGAAATGAGGCAGCTTCGGAGTCTGCGGTTATATGAAACTCAACTCACGGCCCTCCCAGACTATGTCTTCAGTAACCTGACAAATCTGGAGCTCCTGGTGCTGACTTCAAACCCCGAGCTCACCGTTCTGCCAAGCAACGTGTTCAGTGGTCTCAAGAACCTGGTCAATCTGTCCCTGCATGCAAACAACATCTCTCATCTGCCAGGCGGCCTCTTCCGGGGCCTTCGGAGCGTGCAGGAGATTTCCCTTCATGGCAACCCGATTGCAGTTCTTCCTGGAAACCTCTTCCACCATCTCGGCAAACTTCAGAAAATTTACCTAAATAGTACCAGGCTGCAGTCCCTTCCCGGAGACGTCTTTATGTCCTTACCCCAGCTCCAAGAGGTCTGGCTTGACAACAACCCCTGGAAATGCGACTGCCACATAAGTGGACTTGCAGGGTGGCTCCAAAAGAACGTGGACTTGGTAGAGAGAGGCAGGTTGGTCACCTGTGACAGCCCGTTCGCCCTCCAGAACTCGTCTCTCTTGGCCCTGGATCAACACTTCCTCTGCCTGTCCCCCACGGCCCTCGCACACCTCGCCTCTGAGAGCTCGTCTCGCTCGCAGGCCTCGTCTCCTCCTGTGACGGCCTCTCCGAGGCCTGACACTGCTGCTGTGCCCCCCACACGCTCCCGTGTGTCTCTGACAGTTAATACTGAATTTGTCGACTTTTCTTTTTCCAGTGGTGAAGAGATAGATCAGTCAGGGTTTTATTCCACGGAGAATCCCACCCGACCCCCAGGCGGCATGGTGGAAAGCATCGCCAGCATGGGAGAGGTGATTGCAAGGCCTTCCCCTTCGTACACAAGACCACAGGACCGCCGCAGCACTCAGCTGGGTTTTGACCTCACAGTTCCTCGTTGCCAAATGTATTTGTGCGTTTATGTTTTGGCTTTAACGGTACAAGCTGTAGCCATTGGGACCACCTTGTACGTGGCTGGTAACATCGGGTGGCTTCTGCGTAGTAGCAACGCCTCTGTCCAGTCTGTTCAACTGGTCAGAATTAATCCTCGTTAGGAATACAGGTGAGGAGCCAGGCACCCGCGCAGCACGGAGGATTTGTTGCATTCCTGCTTCACAGTTTAGATAGCGCTGGTGTAATTCACGGGGTCGTGTTGCACATCCTGCACGGCCAACACTGAACAGAGGATGTGCGCGTGCTTACCTTCTGCTCAGCACCGCATATGCAGAACAGGCACTTCCTTGTGCTGCTTACGCCATTTTCCATAGGTAGTTGCAACTGACCTGCTTTATATGACAGTGGTTCACTTTGGCCCGCTGCAGAGCGCTCGGGGAGCTGGGAATCCTAGCGCCGTGGACCTGGAAGGGTCCTCCAGAGTTGCATCTAGTCCAGCCCCTTGCCTGAGGCAGGGTCAGCCCTGTCCAACCCACCCCAGGTAAAGCATAATCTGAACTCTCCGTAAGCCTAGTGTCAAGCCTGGCGCAACGCAGACCGAACACCCCGACCTGCCACAGGCAAAGCAGGGGAACCCCTGCAGCCGGCGCTCCGCTTCTCTGAAATGTCGTTGATATACGTTCGAGAGGTCCCGGGTAGGGGCCGTGCCCCCCACCAGTCCATACCAGTCTGACCAGGGGGTAAAATTCCTTCCTGACCCCAGATATGGCATCAGTCTGACCCCGAGTAGAAGGGCGAGACCCCCTAGCCAGGAACGTCTGGCTTTGGTCCCAGCAGGAGCATTGGCACAGCCCATCCCCTGCCAGGGCTGCAGCCAGCACCTCTGCGGGAGACTTAAAGACCCCTTGACACATGGAGCATGGTGTGCGTTGGGGAGTGAGGGACAAGCAGCAAAGCTCAGAAGTGTGGGAAATCCCCGTGCCTCAACACAGACATCACTGCATCTAGATCACCCCGGCCAGGGCCTGTCCAACCTCTTCTTGACACCTCCAGTGATGGGGAGTCCACCCCTTCCCGGGGCGTCTCTTCCACCACCTCCCAGCTCCAACAGCGAGGTTTTTCTGATCTCCAATCTAAACTTTGCTGCAACTTCCAGCCATTGGTGCATACCCTCTCTGCAGCAATGTGCTTTCCCTCTTCTTTATAGCAGACCTTCAGGTATCTGAAGACTTCTGTCATGTTGATAGAAGGACACGGTCGGTTGACTATGCCCAGCTCCTTCAGCCTCTCCCATGACTTGCCTTCCAAGCCCTTGATCACCTGAGCTGCTGCCTCTGGACCCTCTCTAACTTCTCCACGTCCCGTTTAAAACATGGAGCTCAGAACCACACACAGTATCCAGATGAGGCCTGACCCGTGCCGAACACAGTCACCATCACCTCCGGGTCTTGCACCTAATGCTATTTATTGATGCAGCTCCAAACCCCGTTTGCCTTTTGTGCAGCTGCCGCACGCTGCAAACTCCTATTGAGTCTGTGATCTACCACGGCTCCCACGTCCTTTTCCATAGAGCTGCCATTGAGCCAGGTGTCCCCCTTGTTGTATTTGTGTAGAAAGAAAGGGCTCTTGGTCCCTTGCAAAGGTTATGTTGCTCCAGGGTCTGGAATGAGCTGTTAGCTTCTTGCCGGTGTCTGAGCCCCTTTGGGTACGGGCTGCAGAGGAAACTGGGCAACTCGCTGCCAGGGCTGAGAGCCACTTGCTTGTGGCGGGCTGAGCGCCACCATTGTGCTCGGTGAGATACCAGCTTGGGATGCAGAGCAGCAGGAGCATGGGCGTGCGAGATGCTGACACCCTGCACCCATATAACAGCAGCACGCCGGGAGGCTGGGTGCGGAGCACCTCCGAAGTGAAGTTTGGACAAACAGCCCGGTTTGCTACGAGCGGGCAGGGACTCCGCAATTCCTGCCCGTCGTCTGCTGTTCCCCCACAGCACGTGAAAGCCGCCCCAGCGCCGATCAGCCCCTCGTCCTGGAGTCTGCATGGCGTCGCACTTCCTCTGCAAATGCTGTAATTGCTGCTCTTCATAAAAAAGCCATGCTCATTCACGAGCTGTTCGAGTTTGAGTCTCGCCTAGTGTGTTCTTTCAGCTGCCTGGCCCCTCCGTCCGTCACCTCGGTTATTTCTGCAACTTCGCTGGTTTTAAAAGACTGGCTGTAGCCCACCCAGGTCTGGGCTTGATGCTGGAGTCTCGGGCTGAGGCTGCAGCAAGGCCCTTGTATGGGAACAGAGGCCTGTGGCCCGCCCAGCACCCTGGCCGGATGGACGCGGGGCTGGGGCAGGGCACAGTGAGCCATGGGAGTCTGGGGGTCTTGTGTTGTCACTCAGCCCTGCTCTGTAGCAGGGCTTACTGACCGGTGTGGGTCTACAAACCTGGGGATCTCCCCAGTCCCAATTTGACCCCTCAGTGGGGTTCTCAGCCAGGCCCGCTCGGGTCCCGGTGGCTGCCTGGGCCTGGCCACAGCAGCTGCTTCCCACCCCTGCCTGGCACCGCTGCTCGGGGCTGGGGCTGGGGGAGCTGCTGGGCCCCTGGTGCAGGGCTCAGCTGGGGTCTGGGTTGGAGCCGTGCTGGGTTTCATTCCCAGTGCTGGGCTGCATGTGCACCAGGCAAGCGTGGCTGGGCCAGGGCCCAGACCTGTCCCTGCTCCTGCTGCCTGGGATGCCGGCCTCGGACCATCAGGGAGCAGGGGGGAGAAGTGCTGGGGCAGGGGGGCAGCAGGGACCCAGACTGCCGTGGCTGCTTGGAAGCACAGGGCAGCCGGGCTGGGACCTCCCCAGGGCACCCGGTGCAGCCACTGCCTGGGCCTGCCCTTGCCTGTTTCCTGACCAGCGGCCAGGGCTGTGCGTATGTATGAGCAAGTGCGTGTGTGTTCATAGGTGTGCACTCGTGTTCATCCTCCCCCAAGTGCTGTATGAGCACTGGTGTGGTGCCTGGGGAAGGACAAGCGCACATGCACATGTGCACACTCAGACACAGACTCGCGTGTGCACATGCAGACAAGCATGAAGACGCATGCACGCACAAAGACATGCATGCATGCAAGCATGTGCGCACTCAGGCACACACATGGACATGCATGCATGCGCACACCCCTGTGCATGCATACACCCCTGCACACGGACATTCATGCACATACATGGATATATATTTGCACACATGAACATGCGTGCATGTGCACACAGGCATGCACACATGAGCAAGTATGCACACATATGCACAGACATGCACACGTGATCAAGCATGTGCACATGCATGGGCACACGGACACACATGCACACATGGGCACTGATGTACATGGACACACACCCGCATATGGACACACATGGACATGCATGTATGCACATGTGCAAACATGCACATGTACACTCAGACGTGCACACTCAGACATATGCAAATACATGCACAAGCACTTGTACACTCTTGCACACGTACCCACCCGTAGCCAGCTGAGGCTTCCCCCCACAGCTCCCGGCCCTGCTGCACCCCGGCCTGCGGAGCCTGCAGCTCCCTCCCGCCCGTGTGCGCCCTGGCGGTACCTTCCCCGGCCCTTCCTGTGGGCAGATGCTGCCCTGGGCCCAGACACGTGCGCCTTGGCTGCCCCGGGTTCCAGGGGTCGGGCTGCAGTCTGGGGGGAGCAGGGACCCCCTGCCCTGAACCCCCCTCCGTGCTCAGACCCCCCGCTCCTGCCCATCCCTGGAGCTGCGATGGGGGTTGCCCCGCTCTTGTGCCCCCTCATCCCTGGCACCCAGCCCCGGACCCCGGCACAGCCCCCATGAGGGTGCCTGGCTGCAGTTTCCCCACCGCCCCCTGCCCAGGGTCCCGCTGACCGGCTCCTGCACCCGCTTGCCACACACCCACTGAGCCCTGGGGGCCAGGGGGTCTGCGTGGAGGCCCCTGCACCCGTGGACAGAGCCTGACAGCTCCAGGCCCTGCTGCTCAGGCCCCCCCCTCCCCCCCCATGGGCCACGTGAGACCCTCCAGCCTTATCTCCTCCTGCAGCCCTGGCACCCACCCATGACGGCTGGCCCAGGCGGGGAGGTGGAGGGGAGGCTCCTGGCCCCGTCCCTTGCTCACTTGGGCCCAGGACACGGAGGAGAGCTCCGGGCTGTGCTGGCATGGGCGCTCAGCCAGGTAAGGGGGCCGTGTCCCTGCCAGGGATGGGCCGTGGGGCCTGGCCCTCGCTTCCGGGTGGTCTGGGGGGTGGCAGGAGCAGGGCACGGGGGTCACTCAGCTGCTCAGGCCACGGGCTGCAGGGATTTGGGGGGTCTTGCCATGGGGACTCCTGCCCATGGTCCTCCCCGAGGGTCTGCCTTCCCCAGCAGTGCAAGCCTCCTTGCAGGCAGCGCTTCCCGGTGCCCCGCGTCCCCCCGGGCTCTGCGGGTGCGGTGCCGGACTCGGTGTATCGCTGCGTCCTTGCGGTCTCCGTGCGCTGCTGTGCGAAGCCCCGCGTGGCGTGGCCCACGTTATCAGGCTTTGGCAGCTGGAAGAGGTCGCGCGGGGAGCTGCAGACTGCCCATTGCGGGGGGTTTGAGGAGGGGCTGCACAGACCCTGGTCGGGGTGGTCCAGGTGCAGCGATGCCCGTGCTCCGGGCTTGGCTGGGGGCTCCCACCCTTGCACCCTTTTTTCTTCTTCTCCTGGTGTTGGGGTTTCTGAGCCTCCCCAGAGGCACCGGGGGTTGCACCAGGCCGTGCCCAGTCCAGGCCAGAGGGTCCTGGATACGAGGGTCATGTCCCCTTGTTCAGGGTCAGACCGACGCCAGATTTGGGGTCAGGAAGGACTTTTACCCCTGGGTCAGATTGGTGCAGCCCGGGTGGTTTGCCTTCCTCTGTAAAAGGGGGCACAGCCTCTACCCAGGGTCTCGAGCACAGGGCAGGGAGCAGAAAGCAGAGCAGCAGGTGGTGCCAACGTGGCATGGGAAAGCAGAGCAGAAAGCGCAGTGGCCCCGGGGGTCGACCCTGTGGGAACGGCCCCGAGGAGCCTGGTCCTGAGCGTGCGGCGCGTGGGGGGACGCACCGCTTCGTGCGGAGTAACGGGTCGACCCGTCTTGTCTTTCAGCACCATGCCCCGGCCGTGGCTTCTCCTCCTCCTCCTCCTCCTCCTCCTCTCCCTCCTGGCTGGGAAGAGCCTGGGAGATGCTGAGTACGACACCCCCAAGGATTTCCAGGCCGTCTACGTGGGCGCGAAGAACGACATCTATGAGGTCCCGGCATTCGCCAAGCCCGGCGTTTCTGAAATGATCTTCCTGCGCACCAGCATCACGGCCGTGAGGGACGGGGCTTTCAGGAACATGCCCGACCTGCTCAAAATCTTGTTCATCAACACGAAGGTCCGGACGGTGGAGGCGGGAGCCTTCGATAAGCTGGGGAAGCTGCAGGAGCTGGAGATCTCGGGGGCCACGCTGGGCGACGTGCCCGCGGGGCTCTTCAGGCAGCTGCCCAGCCTGTGGTGTCTGGACCTGCGGGACAGCCACGTGCAGCAGATCCCCAAGGGGCTGTTCGACGACTTGGGGAGCCTGGGAGAGCTCTTCCTGCACAACAATGAAATCCCGTCTCTCCCGCCGGGCATCTTCGACGCGCTGGCCAAGCTCACCTTGCTGCACCTGGCGAGAAACAAGCTCCAGGCGCTGCCCCCGGACGCCTTTGCCAAGCTCCCTCTGCTCCGGGTTCTCCGGCTCTTCGAGAACGAGCTGCAGGAGCTGCCGGACGGGCTGCTGGACAGTCAGGCAGAGCTCAAGGAGCTCAGTCTGAGCAAGAACAAGATCAAGGCGCTGCCCTCCAGGCTGCTGGAGAAGCTGTCGCTGCTGGAGAAGCTGTTCCTGGATGGGAACCAGCTCGAGGGTCTTCCCAGCGAGGCTTTCTCTGGTCTGGGCAACCTGCGGCAGCTGAGGCTGGGGTCTAACCGGCTCGGTGCGCTCCCGGAGCGCTTGTTCGGGGCCATGCTGCAGCTCCGAGAGCTGGACCTGGGCAGCAACAAGTTGAGTTCTCTGCCCCACGGGATCTTTGCCAACCTCCCTTCTCTCAGCAAACTCATCTTGTCCCACAACCAGCTGGAGACCCTGCCGCAGGCCACGTTTGCCGGGCTGGCCGCGCTCACGGAGCTCAACCTGGATGCCAACAAGCTCTCCTCCCTGGACCTCGGGGCCCTGGCTTCCCTGCCCCAGCTGCGCACGCTCAGCGTGCGCAAGAACCAGCTGCAGAGCGTTCCCGCGGGGCTCCTGCAGGCCCTGGGGCAGCTGCGCGCCGTGTACCTGAGCGGGAACCCGTGGCGCTGTGACTGTCACCTGCGTGGCCTGCGCAGCTGGATGCACGCCAACAAGCACAAGGTGAAGGAGGTGTCGCAAGTGCAGTGTGCAAGCCCTGACACGCTGCAAGGGGAAGTCATCGACTTGCTGGGAGAAGACCAGCTCGTTTGCTGGAGCACGGTGCCTGCATCCACAGCCCCCACCACGCTGCCTTCATCTACCTCTGTTCCCGTGGCTCTGGCACCATCCACGGCTGCAGCCACCACGGTGCACTCCACCACCATGCTGGAGCCCCCCACCACGGCAGCACCCACCACCACAGAGACCCCCACCACGATGCCACCAACCACAGCAGCACCCACCACCATGGAGCCCCCCACCCCATTGCTACCAACCACAGCAGCACCCACCACCACGGAGCCCCCCACCACATTGGCACCAACCACAGCAGCACCCACCACCGTGGAGCCCCCCACCACGCTGGCACCAACCACAGCAGCACCCACCACCACGGAGCCCCCCACCACGCTGGCACCAACCACAGCAGCACCCACCACCACGGAGCCCCCCACCACGCTGGCACCAACCACAGCAGCACCCACCACCATGGAGCCCCCCACCACGCTGGCACCAACCACAGCAGCACCCACCACCATGGAGCCCCCCACCACATTGGCACCAACCACAGCAGCACCCACCACCATGGAGCCCCCCACCACATTGCTACCAACCACAGCAGCACCCACCACCATGGAGCCCCCCACCACATTGGCACCAACCACAGCAGCACCCACCACCACGGAGCCCCCCACCACATTGGCACCAACCACAGCAGCACCCACCACCATGGAGCCCCCCACCACATTGCTACCAACCACAGCAGCACCCACCACCATGGAGCCCCCCACCACATTGGCACCAACCACAGCAGCACCCACCACCACGGAGCCCCCTACCACGCTGGCACCAACCACAGCAGCACCCACCACCACGGAGCCCCCCACCACGCTGGCACCAACCACAGCAGCACCCACCACCGTGGAGCCCCCCACCACATTGCCACCAACCACAGCAGCACCCACCACCATGGAGCCCCCCACCCCATTGCTACCAACCACAGCAGCACCCACCACCACGGAGCCCCCCACCACATTGGCACCAACCACAGCAGCACCAACCACCGCGGAGCCCCCCACCACGCTGGCACCAACCACAGCAGCACCCACCACCGTGGAGCCCCCCACCACACTGGCACCAACCACAGCAGCACCCACCACCATGGAGCCCCCCACCACATTGCTACCAACCACAGCAGCACCCACCACATCAGAGCCCCCCACCACGTTGCCACCAACCACAGCAGCGCCCACCACCACATTGGCACCATCCACGGCAGTACCCACCACCGCGGAGCCCCCCACCATGTTGGCACCCACCACAGCAGCACCCACAGCATTGCCCAACACCACATGGGAGGCCACCACCCTGGAGGACACCCGTGTCTCTGATAGCACACGTGTGCCAGTGACGCTCGTGCCCGCCACAGCATGCCTCGCACTGAGCGCTGCGACCGAAGGCACTCCAGAGTGGTCCACGGTGCCCCCCAGCTCCGAACTGACCCCAGCGCAGGAGCTGGCCACGTCCCTGCTCACGCCCACTGCCAAAGCGTACGCCTCGTCTGCGACTTCACAGCTGGCTTCTCTCTCCACCACAGCCACCAGCCGCCTGCCTGTGGCCAACAGCACGATCTGGGGGCCTTCTGCATTCACTGCCCCTGCGTCAACCTCGGCCCCACGCCGCCCTGCCTCCACGCCGCCACTTCCGTCGCGACTGCACGCCTGGGGCTTCGCTCTGAGTTCCAGGTACAGGTACTGCCAGGTGTCCCTGGTCCTGTACCTCGCTATGCTGGTCATCGAAGCATGCTGCACCGTCTGCCTGGGGAAGTTTGTGTACCTGCTCTACCAAGCCACGCACCCGAAAGAGCTGCCCCCCGCGCCTGTGAAGCTGGTGAGCGTGCAGCCCGGGCGAGCAAAGCCGTAGGCCACGGTGTGTTTCAGACATGTATGCAGTGTTCTGTCTTCCCCAGTTCCCTGGCAGGGTTTTCTCTAATGATTAAAGTTGTTTTTATCCCTAAATGTAGCTGTGCTGTCGCTGAGTGCCAGTTCCCCACGGGGCAAGACATCCAGGAGGTGCCTGGGTTGACTTGGGGTCCCGTCGCACCCAGCCAAAGCCTGCCCTGCCTGGCCCTGCACTAGCCGGGCTCCCCATGCCGGAGTGGGCGGCTGCCCACATGTCTGTCCTTGCCCTGCCGCGCTCCCTTCCTCGCTCTGCTTCCAGGGACACTGCCCAGGTAAGGCCGACCCCGCGCCCGTCGCAGGCCAGGGCTCGGTTGGGCTGTCAGCGGAGGCTGCCCGGGTCCTGCTCCACTCGCAGCCCGGCCGCTCGGTGCTTGGGGCTGGTGCTGGGAGCTGCCTTGATGGTGCTGGCGAGAGTGCATCAAACAAGCTTGTGCCCGGTCCTGTGCCAGGGGGGCGAGAGGGCAGCTGGGAGCGCAGCCCCTGCTAGGCTGTACGCCAGTCGTCGCCCCGCACGTCGCCCCAGCGGGACTCAGCCAGGTCCTCGGCTGGGACCAGGGGTCCATGTGTGCCCTCGGGGCACGGTGGCTGCAGGGACCAGTGCGCCGGGGAGACAGGCGCCGAGGTGGGGTGCTCGGTCAGGCTGTGGGGGCTGTGGCAGGGATACGGCACAGGGTGCCTGGCAGTGTCCCCTCTGGAGCTGGGGTTGTGTCCCCCGGAGTGGCTGCGTGGCCCCTCAGTCGAGGTGCCACCTCCGGCCGTGGCTGGCTCCTGGGGCAGCTGGCTTTCCCCGCTGGCCCAGGGGCACGGAGGGAGCCCCAGGCTCAGCTGCAAAACCCCACGGGGCGAGCCCGAGCCCACGGCCGGCATCCAGCTCCTGGCAGCTCTTCCGAGCTGGAGTCACTAGATGGCCCTGCAACACAGCCGGTGCCGGGGAGCGCTCGGCCGCCCGCGGCCCCAGCCGGCACCGACTCTGGAGCGGCGGGCAGGTCATGCGCTGTGCCCAGGAGCCCCCCTGGTCCCGGAGAGGAGCAGCGGGGGCTACGGGGTGGGTCGGAGTTGCATTAGGCAGGTCCCGGTGGGCCCCAGCACCGGTGCGACAGGTCTGCGGTGGTGAAGGCAGCTGGCGGGGCCGTGGGTACAGGTGCAGTGGTGCAGCAGGCCTGGGTCGTGCCTCCTGCTCCATGACATCTTCATCCTTTTGCCATGTGGGAAGGCGTCTTCCACAAGGACCTGCGTAAAGACCAGAGACCTGAACTGCTTGACTGCCCAGCGAGCCCTACCAGGACGTAGAGGGGGGCAACCGGGGAGACCGAGCTGCCTGAGGGCAATCTGCCAAGGTGCCACAGAGACCATCAACCACCTCCTATGGCTCTGCTTGGACACCTAGGAGGTAAAGCGGCTCCACAAAGCAGTGATGGGTCAGACAGTTGTCAAGAGAGGTGACGCTGTACGGACGGACACCCGACTAAACACCTGGGGAGCCCGTTGGCCCGCTTCGATCAGCGCGTCGTGCATCAGGAGCGTGCCAGGGAAGTCCACGGACCTCCTGATGTAGACACACGAACCTCGAGGTGGTAGACTGTGTTCAAATGGCTTTGAGTAAACTCCGGTCTTATTACCAGACATCTGTAGCAGAGGATGGGCCGCACGCAGCCAAACCCACCTGGCGGAGGGACACTCGGCACAGGATCTCGCAAGATCTCCCCAGCGGGGAAACGGACAGCGAAGAGGACGTCGAGACAGCCGGATCGGAAGACCGTGAAGAGGACGGCCGCAGCGGGTCCTCTAGTGGAAGCGACAGCGAATGAACTGAGTTTAAGCCCTGTATTTGGGGACTGGACGAAGAGACGGGGTTGGAGGGAGACGATGCTTTGCAGATGGGCGCGCGCGTGCGGATATTGCAGCAGGTGCGTGGGTTCCTGTGGCGGGTGACGGAGGTAATGAGCAGTGACTAGACGGTGCATCTATATGTATATAAAGATGTGTATTTTTACAAAAATAAAATCTTCCTCCTTTTGCCCTACTACCAGCAAGTATCCTCCACCTCAAACTTTTCAGCCTGGGGCTTCAGATACTTCCAAATCCTACGGTAGGCATCCTACGCCTGGAGGCTTAGGGTTTGGGCACCCCCAGGTCTCGCTTGCCCTCAGCCACCGGCCGCAAGCTAAGGAGTTGTCCCCATTTCCATAGTGGCGTGTAGCCGAGATCCTGCGGCTGGAAGTGGAAGTGGGAGGCGATCGCTGAGGCTCTTGCAGGTTGTCCCGTCCGCGAGCAGACGAGGGTGCACCCTCCACTATGCAGTGCCATTTTAATTGCATTACCGTGGTCATGGGATTTCCCCTGGCACGTAGTAGGGCCACATCTGGCTCTTAAATGATTCATAGGATTTGGAGCTGAGCTGGCTGATTTGCTAATTTGACCTGGGGGGGACACAAAAATTTCCTTTAAAAAAACAAACAAACCAGCAAAATCTTCCTCCTTTTGCATCCCTCTTTCCCCTCGTTTCCAAAGCGCCTTTGCCCTGGAGGGTGCTGGGCAGCAGCAGCCCAGACATCGCAGACTGCAGCTCTCCATCCTCTTATTAGCCTGTGCATGCCAGGGGGCCAGGCCTGCGTGGAGCCCCTTCCCACCTCCGCTGGCACGGGGGACCAGGCTCGTTATCTCGGTGTCTCCCTCCCTCGTGCTGCCAGACAGGCCGAGGCGGGCGCCTGTCATTAAGCTCCTAGCCTGCTCCGTTCCCCCCAGCACACGCACACAGATGCTTTCCTGGTCTTTCAGGCCTCTGCCCCTGTCACACGCCAGCCAGGTGAATGCTTTGATCCCGGGGTCTTTCTTCTTGTAATCTCCTGCAGGGGTTTCCTGTGCTTCGTCTTGTGCTGAGTTCAGACAGCTGCGCGTGACCCTGGGGCTGAGCTTCCCCGCGGGGAGGAAACACCTTCCTCTCTAAATCCCCCCTCTGAAAAAAAGAAAATCCCCTTTCTAAATCATTGCACGGCGCAGCCTCGGGGGAGCAGCGGGTTTGGATGGGCCCCGCCAGCGAGCTCAGCTGCAATCCCTCCTGAACGACAGCCGAGGCCTCGATTGACTCCGCTGACGTCCAGTCTGGGTGACTTGTGCCCGCGGGACGGCCGACGTGTGCCGTCACCTTGGTGACTGGCCCCGGCCAGGGCCAAAGGGACGTGCGAGGGGCTGTGCTTGCAGGTTTGCTGGCAGTCCTTAGTGGTGACACTGCCGTTGAGAAGACCACAGTAGCATTTCTTTCGGGCGTATCTACACATGCACTTTAATTAGCCTATTTTAATGAGCATTAAAGCATGCTATTTAGCTAATGTGCATTAAAACAGGCTAATGTACATTTAAGAATCACTTAAAAACCATGCTCTTTAGTTAATGCGCATTAAGAGACTAATGCGCATTTTCCTAGTACCTCACAATGGAGGTACCAGATTTAATGCGCATTAACTAAAGCACATTAATGCACATGTAGACGCACGCTGGCGGCTGACAGAAGAGGTTCGGATCGCTCGGAGAGCCTAGACAAGGTCATCGTATGAGCGGTGCAACTGCTTTGCTTTCCTTTTGTGTGCGGGCCACCTGTAACCCCCCACCCGGGGGCAGAAACGGGGTCTAATTCAGTCCGTGCAGGCTGGCCCCGAGGGGACACATACCCCGCGTGCTCTCTTCCGCAGACCTCCGTGTTGCCGGCTTTCACCCTCCTGCGAGTCTTGCAAGAGTTGATGCGTCTCCCTCACAGTCCCGGCCCCGTGGTGCCAGGCGAGTGCGTGACGTGACAACCCCAGCTCTCACGTATTACAAGGCAGGTCCTCTATGCCCAGGTCCCCTTGCTGCACCTGGGGCCCTGCTGCAGCCACCTCCTGCCTCCCTCGGATCTGACTTTGAGCGTGGACAGGCATCGTGCCACTGGCAGGGGACCGGGGAGCGACCTAGCAGGCCAGGCCCCAGGGCTGGGTGGGTCTCGCCTGCCCCGCATAGCACGAGAGGGGAAGAGCGTCGTGCACGTCCCCGTGCAGCATTGCAGGACCTCCAGCTGCGGCCCGGAGGCTGCGTGACGTCTGGGAAACGCTGGAGGAAGGAGCAAGGGCGCAGCACATCTACAGGGGACAGGGATGGGAGGGGAGGCCAGGCCGCCCGGGCGATGACACAGCTGCGAGCGTGTGCGCGCTTCCTGGCAGCTGTGAGAGCCCTCGGGGAGGCGCTGGGAGCAGAGCCCTGGTGCGTAGCTACAGGTCGTCTCGCTCTTTAAAAGCGGGGGAGCCTGAGGGCGAGATCAGCACAATACAATCCTGCCCCATGTCCCGTAATCCCCGCTCGGGCTGTCTCTCTGGAAGGGCCTAATGCACCCTGGGCTGCCCCCAAATCAGCAGCAGCCTCCAGGCGTGCCTGGCTCGAGCGGCTCCTGAGGGGTTGGCTCCGCGTCTGCACAGAACGGGCAGCCCGGGGTGGCTTCGGCTCCTGGGTCGGCTGCACGTCTCGATGTGGGGGGGGAGCTCACGCTTATAGCAGGAGGCCAGCAACCAGGAGGTCGCGTTGTCTCTGCCACTGCCTTGTTGTGAAGCCATTGTCAAATCACTTATCCTGTTGTGACTCCTTGGCCCGTCTGGGAGGAATGGCCCGACTCTCTGGGGGATGTGGGGCTCGGTAGGTTGTGTCCAAGGGGTGTTTGCAGACCTGGGGGGTGAGGAGAGCTGCCATGGTGGTGGGACAAGCCCAAAGGGAGAGGGCGAGGGGGACCGGGCAGCCTGCTTTACACGTTCCTCTTGTCAGGGGTCGTCTCCGGGGCCTGGCAGCGCTCGTGTAGGACCAGCTGGGACTCGAGGCAGACGTCCTGTCCCCATGGGCACCGCACAGGCTGTCCCGTTCCCCGCGGGGGCAGTCGGCGTTACCCCCGCTGCGGACGTGCAGCACGGCCCTTCACAGCCGAGTTGCCTGGAGCCACCACGGGCACGAGGTGCGTGTCTGTGAGCCTTGGACCGGTGCTGCAGCCCCGCGGGCTTCGTGCCCACACGAGGATCCCCGCCTTCATGGGGCCGGCGCTGAGGATGCTGGGCCCCAGGCCCCAGCCGGCCCGCCCGGCGCTCGGCTCCTGCCCCCGCTCGCTTCCTGCCGCGAGGCCGTCTCTGGGTCCCCGCCGGCGCCGTGCCCCGGGGCGGGCAGGAAGGCAGCCGCTCTGACGCGATGAGGGGCCTTTCTTGTGGCTGATCCTGGGGGGCTCAACACCTGCACAGGCAGAGGCGAGATAACCGGGGCCTGCGCCACGCTAATACCCACCCACTCCCCGCTGCGGGACCCGCTCGCCGCCCCCGGCCTCGGCTTCCTCTCGGGGCACTGCTAACGAGCTGATAAAAATTGAGCGCAGATGTGCTGGGTGGGGGCGGGGGCGCTGGCGCGGGGACAGCGTGGCTGCAGCGTGGATGTGATGCTCGCGGGGCCGGTCGTGGCCGTGGGTTTCTGTCCAGCCCTCGCATCACGCCCCGGGGGCTGCACGGCCAAGCACGTGGGGACAGGACAGAGGGACGTGGGTATGGGAAGGGCCGGCAAGGGTCCCTTGCTGGGGCGCGAGGTCTGGGGGGAGCTGGCTGGGAAAAGCACCTGGGCCCCGGGCTACAGCCGAGCAGCAGCTCTTCGGCAGCTGTTACGAGGCAAAGCCGCAAGCGAGCGGGGCTGCTTCCTGCGCTCTCCCCCCTCACACGCGTGAAGTGTGCCAGCTTCGTCGCCAGGCAGAGCCGGAGCCCCCCGCCTCCGCGCCGCCTGCCCCGACGGGGCACGAGCTGCTCCCAACGGTGCGGGGATGGGGCTGACGCTGCTCCGGGGACCAGTGACCCGTCTGGGTCGGGTGAATGCCCCGGCGTCGCCGTCCTGCCGGCCCCGGTGTCTCCGCTGGGATCTGCCTGCCCGAGAGCGCAGACGGGCCAAAGACCCACCCTCACCGCGCTGGTCCCTGGTAGCAGCGTGATGGTGGTGCCTGCCTGTCCTCGCTGCTCGGCGTGGCCCGGGGGTGGCAGGGGCATCCTCCTGCTCTGACCCCGGGGTGGCCTGGGGGTGGCAGGGACATCCTCTTGCTCTGACCCCAGCGTGGCTGGCCCGAGAGCAGCAAGGCCGGCGAGTGGTCTGGATAACGCTGGGGGACTTCCCCTCGTAGGCTCCTGGCTCTGGCTGCCGTCCCTCGCTGCTGAGCCCATTATTGGCTGGGGTAAGCCGCGGCGCTGATGTGCACCAGCTGGCCACCCGGAGCCAGCCCCGCTGAAGCCGCTCAGCCTTTGCACTTGCTGCTCTCCCACCGGGCATTCGCCGCTCCCGCAATGAAGGCAGCATCCCCGGCAGTGGCTCTGGGGGAGACTGCCCTGCGGCTGGAGACCGGCTGGGGGGGATCCCCGAAGTCCCTCGGGGCTATTCGTTCTTCGTGTCTCCACCGCCACTGCCTGTCCGCGAAGCAGGGGGCCGCTGGGCTGGGCTGGCGGGAGGAGACCCAGGCCGCGTGCATGGGGATGCTCGCAGACGTGCCCGGGCTGGGAGCCCTGCTTCGCGCCTCCCGCCTGGTGCGTGCGCTCCCCGCCACGGACAGCAGGCGAGGAGGCCCCGTGGCATCTCTTCTGCGCTCACGGCCCTTTCCCGCTGCCCCCAGATTTCCGCCGCGGGCCCTGCCATGGGAGCGGGCGCCCGACGGGGCGGAAGCCGGCTATTTGTTCAGGGTGCGGGCGGGCAATGTTAATCTGCGGCCTGTTTGTATTTCTTTAGCAGCCCGTGCGCGCGCGGAGAGATGATAAAGTCCCCGCATTGTACGGGGGAGTGTCGCGCCTTTGGGGCGGGAGGTGAGGAAACACAGAGGGGCAGATGGAACCTGCTTCCCCAGTGAAAGATTTTTTTCGGCTATTTATGATAATTAGTGGGAAATGTTCCTCGAGCCTTGCAGATGATTCTGTAATGAAGCCGGGCAGAATGTCCCGGCTTTGTTCCCTTGGAGCCATTAAAAATCCCCCTCCTTTGGCTTCGTTAATGCAACGCTGAAAAGGCACAATGGAATGAAAGTAACTCTGGGCAGGCTGGAACGCCCCTTCCCCCCGCTATTTAGAGACCTTTATGGTGCAGATTTTCTGGGTTATAAACCTCGGTGCTCGTAATGCCTGTGTGAACACCGCCGCAGCCTGCGACGAAGGTCACCGCATCTGTAATGCGCCTCTGCGTGCGCGCGCACGGGCGCGGCGGAGGCACGAAGCTTGCAGGAGCGCTCGGGGAAGGAAACAAAAGGCAGGATTTAGAAAACAATTTGGCTGGAGGAGAGGAATGGGGCCAGGCTGGTAGTTGGCACAGGGCAAGGCAGTTCCCTTGGCTTGGGCGCGGGCACGGCTGGGCAGGTACACGCTGCATGATGCCCGGGGTCTGCAAGGGACGCGTGGAGAGCCACGCTCGGCGTGGCCAAGGAAGCGGGTTGCAGGAGGCCGAACTGTGACTTTCTCTGACCTGCTTGTGCAAAGGGTATAGTCCCTCCGGCTGCACATGGAGCCGCTTGGCCCAGTGCAGAACAACCAGACCCCGGGGCACAATCCTTCCTCGGGCTGCTCCTCTCCTCCTGCGAGCCTGGGGCTCATCCGGGCTCCCGGCAGAGCCCCGAAGCCCTTCTCCCTCCAGCTTGTCCTCCCGCGCGGGGTGGTGGCAAGCTGTGCGAGGCAGGGGCTGGGCTCAGGGCACTGTCAGGCCCCCGAGCTGAGGACTCCCGTCCCCGTCCCCTTTGCTCCGTGGGGCTGGGCCAGCGTGGAGGGACGACCCGGGCGATGGCTCCGCTGTGCTCTGTGGCCGCTCTACTGGGGCTTGGCCCGGACTGCCTTGCAACAACCAGCCTCGGCCTGCGTCCAGCCCCTAACACAAGCAGTGCAAAACAGAGGCCATGGTTTGGCCCAGGCGTGTTGCACGCTTGTCACAACGCGAATGCCCAATGGTGACCGACTCCAGGGCAGGGAGGGGGCATCGTGCCAAAAAGAGGCTTCTTCTGTTGCCTCTGTGGCAGGGGTGTGATGCGGCAGCGACGTGGGATCCTGCATCCTGATGCATCCCACAGCTCCTTGCACCACCGCCACCTCCGCGAGGACCTCTCTGCCATGCAGACCCTTGTGCCAGCTCTGCCCTTCCCCAAAGGCATCGTGCCAAGCAGGGCCAAAACCTGCTTTTGGAGAACAAGTAACTAGAAACATCCCACGCCGGCTGTGGAAGTTGCTGTCTTCCCCCCCGGTCCGTGGCAAAAGCCATGTAGGTGGGATGAATAAACGGGGGTCCGTCTGTGACCAGTGGTTTTCCACCTTTTATCTGCAAAGTCTCGAAGGGAAGTGCGGACCCCTCTGAATGGGAAGGGCGGGCATTCGCATGCTTTTGGTTGATCGTAGTCGTCTCTCGTGGACCCCTTAGACGTAGTCTGTGGGCTGCGGGTTGAAAGCCCCTGCTCTAGGCAGAAACCACCCCCCGTCCATAGAGTTCAGCGCCCAGTATCCACGATGCCTGGACTGGATTGTGCTGGTAACACTGGGAGCTGCTCTGAACAAGGAGCCGCTGGAGGGTTATTTCTCAGCTTCTGGAGATGCCTTTGGCAGAAGGACAATGGACCAATTACTATATAAAATCTGCGAGCTCCCGAGGAGAGGTTAAGGGCCGGGAGCACGGCTGCCTTTGAGCTCCCCCTGTGCCTGCGCGTCGCGTCCCCGGCCGTAATCGAGTTATCGTATCAGCCGGACCCCGTCGCCGCTCAAAGGAGAGACATTGTAGACAAATTTCTAGCAGCGGGACGTGGGCGCTCTCCTGCGTGGCGGGATGAAAAGTACCTGTAACCTCCGCGCCCTCACGCTGAGCCAGCACCACGCTGCTTCGCGGCTTGTCTCGGGGGCAGGCGGATCACGCGCGGGGGCTGCAGGATTGTTTGTTTGGATGGCTCCTGAAGCTCCTCTTGAAGGAGGAGGCCTGCCCTGAGAGCCGTGTCGCACAAAGGCGCGCTCCTGCGAGCAGCATCTCCGGGTGCGCGAGGGACTGCCTTGGGGTACCTGCATTTCGGGAGGGAACCGTTAACGCCTATGCATTCATAAAAGCTGTGCACACGGTGAACCCCGAGCAGCGGCAGGAGGGGAACGTGCTGCGATGAGCAGGAGTCAGGTTTGAACCTAAGGAGGGAAAGGACGTCGTTGTGCAGCACGTGGGTCACCTCGCCGCGGGAGGGGGTGGGGGCCGAGGGTACAGCCAGGGTCGGAAAGCAGCCAGGCACATTCGTGGCTTATAGAGGTCTTCATAGCTATTGAACACAGCAGTTGGGGTTGTCGTGGTTTAGGGTTGTATCCTCTGCCCTCCCTAAACCAGGGATACACAACGAGGTGGGGCAGTCTCCATCCCTGGAGGTGTTGAAGCCCCGGGTGGACCAAGCTTGGCTGGGATGGTGGAGGTGGGGTTGGACTGGATGTGACTCTTGAGGTCCCTCCAACCCTCATTGTCTGAGTGTGCGATGCCAGGGAGGGTCTGACACTCTGGGTGTGCCCTCTTCATAGGCTCTCCTCCTGCCGCCGTAGGAGAGAGGACACAGGGTAGATGGCCCACGGGTTATGTTCTCTGTGTGAGTGTGCACATGTGCACGAGGGGTTGTGTTTTTGGTGCGAAGTGCGAGCAGCTCCCTGGGTGCGGGGGGTGAGTCCAGACCACGGCCGTGGCTCTACCACTTTGTGCCCAGAAGCAAATGCACTCAGGCCCCGGAGGTACGTGTCGCAGCCCACTTCTGAGGGCATCACCGTGAGCTTCGAACCAGGAGCTTTGCTGCCCTGGGCCTGGAGCACCGCCCGTCTGACTGCTCCATGTCCGAAATGTGCCCGTGCCAGCGCTGCCGGCGCAGCTCCGAGCGCGTGGCCCTGGGCAGCGTGGGGTGGCGCGGCTGATAGCTTTGCTGATAACTCAGGAAACCTGGGGACTGGCAGAGCGTAGCGGGGGGCACACAGCCGTGCCAGCAGTGTGGGAGGACTTGGGAGGGCCGCCTGCAAGCGTGCCGGGCGTGAGAAAGCACCCCGACCTCCTGGAGAGGTTGCAGCCCCAGGCAGCCTGTCCTGAAGGCTCGAGCTTGCTAGGTTGTCTCGGCGCTTGTCAGGCGGGGAGGCAGGAAGCCGAAGGGACTTGCCCAAAGCCTCCCATCTCCGTCCATTCCTGCCTTTCCTCTACATCTTTTCCCTCCCAGCCTTGCCCTCGGGTCCCGGAGGGGTGGGCTGGCAGCACCTGACCCCGCTGGCCCCTGCGGAGCTGGATGCGACGCCGGATGCTGCGTGCAACCCCGCGCAGTGCCTGGCTCCGCGGGGCAGGGATGGTGTCGGCATCCTCCTTCTCCCTCTGCCTCTGCCTCTGCCTCTTCCCTGCGATTGCTCTCGACCGGAGATTTCCATGAGCTCTCGCCAGCGGGCAGAGACAAAAGCCCAGGTATGGAGCCTCGGCGTGCTCCTGACCTTTCACATCCGCGGACAAGCGTGCGGCAAGCAAGAGGAGGGAGCACAAAGGGGACCCGGAGCTGTTCAGAGCCGTGACCCTGCCTCGTCACAGCTACCTGCTGCTCGGCCACAAAGGAGCCCACGTCCCGGGGCCTGCCTTCTGGGAGGATGAAAAAGGGCCCGAGATAATAATGAGCCTGGCAACCACTGCTCTCTTCAGAGAACTGACTCAGCCCTCGGGAAGGGGGAAGAAAACCCTCTTGGATAATAAAGAAGTAACAAATGAAGAAGAAAGGCCTATAGAAGGCGTCTTAACCCGGCAAAGAAAAAAAATGTCAACATCTGTGAGGCTCCCTGCAAAAACAGGCTGAAGCCCCTCTAGAAAAGGCATTCACTCGGGGAAAGGCAAAAGGCTACATTTCTCTGCGGAGATGCAAAGGGTTTGATGAAGCTGCCCTTTCCCTTTCCAGGGCAGGTGAACCAAGCGCTAATGTTCATCTTCAGCTTGATTAAAGCATCAAGGGCGGGGAAGGGGGCGCGGGGGAGAGGGGCGCCGGGAGTCAACGAGGGGTGGACTGGAGCCGGGGCGGACGCCGGCACAGCGAGGTGCGGGAGAAAAGCGCCGGGCATTAGCGAGAGCGCTGTTGAACAAGAGCCCCTTTAGTCAGCCCATTTGAGGAGAGACCGGCGCCGCGTAACCGTAATCCTCTTAGCACGACTTAAACGTGTTGGTACAAAACAGAGAAATATAATATGAATGTAATAGTCACGTTTGCTAAAGGCCTTAATAAAGAGACAAAGGCTCTTTCTGGTGATCCTCCGTGCCGGGTCAGGGCCGCGGTGCTGCAGATGCCTTCGGGAAGTTTGCTCCAAAAGCAGTTGGGAAATAGCTCGTTCGGCCACGCGAGGTCTTGGGTTCTTCACCCCGGGGCTTCGCCGGGGACGTGCGCCGTCACGGAGCAAACTCTCCGCCTCGCGGGCCGGGCGCCGTGCTCTGCAACCCGGGCAGCGCTGGGAAATGAACGGTGCTCACCGGGCAATGTGCACCCAGTTGCAGTCTCCATCTCTTGCAGCCCTTCACGTAGGCATACGCAACGAGCCTGGCAATGTCCCCGGAGAGGAGCGGGTAAATGCTCTGCCCGTTGACGGAGGGCGTAGGCCGGGTGGGTTGAGTTCAGACGGAGCAGGGGTGTCGCGATACAAACTCCTCGCAGGATCGCTTCCCCGGGGGCTCAGACCCACCGTGGAGCTGAATTGCGCAGAGTCTTCATCAAGCTGAGCAGAAGATGCCAAACTGCAACCAAGTGCAAAGGTCTCCGACTCCGCCGGCTTCGCTCTGACTTGGAGCAAAGTCTTTTGGACGAGACAAATGCAGATGCTCTTTCTTCTGCGGCTGCTGCGAGGCATCGCGGTGGCCCCGTGCAAGGTTTCTTGTATGTGGGTTTCATACTACACGCGCAAGTCTCAGCAGTCATTCAATCAGGAAAATGCAGTTCGGTTATTCTTCCAGACCTCTTTGTTGAAGCTCCATGGGAAGAGCTGTTTGAGCTGGTGGGAATCTTTTCAATAGACTGGGTTTCCACAGGAAAATACCATTGCCTGGAAATTGAATTATTTCAAGGGAGTTCAATCACAGTGGCTAGCCTTGAAAAACTTTTCATTAATGTCGTATTTATATCTCATGTACTGTGATATGGTTGTGTGCACCAGTGGGCACATTCATTGATGTGCTGGAAGTGCGGCACATTGGGTTTAGTACCTGCAATAACAGGTACTAAAGTCTTTGAAAAAGTGGCAAAGTCACTTGAAAAAAGTCTTGGCAAAGTCTTTGAAAAAATAATCAAGGCTAACATTTGCGAGAGCCCAGCAGGAAAAATGATGCTGACGGGAAACCAGCACAGGTTCGTGGCAGGCAGATCATGCCTGACTAATCTAGTCTCTTTTTATGACCAGGTTACAAAACACCTGGACACAGGAGGAGGGGTGGATGTCGTATACTTAGACTTCAGGAAGGCCTTGGATACGGTATCCCACCCCATACTGGTGAACAAGTTAAGAGGCTGTGACGTGGATAACTACACAGTCCGGTGGGTGGCAAATTGGCTGGAGGGTCGCACCCAGAGAGTCGTGGTGGATGGGTCGGTCTCGACCTGGAAGGGTGTGGGCAGTGGGGTCCCGCAGGGCTCGGTCCTTGGACCGATACTCTTTAATGTCTTCATCAGTGACTTGGACGAGGGAGTGAAGTGTACTCTGTCCAAGTTTGCAGATGACACAAAGCTGTGGGGAGAAGTGGACACGCCGGAGGGCAGGGAACAGCTGCAGGCAGACCTGGACAGGTTGGACAAGTGGGCAGAAAACAACAGGATGCAGTTCAACAAGGAGAAATGCAAAGTGCTGCACCTAGGGAGGAAAGATGTCCAGCACACCTACAGCCTAGGGAATGACCTGCTGGGTGGCACAGAGGTGGAAAGGGATCTTGGAGTCCTAGTGGACTCCAAGATGAACATGAGTCGTCGGTGTGACGAAGCCATCAGAAAAGCCAATGGCACTTTATCGTGCATCAGCAGATGCATGACGAACAGGTCCAGGGAGGTGATACTTCCCCTCTATCGGGCACTGGTCAGACCGCAGTTGGAGTACTGCGTGCAATTCTGGGCACCACACTTCAAGAGGGAGCGGATAACCTGGAGAGGGTCCAGAGAAGGGCCACTCGTATGGTCAAGGGCCTGCAGACCAAGCCCTACGAGGAGAGACTAGAGAAACTGGACCTTTTCAGCCTCCGCAAGAGAAGTTTGAGAGGCGACCTTGTGGCTGCCTATAAGTTCATCATGGGGGCACAGAAGGGAATTGGTGAGGATTTATTCACCAAGGCGCCCCCGGGGGTTACAAGAAACAATGGCCACAAGCTAGCGGAGAGCAGATTTAGACTGGACATTAGGAAGAACTTCTTCACAGTTCGAGTGGCCACGGTCTGGAACGGGCTCCCAAGGGAGGTGGTGCTCTCCCCTACCCTGGGGGTCTTCAAGAGGAGGTTAGACGAGTATCTAGCTGGGGTCATCTAGACCCAGCACTCTTTCCTGCCTATGCAGGGGGTCGGACTTGATGATCTATTGAGGTCCCTTCCGACCCTAACATCTATGAATCTATGAATAACAGGTATTAATGTAATGCGCCGTCATTAGCACGCCGGCACAGTAGCGCCGGCACATGTCTTTTAGGCGACACCAATCCACAGTAGGATTAGTCTGCTGCTCTTCTAGCACCTCGTGTAGACGGGCCCGGTTTATACTGGGTGTAAGGGATACAGCACGTACAAACATTTCGATGAGATCATTTCAGCGTCTCCAGGTCTTCATATTTCCAAATTTCTCTTCCACGGTCTGTTTGGAAGAGTTGACTTTCGTCTCCCTTTGCCAGTCCCAGGCAAACGGCAGGAAATACCTGGCTCTTCCCTGGGGCCTGAGAGCCGTCCCCTCTCCTGCTGCTTCATCCCCAGACCGGCCAGTAAACGATTATTGCAAGGGCAGTTTCATCCCGGAGAGGAATCTCCGTGCGTTCGAGTCTCCTGGGCCCCAGGCTGCTGTGCAGTCCCGGCCCCTTGTGTCCTGCCCATCTTCCCCAGGACGAACCTGGGTGTGATTTACTACTTTATTACAGGCCGCCGTGTCGTGGCAGAGATGAAGGAGGTCTGTCTTGGGCTAACTGACTTCCTTATCAGCCGGCCGCGGCTCTGTTGGGAGAAGTGACTGTCTCCGGCTGGCAGCGCCGACCCGTCGGCTGGGAGGGGCGAGGAAGCGGGGTCATTATCAGGGTCTACCCAGGTCTTCTCTGGGCCTGAGACGTCCTGCTCCGGCTCAGGGAAACCCCCACCAGCTGCATCTGCTTTTCCCTGGGTTGCTGGAGCCCTCGGGTGCCTTGGCTCACGACGGACCGGGCCAAGCCTGTGCTGCACGGCTGGCAGCCCATGGCAGGGGTGCCTCGTGGCTTGCTACCAGCGCGCTGCCGGTGTCTTGTATGTGGGAGGGATGGACGCTAATGCAAGCCGAGCGCTACGGCAGAGCTGCCTGGGCACGCCCCGGGGCCACGAGGAGCCGCCGTGCGCCCGTGCACGCTCTCTCTGTGATGTTTGATGTTTTTATCCCAAAACGTAGCTGTGCTGTCCCTATCTCACCTCATGGGGAGCTCGTGCCCTCGTAGCCTTGGCCAACACACTCTCGTTAAGTAATTAACTCAGCGATGGTGCAAAAACACGCTCAGTGCGGAGACAACCGTGGCTGGGTCTCAGCACAGGCGTGCTGCCATCAGCCTTGCCCTAAGTCCTGCAAGTGAGCAGAGGTCTACGTGACCGCGGTTTGCTCTCCGGGATGGGGGGATCCAGGTGTCCTGGAGGCTCTGACATGTCTGGTGATGCTGATTTTCAGACATAGTAATCATGTCGCCTTGATTTGATCCAAAAGACCTGGGTTTGCTCATCCATGAGACATGCCTAGTGTGGCCGGAGGTGATGAGCGCTGCACCGCCTGAGAGATGGGCAAGGCAGCAGCTGGACTCGGCCCAGACGCAGGATGTGGCCGGAGATGAGGCTTGGTCTGACGATGCACAAGCCCTGCCTGCTCCTCTCCCGAGACCCCAGACTTGCTCACGGGTCCAGTTATCCCCCGTGTCCAGGAGAAGCCGGGGGCTGCGGAGACACCGTCTGGCTCTGCTGCCTGGCAGCATCATCGTCGCACAGCGAGTCTAATGGGATTTACCTCCTGTGTTCAGCCTCTGACGACTTCAAAGCCCCTGAATGCCAGCCAGGGCTAAAGTAAGCTATATATATATATATATATATGGAAATAAACCTGGGCTGATGGTGTCATGCATGGTGCTGGGGAAGCCTGGCCGTGTTGGGCTGTGAGGGGTTTCTTCCCTTCCGTCCTGTCCGGAGGTTTATACTCAGGAGCCCTCGAGCTGCCTCCATGCCCCTCGGGAATGGCAGGCCCCGGCGGCTCGGCTACCACCCCCATGGGTAGGAATTTCCTGCCCACCTGTTTGCACGCGGGATTTAATTTGGCTGATCTTTCACGCACTTTCCCTGCTTAATCGACACCCCCTGAGCTTGGTATTGAAAGGGAAGGGCTGGGGGAGAGACCACGAGAGTCAGCAGAGGAACGGACACCTCCCTCCTTGCCGAGCCGACACGATTGGGTTTGTTTTGTGGTTTTGAAGTTTAGTAACAGTCCAAATCCAGCAGCCAGTTAAATTCCCAGTGCAAAGTATCCCACAGTCACGAAACGAACCCCCTGTTCGTATAAACTGTTTAGCTGGACTGGCGTCTTGCATGAAGTCTCAGGCCCAAGCATCCAGACAAGCAGCTCAGCTGTGGCATGATGCCTCAGTATTTATTATATGTTTAAAATTAGACATGGCCCGTGCTGGACTCTGCTGGGAGCGTCTCTGTGACGTTCAGCGTAGTTAGCGGAGCATCTTGCACGCTGCCGGCCCGTGTCTGTGCGTCTCCCTAAGCCGGTCTCTGAGTGCCGACATGCAGTACGGGGTCGCTGAGCGTGGGCTCCAGATGCTGCGTGTCCCCAGGTCTGGCCTGCTGCGTGCCACGGACCACGCCACGTCACTCTGCGGCTGCTTGCTGTCTCTTTAAGTGCATGCATGAGCCATGTCCGTGAGCTGCCCCTGCGGGACGTTTGCGGGCACAGGGAAGCCCAGCCCAGCACTGCTGCGATGGAGCGGGTCTGAGGCCGAGGGCTCCCGAGCGCTGGGGAGGAAGGGTGTTTTCCTGCTGGGTCCCTGCCCTGCCGGGCTCAGGGTGGCCACGGCCTCCAGCGGTGCCCTGCGTGGGTACGGGCAGCTCAGAGGCTGCTGTTCGGGGTGGGGGGATGCCCCACCGCGCTCGACGGAGCTCAGCAAAGGTCTCTGGCAAGAACCCACCGCGACCGTGCCAGCACTCACACCGGCGAGGTCAGCCTTGTGCCCAGTTTGGAGGTTGGATGCAGGCAAAGTGTCTTGACTGAGGCCACTCAGGGAGTCGGTGCTGGAGGCAGATGAGGCTCCAAGAGCGCTCCGCACCCGTGTGGCTGGGCTCCCCGACCACTCTCTTTGCTGATCTCCAGGGCCCAGCTCAGCGGTCCCGAGGGCTCTGGGGGTCTCCATCGGGCGCAAGGATGAGTGTCTTCGCTGGTGCCGGAGCAGCGTGCAGGAGCGGCGAGTCGGTGTCCGACTGCCAGGCTGGCAACCGCGGGGTGGGGGACATGACCCGGCAGCCGGCAGCTGGCCAGGGCAACCCTGCTCCTGGCTCTGTCCACCCGGCAGCCCAACGCGGCTTTCCCCAAAGGCCTCGTGGTCAGGGCCGGGTGAGGAGCGTGCTCAGGGGCTGGGCCCAGCATCCCTCCAGCATGCTGGGAGCCCCAGAGGCTGCACAGCGCCCATCGCCCTAATCGCGATAACCTTGAGATGAGGGACCCCCACCCCGCCAGCATTTCCCTGGGAGGACAGCTGGGCCCAAACCCGGTGCAGCTTTGCAGGGGAAGAGGGGGAGCGGTAGCAGGGGTGGAGGAGACCCCAGCAGCCGGCTGCACCCCGGCTACCCCTGCACCCCGCTGCTGCTTCTCCTCCCTTGCCTCTAATTGCTGTTAATTGTTCAGGATCAGGGCAAGCCCAAGGTGGAGGATGGCACGGGGGGATTCCCTGGTGCTTCTGACCGTGGCGTTTTAAAGATGTGCGTATAACAGCGTGGGGCTGGGCTGGCTTCCCCATCCCCTCCTCTCCTGCGGGCTGATACAGGGCCCTTCTGGCACGGCTCTGCCCTTCGGTTCGGCCCCTGCGCGGTCACGACGCTGCCAGCCAGCAGCGCCCTGTCGTGTCTCGGCTCCTCTCTCAGGTCCGTGATGTTGCTCATGCAGCTCTGGGACCTGGTTTTGCTCTGTGCTTTGTCTGGGTCCCCAGGGCCCGAGGGGATGCTGAGGCTGGGGCTGCTTTCCTGGTGCTCAGGGCTGGAGGTCTCGGGCATGCCTCTCAAGGTTTTGCATGCTCAGCTGCAGATGCTGAGGGCTCTTACTGCAGATGCAGGCAGGGACCCAGTACCGAGCTTGGCCAAAGGGCTGGGAGTCCTACCAAGCACCCCGGGGAAGTCGCCAGGGCCCAATGGTCCTTGGGGAGCTGCAGAGAGGGACAAAGGGTGTGTGGACGCAGGCAGGCTGGGAGGAGGTGCTGGGATGCTGTGTGGGGGTGGCATGCTGGGTGCTGGGATGCTGTGTGGGGGTGGCATGGTGGGTGCTGGGGGTGGCACACCTGGCAGAAAGTGGCCGGGCGTCGAGCAGGGTGCAGGATTGTCTTGCCTGGGGTCCCCACCCGCGGCCAGCTGCAGCCCGTGCTGGGGTCTGGGGGAGCAGAGCTTGGGGCAGTGCAGGGAAACGGTCCTTTCCTGCCAGGCTTGCCTGGGTGGGCGTGCGAGGGCGGGGGCACGTGCATGCTCATCCTGGCTCGGCGGTCCTGGTGGCGGCTGGATCGGCGCAGCCCAGCTGCGATCTGGCCGGGGCACGTCCGCTGTGGAAATCGAGGCAGAGCTGACAGCCCCTGCAGCCGGGCTGCGTGCACGGCCAAGCCTGAGCCGCTGGCTCACAGCCCAGGCCCTGCGAATGCTCCTCCATGTGCTTCTCATCTGCAGCTCCCTCCCTCCCAGCCCGGTGCTAACAGCTGGAGGCTGCAGGTCATGGGGCAGCACCGTTTGGGACCAGTGCCGAGGCCAGGCCGGCCGCGAGGGTCGGGTCACAGCCGTGACGTTCCCACAGCCCGGGTCACACCGGGGCCCTGGCTCAGTGGAGCCTGACCCCTGGCATCCTGCCCCTGCTCGCACACTGCGGCACGGCTGCTGCACCCCACGGCGTCACCCCGGTGGGGCCTGTCCCAGCCCCGCCCAGGGCCCGATAACGCAGCCTCCTCGGTGGGGGCCGCCGGCACCTGCAACAACAGCACCGGTGTCACGGCGTGGACGGCAGATCCTGCGGGAACGGAAAAGGAAATGAGTAACGAAGGAGCTGGCGGGAGCTCCAGCCATGGTTTCCCTCCCACCTCCGGGGCTGGAGGAAGCGGCTCGTAGGGCTCGTTTTGCCAAGTCATTTTGGAGAAGCCGATCCCCCTTCAATGCATCCTCTGTGCGTGATTCACAGCCTGCGGTCCCCTGGGCGAGCCTGCCTGGATTCCCCTGGCAGGTCAGCCCGGGGCAGGGCACATCCTCCCCTCCTGCCCTGACTTACTGCCCCGGGGCTCTGGGCTGTGCAGCAGGCGCCGTGTTGCACCCCAGAGGCGGCTGCAGCAAGGAAAGACACCCAGGACCAGGGTTTTGCATGCATTGGCAGCAGCAAATGGGCCTGCACAGCCTGGCGTGACTTTGGGGAGAGGGCTGGAGCCTCTGGCTCGCGCCTGCCTGTCGGTTTTGCCTCTGGCTGTCTGGTCAGATCCAGAACCGAGGCTGCCACGATCTCTCCAATCCCTGGGATCTCCCCCTTTGGAGGCTGAGGTCTCAAAGCAGCATGCTCAAAGGTCTCAAAGCAGTTGGCTCCATCCAGGCTCATTTGTGCATCCTCAGACCCATTTCACAGGCAAGAAAACTAAGGCATAAAGCAAGTCCCTGGCTCCCAGGCCTGGTCTGGAGCCTGCCGCTCAGCCCCACCAGCTGCTTGCCCCGTTCCTGCCCAGGAAGTGCTCAGTGCTCAGGAAGGCAGCGCATCACCCATCCGGCGCCGCCGCGTAGGGGGACAGAGACCAGCCTGCCGTCCTGCAGCCCCGGCCCCGGCGAGCCCTGCCAGGGGCTGGGCCTCGCTCCCTGCCCCGTGTCTGGCCACCCCGAAACTTGGAGCCCGTTGGGACCCCCGTGCAGACTGTGCATCTGAGCGCACGCGTGCCTCATCGCGGTGACGGGCCCAGCAGGACCCTTTCTTACTTAAGCTAAGCCCAGGGCGGATCCAGAGCAGCTGTGCCGGACGGCCCTTGCCGGGACATGGGCCCTTAGCTGTGCCTTCCCAGCTCAGAAAGAAAGACTTTTAAATGGCCTTTTGCTTGGCGCGCGAAGGAAAACACGCAGCCGGGTAATTAGCGGGGCGAGCAAGGCTGGCTTGGCTTGTAATGGCTTGCAGCTGCAAATAGTTTTCTGTCTTCCCGGCCCGCTGGCAGGCTGTCTGGCTGCTTCTCATCCCCACCAATTACACTCCTGTGCACGGCAGGAGCGAGCGCAGAGAAAGTGAACAATCCTCCGCACTGCTCCTCGCCCTGGGGCGCTTGACGCTGGCGCGAGGGTGGCTCTGGTCTGCTGGAGCCGGGTCCCCCTCCCTGCCCGCTGCCCTGGCTCCCCGCACCAGGAGCCACCCTCCAACATCAGATCCAAGCCCAAGTGGGAGAAGGCTTCATCTTACAACCGTTTCCTCTGTCTTATCCCTCTGCTTAGGGTCATATTTGGCGAGGGGCTGCCTGGGGAGGTGGGTGGGTGCCGTGCTGGGGATCTCCGCGGGGGCACGCTGGCTCCTGCTACCCCAGCTAGGAGTGCGGGTCCTGCCCCTCCAGTCTGGGCGTGCATGGGCCGTGTGCCCCGGTGCAGCCTGCCAGGGGTCACATCCCTGCAGCTGAGCTGGCGTGGGCGCCAGGGTGATGCTTTCACGTTGGCACGAGAGACGGTCCCGTCCAGGCTGGCTTGCCAAGCTGCTGTGGTCCGAGGCAAAGCCGGCTCCACCGTGGTAGGTGTGGGGCTGGAGGTCCCAGGCCGGGTGAGGGGGGTGGGATGCAGTGGGGAGGAGAGAGGGCAGGGCAGGTGCGTGTGAGCTCGATGCTGGCACATCCACTGGCGTGTCCGTGGCTCCAACAGGCCATAGCCCTCCCCAGGGCCCAGCACCGGTGCAGCAGCCACGGGATCCGGCATGCAGCAGTGCTGGAGCCCGGCCCAGGGCATCTCTCTCTCTGCTGGTGAGGAGGAGGATGGCGTGATGATGATGCACAGGGCCTCGGGCTGGGAGCAGCGCCAGCTCTCAACGGGACGACTTGAGCTTCAGCCTGGGGTTCGGAGGGAGCCCGGGGGTCCAGACTCTGCCTCCGCAGACAGGAGCGGCACCGAGTGCGAAGGCGCCTGGTCGGTGAGTAACGATGCTCGGCTCCCGCTCTGCATCCCCGGCAGGGCCATGTGGGAGCACGCAGACCACGCCTGCCAGCTCCGTCCCGTGCGAAGGTGCAGGACACGCTGGTCTGCCCTGCGCCATGCGTGCGGCGTGGCTGGTGCGGGGAGGAAGGCGGCCCGTCAGCATGCCCGTGACTGTGCAGGGACCCGCGTACGGGGGCAAGACACTGGGTCCGGTCCACGCCAGGATGGGACTCCCAGCGCCATCCCGTGCTGGGGCCGATGGGACGGGCTTGGCAGACGAAAGCTCGTTCTGCTATTGATGCTAATCAGTGGGAACGCTGCGCCCGCCCCTCGGGGGCCCGGTAATGAGGCCGGCCCAGCGTGCCAGCATTGTGCGTCCGGCACAATTAACGACGCCCCCTTGCCACATTACCAGGCCCTTTCTTTGCGCGCTGGCCCTCGGACGCTGAAAGGGGACAATGGGGGCCGGGCGGGAACACCACAAAGCCCGCCTGTCCCTTTGTGTGCTTTTGAGCCTCCTCAAAGCGCCCCTTCGAGGGGCAGCCTTTGTGGGCCTTTCAGCGGGGCTGAACCCGGAGCCGCCGGTTGTTTAGCAACACAGAAATGTGACCTTAATTGACTCTCCTCCCCGGTGAACTCCGTAAATCACCCCGGGCACCCGGGGCATGCGGGGAAAGTGAGCGCGGTTTGGGGGAAGTCCAGGCAGTGCCACGTCCGTAGCATCCCCTGCCTGCAGCGCGGAGACCGTGCTGGACCGGAGGGCTGTCCTGCCGGAGCACGGGGTTTGTCAGGCCCGGGGGGCAGATGTAAGCGGCTGGGCATCTCCCCGGCCCTTGCCACCGGGAACGAAGCACGTGGCATTGCTCTCTATTTACAGCTGGGGGAAACTGAGGCACCAGGGAGGGAGGTGAGCTGCCCCGGGGTGAGCTGGGACCAGGGCCCCTGTCCCTGCAGCACGGGGGGATTTGCAGTGTAGGCACATTGGTGCAAATACCCATGTGCACACATGTGGGTTGGTTTGCACAGGGCTGATCCCGCCTTGGGCAGGGATGGACTGGATGTGATCCCACAGCTGCCTGCCAGCCCTTCTTCTCCCGTGACAGACGCGACTCTTTCCAACCCGATCACGTGTTACAACCCAGAACGTGACACACGTGCACGGGCTTATATCTCATTTAGGGGCCCGATCATCACGCGGTAACTAAAGCTGGACAGATGGACTTGAGCTGAGCCAGGTGTAGTTGAACCAGGCTCTGCGACTGGTTTCGTACCATCTCCCATGCATTTTGCGGAGCCGGTCGTAGCTGCGCAGCTGGGCTGTGGGCTCCCGCACCGCTTGGGGGGCAGCTGAGCCACCGTCTCCGCGTGGCCCTGGATGTGAGACTGTGGCTCCTTGGAGGAGCTGAGCCCAGGCTTGCAAGCTGCCAGAGTTCAGGGCTCCTTTGGGGCTGGGCTCTTGCCACCGTCTCCCACGCTCCTGACGGGACTTGCTGCCTCCCTGCCGGCGTCAGCAAGGCTCAGCGCCCGGCTCCGGGCCATGGGGACCCATCCAGGCCGTGGGCCAGCTGCGTGGGCAGGGCGAGCTTGCCAGGGCGAGCAGTCACCGTCCCCTCGGGCCCCGCTTTCCCTGGGGTGCTTGGAGTGGGATGACGGCTGCTCCTAGAGCAAAGGGATTTGGACACGCCGGAGCCCCCATCGCACGATGCCCCGCTGGATGCTGCACTCCCCACCGTCGATGAATCTCCCTCCAGATGCCGCATTTTATTGGCATTTATTTGCCGCCCCACCTGCCTGCAGGGACCTGCGAGTCGCATCCGCTCCCAGGTGAAAGTCCGCCTGCGAGGAGACGCAACACGTGCGCGCGCAGGGCCGAGTCCCCGGGCGAGCCGACATGGCCCGAGCCCGGCGAGCGCTTTGCCGGCTCGCAGGGGGCTGATACGTTAACTGATATAATTTGTAGTCCCCCGAGGAGAGGTTAAGGGCCGGGAGCACGGCTGCCTTTGAGCTCCCTCTGTGCCTCGGCGTCGCGTCCCCGGCCGTAATCAAGTTATCATATCAGCCGGGCCCCGTCACTCTGCTCAAAGGGGAGAAATTGCAGACAAATTTCTAGCAGCGGGACGTGGGCGCTCTCCTACGTGGCGGGATGAAAAGTACCTGTAACCTCTGCGCCCTCACGCTGAGCCAGCCGGCCGAGCCAGCACCACGCTGCTTCCCTGATTTGATTACACCGCTCCCGCCTCGGCCTATTCAGTGCTGACGGTGCCCGCCGGAGCGCGCCCTCCACGCTGGCCTTTTGTGAGGCTGCGGAGGACGCCGGGGCACGGCACAGACGCAGCGGAGCCGGAGGCTTTGTCGGCTCCTGTTGCTTTGCGCCTTGCAGCGAGGGCCTGATTTTAAAACTCAGTGGAGCAGAGAGTTAATGATTTATTTATTGGGTTAATTGCCTCTCCCTCCTGTCATCTGCGACGCACACGCCTGGTGGTTTGCTGGCTGTTTTGGGAACGAAGAGGTGTCACCAGGAACCGGGGATGAGAATGAACCCCGGTCCCTCGGGCCCGGCGGTTGCACGGCTGCATCCAGCCTCTGCATTTACGGTCGTTTTCTCCCTATTGCTCCGTCCCTCGCTGTGACAGGGGATGGGGCAAAACCCCATTCTTGCAGCTCTCCTTCAGGCAGGCGCTGAGCACTGGCACATCCCCTCCTCCCTAATGAAGGGGCCTGACCCATCGCTTCTGCATGCACGAGCTTTGGTTTGCATTGGACCCTCTGCCCTCGGGGCAGATGTGATGTCTGCCAAGGAAACTTGTGCACGCTCGGCTCGGCTCGGCGCGGGCAGGGGCCGGCTGGGCGCAGGATGCCCCGTGCTGCAAGCCGCTAGGAAGGGGCTGGTTTCTCCCGGGGCTGGCGAGGAGGAGGACGGTGCTTGGTCAAGCCAGGAAAAGGCCTCTGAGGCTGCCTGTTGATTTGTGAGCTTGCGGAGAGGGGAGGGGGGGACACAAATTGTCTCCCTGCTTGTTAGCTGCTCATTGAGAGAAGGGCTCTCACGGCGAGTTCCCACAAAGCCATGAAAGCCGGAGCGGAGGGGGCAGGGAGCGGGGCTGCGGCTTTTCGTCTCCGGCATAAAGGCCTGGGCTTTGTGTGCAGGAATCTCAACAGTTAAAGATCCCCCGGGCACAAAGAGCCGTCAGCTGTAATCTGAAAATAAATTTAATTTTGCGGATTCCTTGGCACCGGGCAACAAAGGCTCAGGTATGGCGCCCCGGCGGGGGGTGACCTTTCGGAGCCGCGAGCCAGCGCGCAGCGCGCCGTTCGCACAAAGGACCCCGGCGCTGGACAGGACCCTGACCCGGCCTGCCACCGCTACCTGCTGCTCCACCACAAAGCCGCCGGCCCCCGAGCCGGCTTGCCACGGCGGGGAAGAAAGGCCGGGGATAATCACAAGGCAGGCCTTGTTCCAGGGGGCTTGTGGTGGCCATTTCATCTGCCATGAATAAGAGATGCGCCCTCCGCGCTTCGGGGCGGCGTTGGGCGGGGGGGTCCCGGCCGTTAGCAACGCTGCCGGAGCCGAACGAACCGATTCGAGACGCTCGGCAGAGCCGTCGCCCGCGGGCAAGCGGGGCTGCGTGCCGACGTGGCATCGAGCATCCTTGCTGACATGGCTCTGGCTCTCCCGCTGCTCACCCAGACGGCCGGTGCAGCATCTAGCCGCGTGGCCAGGGCTGCCTGCCTCCGTGCCCGGCTGTGCCACGGCCCGTGCTGCTCCGTGCCCCATTTATGCCTGTACTGGAGGAGCGTGGTGTCTCCCCCTTCCAGGGGCCGCGGTGCTATGTGCACTTGCCCCGCCGGGTGCTGGGTGGGGGCCCTGGCTCCAGGTGCTGAGTGCGAGGGGCCCGCTGTGGCCCAGAGCCGGGTCCCGTGGTCCTTGTCGGCAGCATCTGTTCTGCTCCGGATTATAATAATAGTTGCCTCATTCCCTCATTTGGCACAGGGCTCGGCTGGCTTTGTCCCACGGCTCGGTGGCCCCTGGGTCCCTGCAGAGACCCTCTGGCACTTCTCTCGTGCACACCCCTCTGACCCGGCCTCACGCCCCGGAGCAGACGGGCAGGGACGGAGAAACGAGGAGGCAACCACAGTAATGGGCAGGGTGGGCCTCATCATGTGGCGGTGCTGGCCTCCCAGGTGTGGAGCTGGTTTGCAAACATATTAAAGAACAAGGCAGGCAAGGCTCTTTGGGTAGATGTGATATCTTTTATTAAACCAACCGAGTAGTTGGAAAAAAGTTCTTTGCAAGCTTTCCGGCACAAGCACTCTTGAAGAACGATGCAGGGGGAATGACGGTGACACGTGGCTTCTGCTGCCAGGGACCCAGCCTGGCCCTAGGGCGTTCGCTGCCGTGCCCTGACTACATGCTGCGTGGAGGGTGCTGCGGTGGGTGGCATGACCCCGGGCCCCCGGCTTCTCCAACAGACCCCGGGCTCCGGAGGCTGCGTTGCGCCAGGGTGGAGGTGCAAAGCCCCGGGCAGCTGGCAGCGGTGAGGGGGGATGTCCGAGCTGCTGGTCCTGGCATGGGCCGACCCCTGCTATAGGGGCTTTGGTGAGGGCGAGGGGCCTGGCGTGCTGCATGGCAGGCATTGCTGAGCCAGAGGAGCCCTGGGGCTGCTCAACGTTGTGCCAGGGCCCGACCGGTGCCCATGGCTTGGAGAAGTGCCCAGGGAGCTGTGCAGAGGCAGGGCCTGGGAGATGCAGGTGCTGCAAGGGACGGACACGGAGGCTGAAGCCGGGGGCCGGACCCTGCTCGGGCTCTTGCTTGGCAGGTGCTCCTGGCAGAGCTGACCTGCACCCCTCGGGGCTGCGTGTTGCCCTGTGGCCAAACAAGCCCTGAGCCCGTGGCTGTGCACAGAGCTAACGCAGCCCAGCTTGACCCTCCTCTGGCACAAGGGGCTGGGGCTGTGCACGGCCCCTTCCCAGCACCCCCGGTCGCTCCCGGGCCAGGCAGAGGGGCCGGTGCTGTCCCCAGATGCCGCAGTGATGGGCAGAGGAGATGGGGAACGAACCCGTGTGGGGTCTCAGCGGCAGTGACATGCGACCCAGGTCCCGTGAGCACTGCAGGGTTTGCACAAGGCCGTAACAGCGCAGCAACCACAGGGCGGGGGGACGGGGCTGGCAGCTGGAGATAGCAAGGAGATAGCAACCAAACCAGGCTCTGCCCTCCCCACAGGCATCCTGCACATCTCTGTCCCGGGGCTGGACCACAGCGAGTGTGCAGGGTGCTCAGACCTTGCCCAGCCCCCCGGGCGCTGCAGGGCAGGGAGGGCAGCAGGGGACATGTATGCAGACACAGGCTGAGAGTGACCCCCGGGAAAAGGGAGCATCTCCGGCACGCCAGGCAATGCAGCAGGGTCGCTTGTATGGAGGTGGCTCGCAGTGGGAGCCCCAGGGCTTGTGTTTGGACCGAGGCAGCAGGAAGCATGGGGGTGGCTCTGGGCAGTCTTCCCCCTTGGCTCGTGGCTGCAGACCCCATAGGGCATCGGTGCCAATGTAGTGCGAGGGAGCAAAGGAGACGGGCACACGGCTCCTGCTCCCCCCGACCTTGCTCGGGGCTGGGCAGCCACATGTTCAGGCCTTGCTAATACGCATCGTCTGCTTGCAGCCAGGATTTAACAGGGAAAAGGGCCCCAGGCGGGATGCAGGCTCCTCAGATGCTCCTTTGCCGGGCTTGTTGCACGCGGTGGGGCCCGAGGGGCTGGTCCAGCAGCCGAGCTGTGGGAGGCTGCGGTCTTTGCTGCGGCTGCTGCCCCAGGGGTCTGTCTGTGTGTGGCTGGGATGAGCCAGGCTCGGAGCCAGCACCAAGGGGGATGCTCTGCCTCCTAGGAAGGGGGAGCAGAGCCGAGAGCCCGCTCCAGCAGGCTGCCCGGGGCTAGCCTTGCCGTCCGGTCTGCAAAGCCCAGCGTCTCTAAGTGCATTCGTTTCCTCCGAAGCCGGGGTGCTGCACCGCGTGTGAGCACTTACCACGGCCACTTAGCACGCGGAGCCGCAGCAGCCCCGAGGAGGGAAGAGGAAGGACGCGGCCCCCTCACCGTGGAGCTGATGACAGGCCGTGATGGATGGTTACAAGCTGTTGCGGGGAGCGAGGGAGCTGCTTTCCTGCTCCTGCTGGAGCAACTAGCACTGCTCTCACCCCTGGAGCCCTTCCCACGACGTCGGGGCCTGCACGGGAACACCGGCCCAGCCCTGGCTCCTGGTCTCGTCCCAGAACCGGTCCTGGAGACCCAGCCGGCTCCAGGTGCAGGCGGCAGATGTTGCTGGTCCCTTTGCATGCAGGAACTGCTTTGGCAGCCTCAGCCCCAGGTCCAGCGCCGCTGCGAGTAGGATGCACCGAGACAGGCCCACATCTGGAGTCACTTCACACCGGTGCCAGGTGGGCATCCCTTTGCCCTTTGCAGGGCTGTACAAACGTGCTGCGCAGAGCTGCCCCTGCACTCCCAGCCCAGCTCCTGACAGCAATGCAGCTCTTCTCTCAAGCCAGGCCTGCATGGCAGGCAGGGAAGTGCAGGGCTCAGGCGAGCGCAGCTTGCTGCTGCCTGCACCCATTGCATCGGGCCGCAGGCACCGTGCTCACCCCCTGACGCAGGCTGGGGTGGAAGGGGGCAGGATGAGTGTGTCTCCACTACATCCCTGTGCATTCGCATGTGTGTGCAGGACGTGCCTGCTGAGGGTGGAGGGACTGGCACGCTGCTGCCCTCAACCCCCTCGAGGGGCTCTGGGCTCCCCCACACCTGTGCAGTGGGAGCCCCGCTTGCCCCGCAGGGCCGTGCTGGCTGGGAACAGGCCCCAGCCCCTCGCAGCAGCCTTGGCCCAGGGTGAGGCGGAGAAGCCGCCCAGACACCATCCCTGTGGGAGCGAGGGCTGCAGTTCGTCGGGCGGGCGGGCGGGAGGGCGCGTGTGCCGGAGCCGCTCCCTGGCCGCCCGCCCGCCCGCCGCGCTGCGCCGTTCTCACGACCCCGCAGGCCCCTGCGCTCTGCCGGGAGCAAGTCGTTTCCTGCCAGGAACCAGCGTGGCGGCTGAGCCTGCCTTGGCTCCGGCACGGGGCTGAGCCCAGGCCCCTGCCCCAGGACTTGCTCCCCGGTGCGTGTCCTGGACTCATTGCCAGCCGTGCAGGAGGGGCTGGCTCCTGCCCTTAGCCCGGGGGTAGCCCCCAGTCACATCTACACTGTGCTTCCCTTCAGGGGCTTAAGGCAATCCCAGCCTGCTGGGCTCCCGCCGGGTCTCACTCCCGTACACGCATGCCCAGCTTTGCACGTGCCGCCTGGGCACACCGACCACCCCCGGACCCGGGGAAGCGGGGAGGCACTGGCCTGCCGAACGCAGCTGGGCAGGGGGCTGGCAGTGTGTGTGTGGGGGTGGGGGAAGGTTGGGTCTTCTCCTTTTCCCTGGACACACAGGGCTTCAATAGGGGTTGCTCATGCGGGGCCGGGTGTCAGGGCCCCCACGATGCCCAGTGGATCTGGCTCATGTGCAAGCCTTCCCTGCAAGCCCCCAAAGAGCCAGCTCAGGCCACAGCCCAGGGGCAGCTCAGGCACACCGGTCGTCAGCCCCTGGCCTGCGGAGGCCGCGTCCTCCTCCTCCCATGTGAAAGCCAACCGTAAGCACTCTCCTGCAGACGTCCTGCCTGGGCTTTCACCCCAGCCCCGGCTCCGGGGCCACCAGGCAGGCTTGTTCTTGCTGTGCTTCTCCTGACTGCTCTCCTCCTCTCGCTGTTTCCACAGGGACGCGGGGCTCAGGGACCTGGACAAGGCACCGGGGTCCCTACTGGATATGCATCAGCTGCGCTCCGGGGGACCCCTCAGCTGCGAGCCTGGGGTTCAGTGGGCAGGTAGAAGTTACCGTGTGCACCGCTCTGCCCCACAACCTCAGCATACATCATGAGCCAGTGAGCAACACCAGTCTCAACTGGGCTCAAAGATATGCAGCGAGTCCAGCATTCGGCTGTGGCTCTCACTCGGGGCCCCGCTCCGTGCACTTGAGACACCCCTTGAGAGACTTAAGGCCCCCCTTCCCCACCTCGGGAAATACCAGCTCCTGGTTTTCACTCATTTTTTTTACTAAAATAAAATAATAGAGCGATTTTTCAGCTGCAAAGACCTCAGAAAGCCCACAGCAGGGCAGCATGTTTGTGACACTGCCTTCCTCTTTGAAATCTCTGCCTTGATCTTGTGAATTGTGTTTGCAATGTGGCAGTGCTAACACTGTGCAGCACCCTTGACACGCTCTCAAGGCACCCTGGGGTGCTGCGGGACCCTGCCCGAGAGCTCATCTGGGAGGTGAGAAAGCTGCTTGTGCACAGCTGGAGCATCCTGCATTGTCTGCTGGCAGGAAGGGCTTGTTCTTTTCTCAGAGGAAAAGCAGAGGACCAAGCGATCCCAAGCGATCCCAGGACAGACAGTTTTATCCAGGGAGGCTACAGCGATACACGCTCCTTGAAGAATCCCCATTAACACTGTGCCCTGCCCGTTGAGACTAGCTGCTGTGTAAAAAAATGATTAAAGCTGCCTGGTTTGAGGCAGTCGGGCTGCAGGACAATCAGCCTGGATTAAACCGGGGCAGTGCGTAGCCTTTCCAGCAGAGGCCACTGCCGTACGGCGATAACACGGCAACCTCAGCCCGGCTGAAAGGCAACAGACCTTACAAAGCTGACCCAAGACCACGGCTCTGTTGCCGAGCCCCTGATTGCATTAAGTCTTTCGCAAGGGAAGGGCTGAAAGCCTGTGGCTGCAGGGGGCAAGGGGGCACGTCGCTCCTGCCTGGGGGCTGCAGTGCAAGCCAGCAGCAGTGCCCTGGAGCCCAGGAAAAAGTCTGCCAGTGCAGATGTGGGGGAGACCCCCTCCTCCCAACCCAGGGGGGGCAGATAACAGCTGGGCCCGGGCGGTGGGTGCTGCCTGCACCGTGCCAGGGCACACGGGAGCTGCAGCAGGAGACCGCGCAGAGCCCCAGGCCCTAGTGCAGGAGTTTTTTGCAGGGGCCAGCGATGGCTGTGCTTCGCTCTGGGGGTCACCACATCAGCTCTGGGGGGGGCTGAGCACAGCTCCTGGGGCTCTTCTATTTCTCCCCCTTGGAAGTGTTGTGGGAACTGGATGTAGTATCCCATATACCCCCCACCCCCAGGTCCAGGAAGGGTGGGATGCTGGAGCATACATGCGAGTCCCCCACATTGGAGGCTGGATCTGCCCCTCTTGCCCTCCTCGTAGCACCTGGACGCAGTTGAGCACCTGGCTGCTCCGGATGCAATCCAACAAGTCTTTGCAGCGGGTCTGGCTGGCGTTCCCGGCGGGTCCCGGCGTGGCTGAGCACAGTCCACTGTGAGCTAGAGCTTGTTGGAGCTGAAACCTGAGCCTGCCGCTATCTGGGGCTCCCCTGGAAATGGGGCATGACCAAGTCAAAGGGGTCACTGCCTGCCGGGGCATGGATCGGAGGGTCATGGGCACAGCACAGCACCGCTGTTCCTCCCACACCACGTGCTTTCTGCACCGGGGCTGGGGAAACGCTGCCTTATCAGAAACACGTGCCCGGTGTTAATCATCCCGGCTGGCCTCAGGCTCCTTATCAGGCGGGACTCTGACCCTCGGGGCTCCTTGGGTGAGGTGGCTCAGAGGCCCACGCCTGGCAGTCAGCGGCGCAGGTTTGGCTGGCCACGCAGCAAGGTTATGGTTCTGGGTGCGGTGACCGTGGTGGCACCGCTCGGGGTCATGCCGCAGCCCGGGGGAGGCAGGTTTGTCCTTTCCACAGCTGCAGTGGCTCCCACTGCTTCTCCCCAGGGATGGGGCTGGGACTTTGGGTGAGGATGCTGTCCGCGCTTTCGAAAAAGAGGAGCTCCTGGTCCGTGGGTCTGAGCAAAACGCTGCTACCGCAGCAGGGACTGCATCTTCCAGGCGGGCCAGCCCCAGCCCTGCAGGAGCCGGGGCACACGCAGCAGCAGGCACCGGTCTCCGTCTTTCCCCGCTCCCTCCACAGAGGAAGGCGGGCGTTTATTTGTCAAAGAGCATCAGAAAGAAAAAACAGATCTTTGGTGTCACATTCAAAAAAAAGAACAAAACAAAAGAGCAGGCGAGACGCCGGGCTCCGCTCTAGCTTGGCCAAGGCACAATCCCACGGGAACAGGGCGCTATGCACAGAGGCGGCCCCACGCGTGCCCCTCCTGGAGCAGTCTCAGTCCCAGTCTCAGTCCGAGCCCCGGTGCCGGCAGCGAGGCTCACCAGGGCCTCCACACCGAGTCTGCCGGGCCGGGGGGCGCCGTGGAGGGCGGCCGCGGCGGCGGTGGCGCTCCGGGGCCGCTGGCGTAGAGGGGGACGAGGGCACCGCTAGGCGCGAAGGCCGTGCTGGGGATGAGGAAGGCGAAGTGGCCGTCGGGCGCCGGCACCAGCTGGAAGCCGCCGTAGACCTTGGCGGGCTCCCCCGCGGCGCTGCCCAGCTTGCAGGGCATGCCGCCCAGGGGCGCCGCGCCGCCGGGGAGCTGCGCCAGCGGCTGGCCGAAGGCGGCGGGCAGCGGGGGAGGCGGCGGTGGTGGCGGCGGGGGGTAGTTCACGGCGTGGATCTGGGTCATGCAGTTGGCCAGGTGGCCCAGCAGCCGCGTGCGCACCTCGCTGCTGACCCCCTCGCAGGTGGAGAGGAAGCGGGTCACCTCGCTCATGCACTCGCCGAAGCCGGCGCGGTACTTGCCCAGCACCGCGGGGTCCGTGTGCAGCGCGGCTAGGAGCAGGGGGCAGTTAGAAAAGGGTCTCCCGCCGCCACCCCGCTCCCCCCCGGGCTGCGGGACCCGCTCACCGGTCATCTGCGCCCGCTGCAGGCTCCGGAGGTGCTTCACAGTCATCTCCAGGATGTCCGCCTTCTCCAGCTTGGAGTGCCGCGAGCTCTGCGGGGTGGCAGCCGTGAGCGCGGGGCCGGGCCGGGGGCCGCGGGCGGCGGGGAGGGGGCGGGGGGGGGCACTCACGTCTTTCTTCAGCGCGTCCAGGATCAGCGCCTTCAGCTGGCCCAGGCTCTCGTTGATGCGCGCCCGGCGCCGCTTCTCCATGATGGGCTTGGACGACTGCAAGAGCCGGGCGGCATGAGGGGCAGGGGCCGGCGCCGGCGCCGGGGCAGGAGGTGGGGCAGGGGCAGGGGCAGGGGCAGCCGCACTTACCTTGCGCTGCTCCGCCGCCGTCTTGGGCTTGTCCGGCGTGGCGCTGCCGCTGGCGGGGGCGGCGGCCACGGGCGACGCGGAGCTCTTGCCGGCGAGGTCCGCGGGCATGGTGCGGGGCAGGGTGCGGGCGGGCGGGCGGAGTGCGGCGGGCGCAGCCGCGCGCGGGTCTTATATCGCGGCCGCACGCGCGCGGCTCGTGTGAAACTTCCCAAACTTTCTTTCCCACAGTCACTTTCCGCCAATGGGCGCGGGGGGCACGCGAGCGGCGCCCCCCCATTGGCTGCCCGCCGCCCAATGGGCTCGGGGCCCCGCGGGCCGGCGCGTCCGTGCGAGGCCGGGGTTAACCCTTGCCGCGCCGGCCCCCCCGGGGCCGGCGGGGGGTCATTAGCGGGGCGGCGGCGGGGCCGGGGCACGTGCCGGGAGGAGGCTCCGCGGGCGGCGGGAGCAGCTGCCGCCCGAGCCTGGGAAAACCACTCCCCCGCGCGCCGGCCGCGGGGCCAGGCTGGAGCTGGGCTGCAGGGTCCCGGCGTGCACGGACACGGGGTGGGGGTGTCCCCGCTCCCGGGCCTTGCTGCTCCATGTGTCGGGGGGCAGGGCCGGGGCAGGGCTCCGCTGGTCCTGGCTGGGGGTCTTGCCGCCGCGCTCAGGGTCAGCCTGGTGCTGTATTTGGGGTCAGGAAGGGTTTGTACCCCCTGGTGACACTGGTCCGGACTGGGGAGGGGCTTGCTTTCCTCTGCAGCAGGGACACAGCCTCGGCCTGGGGCCTGGGGTGGTCGTGGAGGAGGTTTGGTGGGAGCAGGTCTGTGTTGACAGATGGTTTGTCTGGGCTGGTTTGCACGGGGCTGGTCCTGCCTCGAGCCGGGGGCCGGACTGGATGTGACCTCTGGAGCTCCCCTCCAGCCCCGCTTCTCTACGTGTCGGTGACAAGGTGGCGGGCAGGGCGAGGTGTGCGAACACGACTGCCCAGGTTTCCGCGGGATCCAGCGTGTGGCCAGGTGCCCGGGGCTTTCCGATCGCTCGGGGACTCGGTCCGACGTGGAGCGCGCACTAGGAGCTGGCGCTCTGCTGCAGCCGAGCGAGGGGTCCCCCAGCCTAAACAGCTCGAGCAACACTGCTTGAGCCCCGCTCGCCTCGGACTCTCCCCTTATGGCTACCGCGTCTATTCTGGAGGGCCGCAGCATTTGGGGTCTGGTCTGTCAAGGTGCTGGGTGCTGCTCATCCCCCCCGAAGTACCTGGGGGTGCAGGGCAACTGGCTCAGGCCCTTCCAAGGCTTCCTAACCCAACAGGCCTTTCCCCCCTGGGAGAGCACAGCCTGTTGCTTGCAAGCAGGGCCATCGTCCCGCGGCGATGGGACGAAAGCAGGGCCAGGACAGCACCATCAACCGCTTCAGCATGGGCAGAGATGACTGCTCCTTGCCGTGAGAGGAGGCCGAGAGACTGGTCGGAAAATTCTTATTTTGCAGGTAATTAACTCATCTGTCAGGACAGGATCGTGCCGTTGTTTGCACTGGGCTGTTTACCCTTTTGAGGCTCATGTGGCTTGGAGAAGCGAGCGCCGACGAAATGAGGATGGAGGTTGCTGGCCCCTGCCCCGGGGCTGGTCTGCGGGAAACATCTTCACACGCTGCAAGCAGGCCGAGCCCGGTCATGTTTTCCGGCTGGAAGGAACAATGCAGCTTTTGTCGACGTGGAGTGACAGGCACCAAAAAAAAAAACCTGGTCATGAATGGCAGGGGAGTTGGGTCCTGGCAGCCTTAAAGGTCACCCTGATGCTGGGCTGTGTGGGGAAGAGGGTTGCAGAGGTGCCCCCTCCCCTGCCCCTCTGCCAGGGTGCTGCTTGTGCCCACATATCTCCAGCCAGGGTCCCCTGCACCGCTCGGGTCGGGGGCTGGATTGTCCCGACAGTCACCTGGTGTCACGCCACCGGCTCCAAGGCCTGCACCAGCATGGAGGTGGGCAGGATCGGGCCCAGCTGGGCTGGTTCATCTGGAGAGGAAGCAGCGGATCCTCCGGCGGTGGATTCCTGGCACCCGCGGCGGTGACCGAGGCCAGCGGCTCCTCTCCGTTTGCTCTCATCAGCAAACGCTTTGCTGCTTCGCATGCTTCAGTGTTTACTTTATAACCAGCCAAGAAGCCGGTGCTCGGGCACGCTCCGGGAAGCGTCCGCCCTCGGCGGGGACGGGGCTGCTTCCCCTTCGTGGCTTCCAGCCTTAGCTGGGAGGTTTTGTGGGGTTAGCTTCAAAAAATATTTTGCCTGAGGACTTGAGCCTTTTTTCCCCCCCCCTCTGCTTGACTGACTTTCTCACACTCCTATTCCCATCGTCTGCCAGTTAAGCCTGAGTCACCCTGCCAAGAACTAGCCTTGGCCTATTCAGAGCCTTTTTTTTTTCTTTTTCTTTTGCTTTTTGAGTACACACAGCAATGTTTTTCCTCCTCCTCCTCCTCCTCCTCCTCCTCCAGTACCTGATCTGCACCTGTGCAGAGCCAATCCCACACATATCACCTGATCTTGCCTTTTCAGAGACCGTGAGAAAAATAAAGTCCAGGAAAGAGGAGACATGTTTGCAGATCTCACCAATGCAAAAGCTCTCATCCCTGCGGACACTTGTGTACACAGCCAGCCCCGCTACAAAGGAAAAAAAAGAAAAGGAGAAAAGAAAAGAGGGAGGGAGGCATGTGTTAAACTACAGAAAGGAACAAATCTGGGTTTCCTTTGATTCAGCAACATGACTTTGGACTTAAACGCAAATAGCAGCCTTCAGCGTGTCTGGGTCCAGATGAGCAGGACTTGGCACATGCTGCAGCCAGTGAGAGGCTTGGACACACTTTAGTAAAGAAGAGATCAAGAGGCTGAATCAGGGAAGTGGCAGCTAGCGATCCTTTTCCGCCTAGCCCTGGTGGGGAAGGCCCGTATAATTGATGACAGACTGGAGGCCTTAGCAGGAATATTTAAAACAACCCTGGGGTGGAGACGAGCCCCGCCAGTCTGCGCACGGGATGATTTGACAGTGGTGGAGGAAAGAGCCCTTCAGCGGGCGGTCGTGCAGGAGGGACATGCAGAGCACAGCTGCTTTGCAGCTCTGGGAGCATCCCCCCTTCCTTCGCTGGCCACTGCCCCCATGTTGAAAACCAGGAAGGACTGAGCCCCCAGGCCTTGCTGCAGGCCAGACCTAAGGCTTGCATTTCCCAACAGGTGGTGGGAGAAAAAAAGCAGCCTTTCTGATGCACAGATCCATGCCCCTGGAAGGCCTGCCCCGGGGGGGCTTGCTCCGAGGGCAGTGGTGACGCCGGGTGTGGGATTCCCAAAGCTGGACACAGGGTTTAGCACTGGGGAGGCCACATCTGGAGTCCTGTGTCCAGCTGTGGGTCCCCACTGCAGAAAGGATGTAGACACGTAGAAAGTCCAGCGGAGGGCAAGGAAAATGGTTGTAGGCTGGGGGTCAGGACTGGTGAGGAGAGGCTGAGGGAAATGGGCTGATTGAGTCTGCAGAAGAGAAGACCGAGGGGGATTGAATAGCAGCCGTCACCTCCCTGCAGGGGGGCTGCAAAGAGGATGGAGCTGGACTGGTCTCAGTGGTGCAGATGACAGGACAAGGAGCAATGGGCTCAAGCTGCAGCAAGGGAAGTTGAGGTTGGATATTAGGAAAAACTTTCTCCCTAGGAGGGTGGAGAAGCGCTGGAGCAGGCTCCCCAGAGAGGTTGGGGAATCTGCATCTTTGGAGGTTTTGAAGACCTGGCTTGACAAAGCCTTGGCTGGGATGATGTAGTTGGGGCTGGTCCTGCTCAGAGCAGGGGGTTGGACTGGATGTGGCCTCCTGAGCTCCCTTCAGCCCTCGTCTGTGATTCAGGGCTGGAGCGATGCTGAAGTTGGAAGGGCGCCTCTTGCAGAGGGTGTCACTGCCTGCTCCCAGCGCTCATCGAGGCAGGTCTGGTCTGGTGTGGCCTGGGCTGCTCCTGTTCTGGTGACTTGGGTCATCACTGCAATCTTCAGGACCTTTCCAGCAGGAGACACAGCACTGCCTACATGTAGGGCCTCATCTCTGCTGGCTGGGGATGTCCACGCGGGTGCAAACCCCTCACTGCATGCCCCACGTGTCCCTGCAGGCTGGGGTATCCGAGGGGTTTGCCCCTTGGAGTCAGCGCTCCTGGCCTGGCCCCGTTTCTGTTTCTTGCTGTTTCGTCCTCTGTTTCTTGGCTGCTGCAGCCGGCAGGCAGCACTTGCAGATGGCACGACTGCTGCTTTGGCGCTAGGGCCCGGGCGGCTGGTGGCCCATGGAGAGTTGGGCCCTGCTCCCAGGGCTTGGCCCTGAGCGCTGCATTCGTTGTGCTTCAGCCTGCGCACATGGCACTGGCTTGGATGGTTTGGAGCTCCTGGCCTGGTGCTGCCAGCTCCTGCTTTGCCATTCCCCGCTCAGGGGCGCCCCATGGAGGGACTGTTGTGAGCATGACCCCCCTACAGCTTGCCGGGTGGGCACAAGCCCCTCTCTGGGCAATGAGATGGAGATCCCAGCCCTGGCTGCAGCAGCTGCATGGGGTGTTAAATGGCCCCGAAACCATGTGAGTGCTTCTGCAGGATGGTCCCACCCGTCCTCACCTGGCACCCCGCTCCACTGGACCCGGGGTGAGCAAGGTGTGCACTTGGCTTCTGACAGGCTGAGCCTTGGGTTGTACACACCCCAGGACTCCCGACCCAGCAGCCTCTGACTAGGGGCATATGGTCGGTCACCCGTGTTGCAGGCGGGCATAGCCAGCGCAGGCAGGCAGCCCCTGGGCAGGGACAGTCCCAAATCTGGCGGTTCCTTGTGCCACCTGTTGCTGCGTGCACGCTGCCCTCCCGACCTCTCCCAGGCCTCGTCACTGCCCTCGGTGACAAGAACTGGACGGCAGCTGTCACTTTCACAGCTCAAAGCTGTCATCACGCGCTGAACCTTGCAGGGCAATGGAGCCTGCCGCCAAAATACTGCTAAAGCTATGGTGCACCGCGGTGTCTGAGAGAGAGGGCCCTACAAAAAGTGTGTTTGTCACACTTTGCCTGTCTAAAACACAGGCCAAGACAAAACAGCTGCTATGCAACCTCACGCTGTACCCTTTGGGGTCTGCTGCCTTCTGGGTCCCAGGCACGGGACATATCCTTGGCTCTGCTGCTTAGCCATCGATCCACTCCTGACAAGAAGATCCAGCAGAAAGGAGACGCTGGCATGTCGGCAAACTGCAAAAGCTCGTAAATCATCATGGCTGAACAAGCAGGGAGTTTTACAGGGTTGCTGCCAGTAGACCTGGGGCACAGACACCAGAAGACTTCAGTCTTGCGACTGGTGTATTTTGAACAAAACCCACCTCTCCATGCCCGTGCAGGAGAACTGCACCTTTCCCTCCGTGCGCGGTGGAGGAGAATGGCACGGCGGTGGCCCCGTTTGCTCATGTTCTCCTCCCCTAGGTAATGTCACTCATGCTGGATGTCTAAAGACTGCCTTGTGCATGGGACGAGGCACGATATTTTGGGGCAGTGCTCGGCTCACATGAAGGCAGCGTTGTGCCCCCAGCAGCAGTGCTAGGCAGATGCACCAAAGCAGACCCACGGTGCAATGACTAACGCATGTCTGCCAGCTCACCCTGGCAGCGCCCTCCGGCGTGGGTTGTCCAGGATGAGTTTGGCTGTTTCAGCGATCTTGCTAGCAAATGTAGATCGTGTCCAAACTCCATGTTGCCTGCAGCCAGATGCGTATTTAGAACTGACTGTGCTACATCGGCCCCGTAATTAGAACGTGGCCCTCTGTATCCCGGTGCAGGTAGAAAGGATGCTACCGAAGCTGTAAGATTTTGTGTTCAGGGACATTGTCTTCATTTGCTGGCACGTACAGAGTGTGCCCTCCTGGATCTCATTTTTAATTACTGTGGCATGTGCCAGACTCCGTGCTGACACGTAGACGCGGCAATCCCGTTTCCAGCAGCTCAGCCACACCAGACGCACGTCGCTGAAGAGCGTGCAATGGCACCCACCAGTAATGCACAGGTAAACACTCAACCACAGTCGAGTTTGGCTTTTTTGCATGTTTCCAACTGCATTATTCTCCCAGCACGCCTGGCTGCCTCCTCCCACTTCACAACCGCGATTTAAATGTTGGCGTGCTCTGGTGCAGGCTCATGTTACACATGAAAGGTGGTTTAACTGCCCAGTATACGAGCCTGTGCACAGCTCACCACAGGCTATCAGGGATAGCTGCATCTAAACGCCTTGATTTATGGCGTCAGGAGCGGTTTGGGCTGCAGCGGCCTGGAAAGTTTCCTTCCCTTTTAGGTTGCTCCTTGGACACGGTTCACGGTGTTCGTTTGCAGTAGGGCGCCCATCGGGATTAGCACGGGCGTGCTAAAGCAGGCCTGTGCTTGAAAAGCTGGTGGACACGGTTACATGTGCTTCGCTCGTGGACGTGCACGTTCCTGGCTGGGGTTTGAACTCGCACTTGAAAACAGCAGCAGGGTTTTTCCCCTCGTGCTGCTGAATAAAGATAACAGGGTGCAGATGCTTTACGACCGGTGCCGAGAGGCAGGTTGTCACAGATGCCAGCAACTGTCCCTTCCCCAAAGGAAGTTGCCTTATCAGAAACAAAGCCTTTAAGTTACAGTTCGGTTATCTCAATTCGATCTGAAATGTCTCTCACTGTAAGTAAACACCGCGGGGCGTGCAGTGTTTCGCTGCAGAGATTCCAGCAGCCTGGGAACTTCAACGCAGAAGATTTTTATTTGGTAAGAAAGCTGAAAGCTGCTCTGATTTCTGTATTTATCTTATACCAATAAAACAGCCTATAAAATGTGATCGTTTCAGGACTGGGTGCTGCTGCCTTTGAAGTCAACGGCAGAGCCCTCCTTGACTTCCTGGGATGCAGTATTGGGCCCAAGGTGATGATGATGATGGTGATGATGATGTGGAATAAACATTGGCCAGTTACAGAACAAAGACCAGAGAGGCAAAAACCCCTCCCAGCCCAACTAACGAGCACACGGCGTTGCAGCCTCGCGCTAACGATCACCAGGCCCGGCGCACCAGGAACGGGGTGAATGCCAGCGTGCAAAATGCAAACGGCTGCACCCGGGGACGAACCGCAAGGGTTTAGTGCTGGGCTGGGGCTCAGCAGCTGGAGGAAAGGACTGAGCTGGGTGACCGCAGGAGGCCTAAGAGCGGCCACCAAGGCACATGCAGCCCAAGGCCTCCTTTCCAGGGGCAGTGGGGATGCAGCAAGGCCGCGGCCCTGGGTGCTGGCCCTCGCCAAACAGGAGCAGGAGTGGGTGAGGCTGGGGGGCAGCAGGGGCAAATTGCCTTGCTTTGCTCAGGACGGAGCTGGACCCTGTGGTCCAGGAGAGGCTTGCAGTGCCATGCACTTCAGTAGCACAGACATTGCGCTCAGCTCCGTGCCAAACCCCGCAGCCTCCGGCCACAGGCACAACCATCATGCGCTGTTTTAGGCTCCTAAAGCCAGCAGGAAGAGGACCAGCTTGGGTGAAATCCTGACCCCAAAGTCCAGGGCAAGATTCTCATCCGTCAACCCCTGGAAGTGAGCTTCACCCCTCTCCTTGGGCCGAGCCGGCTCCTGCCCGGGCTATTCCAGCCTGCAGCTCGCAGGTTGCTGGCCTATGCCCCTAATCAAAGGCTCGTGGGGTTGTGGGGGGGTCCCAGGATTTGTGTGCACCCCACTGCTTGGCCGGTGCCCCCCAGGACCATGCTGGTGCAGGGTCGCGCGGTGGGGACCCACGTGTCCGCCTTCCACATCACCCACGACTTTCGCCCCGTATGAATCAGTGCAGCTCGCTGCTGCCTATCAGTGCTGTGCACGGCCCGGCGGGCACCTGCTCGCCTTCAGCCGCTCCTATCGGGCAGTCCCGGGCTCCTCCTGCCCTGGCGCAGGCTCCTATCTTTATGGGAGGCTGTTAAAGCCAAGCCTCCAAACGGCAATAACAGGACTACAAAGCGCTGCTGGGGGAAAGTCCGTGGGAACGGGGGAGATGCCGCGATCCCAACCAACTCCAGGGCAATCAGCGCTGGAAGTGTCTTTCTGAAGGTAACTGGGCAGATTTAAAGACAGGCCGGGGCTGGGAGCCAGGTCGGTGCAGCCGCCCGGCAAGGCCCCTGTCCCACAGGTGCAGGAAAGGAGTGTGCTCGCTCAAATTGCCGAGAGAGCCCGACTGGGTGCGGTTGTGCCAGCACCACACTGGCCCCACGGGGTTTCTAACCCACGAGCGATGCTGCCGGGCGGTCCAGGGCTGCACCCACCACCCTGCTGGGTTCAGTGCCGGGGAAAGCATCTTCTTTCTGTCGCAGGGCTCAGGGGGATACGGGAGAGGGGAATCAGACAAGGCTTTTGCAGCCATTCGAGTGTCCCGAAGCCGACACGTGACGGACCTGACCGTTGTAACCCGCCACTCGCCTGGGCCAAAGATGCAAAGTCCAGTCCTTCACTAGTGCCATGGTGTGTCCTGCCGTCCCACACCACGGGAATCGGACCAGCAGCTCTGCTGGTTTTGCACCCTCTTGTGAAGCCGTCTCTTCCCACGGCCACTTACTTGTGCCCTGCATGTCACGCTCTGGATGAGGACTAGCGGTGGTTTAAAAGACCCACTCCACTTGCAGTCCATGCACGGGGAGTGTGTAAACCCCGTGTCAATACGTTGGAGCACCTGCGGGCTGTGCGGTGTGAGAACCAGCGGGAACCAGACCGTGTCCATGAGACACCCATGCAGCAGCTTGCTTTAAAGCAAGAGCTGGAGGAGACCTGCGAACCGTGCCAGAAAACCTCCCCGAGATGCCACTTGGTACAGGCAGCACCTGCCACCCAGTTTATTGAGTCTTCCACAAACATTTGCATAAGGCACCTTTTAAACTTGGAGGCATGGCCATGAGGCATACCAGGCTCACGCTGTGCCCAGGGACCCCGTGGGACGCTCCGTGCTGTAAGCGTCTGCGTGGCCATCTCACCTGCCATTGCTGGTCCCTTCTTTGGGCCTGCATTGCTAGTGGCAGAAAACCCGCCGTCTCGATGGGCGACCACAGCGTGTGTATACATTTTCCCCATCCAACCAGGACGAGGAGATGCTAGCTTGGGCTTTAGGTGACCAACTACACCTAGGATGCATCTACATGTGCGCATTTAGTAACCAAAATTACTGTGCAGTACAGGCACGCGTCTACATGTGCATACCTGTACTGCGCAGTAAATATGGTGACTTATGCCAGCCTGAGCGTAAATTTGGTACCTGCATCATATGGGTATCAAACTTATGTCCGATTAGTTACTGCACAGTAATTCATGTGTAGACGCCTTACTGCTCAGTAACACTGTCTGTGTGGACTGAGTTGGGACTCACTTTAGTCCCAAATCAGTCCACACACAGCATTAATGTGCTTTAATGCCTGCATGTGTAGGCGTCGGCCTATTCCCACTTACTGCACAGCAATTTATTGTGCAGTAAATTTAAGCCAGCGTAAATGCATGTGTAGACACCCCCCCCAGAGGAAGAAGAGTCAAAGTAAAGCAATACGTAGAGAATCGGGGGGCCGAGGAGCCAGACGGTGCAAAGGGGCCAAGATCCTGTAGAAGTCAAGGCATCTTGGACAGCCCCGGAGCAGGAAGTGGCAACCGATGCCTTGGTAAAGTGACCGGCTGTGAACAGCACAGCAGGGCTGGGCGAGCGGTTCGGGGCCAGGACTGCAGAAACCCTCCAAGGCAGAGTCTGTTGAGTGAAATGAAACTCAGCCTCTTGGCAAAACGTGGTCTGGAAGAGGGCATTACACACCTGGAGTCCCCTGTCGGGGGTGGGTGTAGCAGTCACCTGTGTACGAGTGAGAGGACATTTCTGGCTTGAGCCTAAATGTTGCTCGCAGCAGCATCCAGGACAGCCGGGCTCACAGAGGAGGCACGTTTCCCCCTGGACGACTTTCTAGAGCAGCTGCTACCATTTCTGAGCAATAGGATGTGCTGGTTGCATGCCATGGGGCAGGTCCCAGGTGCCACGCTCCTTGCCGCTGGTGCTCTGCCCCTCCAGGGGCGAGGCACGTGGGCAGTAGCACAGCAGCATCCGATCCCGGCGGCTGGTTCAGCCTTTCCCACCAAGACCAGTGGGGCTCGCACAGACGGGCACGTGGCTCCACCTGATAAGACAGTAGAGACAGGCCCAAGCTGCAAAGCTGCTACAGCCAGGAGCTGGTTTAGTGGTCAGTTCTGGACCTGGACTTTTGTCCTAGCAGGCTTTGGGAGCGCGAGGGGCCACGTGTGCACCTGGCCCTCTTGCTTGGCTCTTGCATGTAGTGTAGCTACCACCGGCAGGACGCTGACATTGCCCTAGTCCCCCTGCCTGTCTTGGGCCAAAGTCAAGGTGGTTTTGCTGTTCCGGGCATCGTGCCTGGGAGCTGCGTGGAAAGGCCGTTCCCAAACGTTAAGGAGCAGGCTAGACAACGCTTGTCTGTGAAGGTGTCTTGGGCTCGGTGCGCTCCTGAGGGCCCTGCCAGCCCGACTTGTCCACGACTGCGCCGGGCAGAGGAGCATCCTCCTCCGGTCCTCCTCCCTGCCGCCAAGACGAACGGGCTTCGGAGACAAAAAAGATTCCCTGAGCTTTTCCAAAAAAAAAAAAGGAGGTTGTGACAAAGGATTTTTTTTTTAGCCTTTATGATTTCAGAGGGGGGGAAATAATGCTGGGAAAATATTGTCAAATACTTTACATTAATGATTAATGGGAGATGGAGTGATACTGTTTGATGTGGTCTGGGCTGGTTTGAGCAGGAGAAGGGTGATTCACGCCAAAGGAATTTAGAAAACACAAGTATTTGCTTATGGACAATAAATACAGGGGGAGATAAAGGGGGATGAAGTGTTCGGCTTCTTGATAGCGACTACTGAGAACTTTTGACCTTCTCACAGCTCAAACCGGCGAGGGCCTCCCTCCCGGCACGGCAGGTCAGGCGGCTCCAGGGCTGGAGCAGGGATGCACGGTGTGGCAGGGGCACCCGTCACATCATCCGGAGCCGGGGTGCACCAGAGACCCTTTGACGCCTGCACTGGGGGAGCTCGCCCTCCTGCCCATGCCCCCCTTTCCTGCGAGGAAAAGAGAAGGGCCCAGGCTCTGCCCTGTGCTGGCATCGCAGCGCCCAGTCAGCCGTGCAGCTCTGGCTGCAGCCCAGGCAGCCTTGGCCAGGGGAGAGTCTTGCTACTTGCATGCATGCATCCATGAGCAGGTCACAGCCACCGCCTGCTGCTCCACCCTCGAATCCATCCAGCCTCTTTCCACGACCCCTTTGCACATGCCTCTCCCTGGGGCTTACCCTCCGTTTCCACAGCACGTGCACACAGCTTGCTGATTGCACAAGCGATCCTTCTGACCTGGCCTCCAAGTGGCGGGACTTGCACACCTGAGTCAGCTGCGGAGGCAGATCCTGGCATCAACGTCCCAGCCCGGGCGCGCATGTCCAGTGGGCAGAGCCGAGCCCTGCAGCGATGAACCGGGTCCGAGCCCGACAGCCACGCAGCTGGGTCTCCTGGCAGGCGTTGCCTGCACACCCAAGGGGGACACCGGCAAGGGATCCCCATGGAGCGCTGCCAGCCATCAGCGAGCTCTCCACAGCCCCCGATTGCTCTCACACTGTGTTTTCATTGAGATAAGAAGAGACGTCTCTTCCCCTTCACGTGCTCACAGCTGCTGCCAGCTCAATTTGCAGGGGCGCTTGTCCTGGAGGGGGGCTGGCTTTCCCCCTTGGGGGGCATGGCCCAGACTCCTGCCACCACACCGGCTCTCTGCACGGCTGCGGGCGCTGAGCTGGTTGAGCCCTTGGGGCGCTGGGCAGGGGACGTCTCTTACCCCGATGAACCACGATGCATCTAGAAGCACCCGGGCGGGATGGCAGAGGCTGTTGGCTTGACCAGGGTTGCGCGTCTGCAGTCATCTCTGCAAAACCAGGCCCTTTGCGGGCCGTAAAGGACGCGGCAGGAACCAGCTGGACCCGGCTAAGTCCTCAGGGAGCGAGGGCAGAGAGCACCCCTTGTCTCACCGGCTCACACCCATGACGCCCAGGCTGCCCTTCTTCACCCACGGGGCCAGCGCCCCGGGCTCCCCCCACGCCAGCTATTTGCTGACAAGCGGCGGAGCAGGCGGGCAGGCGAACGTAAGGGCCCGGCGGTACCTGCCGGGAAGGGTGAGCTCATACCTGCCGCGGTTCTCAGGGTATCGGCTTGCAGCCTTTCATCACGCCAGCCAGCTGGAAACACCTCCACGCCTCGCTGTCGGGGCGCGCACAACACTTGGAAGTGATGGCAGCTTCTGGTTTCCATTAACCTCCCGGCCGAGCGGGACTATCCCGTTGCACGGGGCAGAGAGCGCGAGCGCGGGGGAAATGCCTTTCTTGGCAGCAAGGATGGAGCCGGGAGGGGAAGGACACTTTGGAAAGGGGCTTTGCCTGAGCGGGCAGCCCGCTTCTCTCCGTCTGCCCGGCGGAGGGGAGGTCTGCAGCATGCTCTGGTTTCTCCCCAGTGTTTGCAGGCCATGAAGCCACCGCAAATGCAGAAGGAAGGGGGCATGGGCTGCCTCGCGGCCCAGCTCCTGGCTCCCCGACACCCGGCAGCTTTCCTCCGGGGCCGGGTCGCCAGCGGGCAAGTAGAAGGATGCTGCTCTGACCAGGGCTGGTTTTGAGACAGGGACATATCCATTGGCAAAGGGGCACTCGGCGATGGTGCGGCCGACTTTTGCAGCGGGGAACGGGCTCCGGGGCAGGGGCCTGCGTTCCCAGATCGCCTTTTTGCCGTTGTTTAACTCCAGCAATAATCAAGGGAAGAGCCCACGAGACCCTGCATGGGGCAGTTACAGCTGCTGCACGCCCACGGCGGGGGACGGCCCTCCCCCACGGTGTGTTAGGCCACAGCCACAGCTCGTCTCTGAACAGCCACGTTTCAACCACCACCCAGGCATGGCATGGACCCAGCCCAGAAATATTTGCCCCAGGTCCAGGGCGAGTCAGAGACGGGGAGCCACAGACACAGGCCGGCTCTGCAATAATCGTAACGGGACAAGAAGGGCGACCCCAAGCCCCATGGCACAGCTGGACCCCGGCCCTGCCGTCCATCTCCTGGGCCGCCGTGCACCCCCAGGCCGGGGCAGCGGGGCAGCATCGAGCCGTGTTTCGCCCCGCACCACTATTGTGGCGGGAGGCGCAGCCACGGGAAGGGCCTGGCCTGGCTGCCCGGAGCAGCGAAGCGCGACCCTCCTCTGCTGCGGCATCCTTGGTCCGCAGGGAGGGGGTGGGGATGGTGAAGATTAGGCAGAAAGCCTCACAAAGGAGCAGACTTTCCCACCGCCAGCTCCAAGGAGCGTGTGAGCCGTGCCGGCCGGCCGGCCCCACGGCGCTCGGGGAGCGGCACGCCGCGGCGCCTGTGATCAGCCGGCAATGCTCATGGCCTTGGGAAGCCCCCGCCTGCCCGGGGGCTAGGAGGGAGCATCGGTCCCTAGGTCCATCCTCCCCTGTGTCAGCGGCTGGATGGGAGGGTGACGGGGTCCCCCTGCTCCTCTTTCCTATGCAACCTCCAGCATTTGAGGTCCGGAGGGCATTCACGTGGGCACTATAACGCTGCTTTGCTGGGCCCGGCTCCGAGCGCCTGAGCTAACACGGGGACCACGAAGCTGCTTTGCACCGCGGTGGCTTTCCCCTTGCAGGCCCCCACACAGGAGCAGCAGGGGCGGTGGGGGGTTTGCAGCCATTTCGGGGCATCCCCTGGAGGCACCCAGTCCCCGCCGGGCACGGTGATGACCCTCTGCACGCCGTGGGTCAGGATGCCGCCCCATACACCACAGCCAGCCCTGCTCCTTGCTGCAGCACCGTGGTGGGGATCGAGGGCAAGCACTCGCTGCATGTCCAGGGCCACTCCTCTAGACCCACGTTGCATGCACTGCTCTGCGGGACCCTGGCAGGCATCCTGTGCTGCAAGCTGGTCCCTGGGGCACGGACCCTGCCAGGGCTCACAGGCGCCGGGTTTCAGGGCACGCGCCTCTTGATGTCCAACTGCTCCTTTGGGGGTTGCAGCGGAGCTGCCCAGGGCAGTCCCGGGGCCCGGGGGCGCTCCAGGTCGGCCGGACACGGAGACCGTCACAACGCGCTCACGTTTCGGTGGAGGGTGCCCGATTCTCCACCATCAGACCCCGGCAGGCTGGGCTAATGAGCCTTTGCATGGCCGCAGGACTCTCCCGCCAACGCCGCCTGCCCCCTTTCAAACCAGCCGCCTCTCCCCCTCCTCCTCCCCGCTCCCCAAAGCCAATCGCCGGCCTGGCGCGGGACGGGCCGCGGCCACCTCCTCTAGAGAAAGCCTTTCTCAGGCAACTATGTCAAGAATGTTTTCATACTTGGGGACTGGATGGGAAAAAAAAAGAAGAGAAAAGGCTTAATCCTCCGAGATGGCCGTGTCTCTGCAAACAGACATGCAAATGCCGGGCTTGTCAGGCCTCAAAACGTTCCCTTTCTTCGGGGAATTACCGCCTGCCTGCTGCGCCGCCAGCGCTGACAGGCGCAGCCCCCGGCCTTGGCAGCGCAGCGCGCGGGCTGTGGGAAAGGGCGGCCGAGGCACGCGCCAGATAAGATCATACAATAAATGATACAGCCCGCCGGAGCACGCTGCCACTTTCATATGCAAACAGGCCTGCCCCGGTACGTACACGCACACACGCACATGCACACGCTTCCCTGTCCCCTCGGCCCTCACCTTCCGGGGAGGAACCGTAGATACAAGGGGACACGCACGCATGCACGCACATGCATGCACACGCACGTGCACATGCGCGCACATGCTTCCCCTAGGTACTCTACGGTTCATCTTTCAGGGAGGAACTGTAAATACAAGTATATTTAAACACTCACATACACACGCACGCACACTCCCCCGTCTACTCTGCAGCTCACCTGCCAAGGAGGAACTGTAAATCAAGTGGAGAGAGACGCATGCACACTCTCTCTCTCCCCCCCCTTGGGCACACTGCACACTCTGCGGCACACTCCTGCTCGGTGTAGTGCACACCCCTACATCCCCTTCCTCTCTCCCTCTCTCCCCTCAGGCACGCTGCACACTCTCCAACACACTCCTGCTGCGTACATTGTGCACACACACACACATGCACACACTCACTCTCTCTCCCCTCAGACACACTGCACACTCTGACACACTCCTGCTCCATGGAGTGCGCACACACGCACACACACATACACGCACACACATGCACACACTCTGTCTCTCTCCCCGAGCACGCTGCACACACTCCTGCTGCGTGGAGTGCACACACTCTCTCTCCTCCGGCACGCTGCACGCTCTCCGGCACACTCCTGCCCCTGGAGCACACCCCGGTGGGGGAAGGGCCCTCCCGGGCTCAGGTAATGAGGGGGAGCCGTCAGGGAGAAGTGCAGGCTCTGCCCTCCAGTTCAGCCAGTGCCGGATTCGAGCACCGACCCCCATGCCCAGACCCGCACGCTGCTTTGCTCCGAACCTCCCCCGTTCTCAGCCCCGTGTCGCGGCCTGGCCTGCCGCGGGGGAGGCCTGGCTGGTGCATGCGGTGCTGGGGTTGCCCCTGCCCCTCTGCAGGCTCCGGCAGGACCCCGTGGCAGCCCAGCACCAGCTTGGCTGCACGACTGCAGCATCCCCTGGGCCACGTGCTGGTCCGGCACAGCGGGTGTCGTAGGCTCTTCTGTGCGTCTGCAGCAACCGGTGTCTCCCATGCAGCCCTGTCTGCCTGCAAGGGACAGGTGTCCAGCCTGCCTTGCCCCTGGGGGTGAATAACCTTGCATGCTATTCAGTGCTGTCCCTAAATCCTCAGCTCCGGGATGCCTAGGATCGGGGGAGAATGACAGAAGAGTGGGGCTGAAAGGGACCTCACATCTAGTCCAGCCCCCTGCCTGAGGCCGGATCAACCCTGCCCAAACCAGCCCAGACACATCCATCATCTAACCTCTTTGTAAAACTACCAGCAGCCCTGACACAGCACCAGGCCTCACACCCGACCCTGCCACAGATAAAGCAGGGGGCCGTGACAGCTGTCGCAGCTGGCTGCCAGGGCGCTGCGATGCACTCGTGACACGCTCAGCTCAGGCCTGGGATGTGCCGTGGGCTTGCCACCGGCGGGGACAACTCTGCCCCCTTGACCTTGCCACGGATCCACCCCAGAACACCCTGCCCCGTACGCGGGGAGCACCCTGGGCTCAACCTCCACCCCGTCTGGAGCTCGCAGCCCTGTGGACGCCAGACGAGGATGTACCGATGCAAAGCCTATGATGCACCCGGGAGGGCCCTGCATCCCAGCTCTGCCCATGCAAACCAACAGCAAAAAACCCTGTTTAGGGAGTTTGTGCAGCCGCTGAGGACCGTGTGTGCACAGGCGGGTGCCAAGGGCATGCCCATCCATGAGGCACAGCTGCAGAGCCCAGTGAGGCACACACCACCTGCGGGGCTGGGCTCAGCGCCCTGCTATCATGGCTCGTGCTATCACTGAGGGAGCCAGCATCATCACTGCAATCCTAGAGCTGTGGGGCTGGAAGGGATGCCCCGAGGTCACATCCAGTCCAGCCCCTGCCTGAGGCAGGATCAGCCCTGTGCAAACCACTCCAGACTCATCCATTGTCTCAAATCTAGGTAAAACTACACAACGCTGGACATCAGGGGAGGCAGGGGGACCGTGGTGACCAACGTCCTGCTTCTAGAGAGGCTGTTGATGCATGGCTGAGGGGTCCCAGGCCGCGGCCGTGTCCCTGCTGCAGAGGAAAGCACCCCGTGCCCCCTGGCAAGATCAATCTGACCAGGGGGAACGTCCTTCCTGACCCCAAATCTGGTCTTGGTCTGAGCCTGAGCGCAGGGGCAAGGCCCTCCAGCCAGGACCGTGCAAAGTTGGTGCCCGCAGGAGCTCATCCCCATCCCCATCCCCATCCTGGGCTGCAGCCAGCACCCCACCCGACACGTGGAGCAGGAAGCGGGGTGCAGGGGCACCCGGCAATTCCCCGCGGCCTGGGAAATCCCCCCAGGCATCGCTCGTGCAACCTCTCCAGTGACGGGGAGTCCCCCCTAGCCTGTGCGCCCAACCCACCCCCTCCCTGCTCTAACACCGGAGACGTGCTTCCTCCTGTCCAACCTCCACCTACTTCGCTGCAACGCAGCGTGCGCCCCTCTGCAGCCCGTGCAAAGGCAGCCTCCCGGGAGCGCGCTCCCACCCGCGCTCAACGGGTTAAGGAGCCATCGAGGCCTCCGGGTCCCCCGGGCCTTCCGCCTCCTTGGCCCTCCTTGGCCCGGGCTGGTGCCAAAGTCGGAACCTGCTAATCAGCAGCTCCCAGCAGCAGCTCTCTGTGCTGCCTTGACTGCGGGCCAAGCCTGGCCCGAGCCGGCCGGCTGAGGAATGTGTGAGAGCCATGTGTCACATCTCCAGACTGTGGGAAAGTGCTGCTCCAGTGAACTCCCAGCAGCTGCCCTGCCCCAGCCCGGGCGGGCGGCCGAGGCACGGGAGCAGCCTCCCCCGGGCCGCCCGGTGCCTGGCTCCTGCCAGCTGCTGACAAAGAACAGCTGAGCTCGGTGCATGTGTGCGGGCAGCAGGGTCCCCTTGCACCCGGGGCTCGTGGGAGGGCCGGTGCCCGTGCCCCCGTGGCCCGACAGCAAACACGGGCGGCAGGCCCCACCGCCGCAGCCTGGCACCGGGACAAGGCTCGCGGGCTTCAAAGCGCTCTGCAAACAATGGGCTCCATTCAGCCGGCATGGCATGGGGCAGGGGAGGGAGGGGGCTGGGCAGTGGGCTGGCACGAGGTGGCACCAGGCAGAGGGGAGACCGCGCCGGACGCTGCCCCGGCAAGCCTGGATGTGCTGGTGGGGACCAAGTGGTCCTTGGGGTCATCCTAAGTCTCTCCTCCCTGACCTGATGGGTGCTGGGCCTTTCCTAGCACCTGTCCTGGGCATTACCCCCTGGGCCCCCCCAGACGGAGCGGGGGGCCCAAAGCTGGGTTTGCTGCCTCCCCCCAGGGCCGTACCCCGCTCCTGCAGCTTCTGGGCTGGAGGAAGAGGGACCCACGGGGGCATTAATGGCTGCAGCTGGGCCAGGGCATGAGCCGCGCTGGGCAGGGCGTGGGTTAGGGTCACATAGGGAGTGTGGAAGCGATGAATTATTAACCCCCGCAAGGAGCAGCTGGCCCCCTGCATCGCGGCCCCCATCCCCAGGTGCCTCCAGCGGGCCGTGGCTGGTCCGGTGGAAACAGAGGAACCAAGTTTGTGCTAAAGTGCCTTGGCGGGGGGTAAGGGAAGGGGGGGAGCTCTCTTAAACCTGCTCCCGTGCATCAACGACTGCCCTGCCTTCGCATGCACCAGTGCGGCCCCGGGGGCTTGCACTCTTGAGCGCGCTAGCAAGAGCACCCACCCATCACTGTCACGGAGACCCCTCTCCAGGAGTGAGCACCACAGCGAGCATCTCGGCATGGGCTTAGCTCAGCTTCATGGCCAAACCAGCGGTAGCCAGGTGCTCAACCCAGTGGCCTGGTAGCAAGCAGGAGCTGAGCGCCGGGCCCAGGCACCGGGATCCTCTGGATTCAGCCCACGAGGAAGCACCGCGCTCGCCAGCCCCGTCCTGCTGTCATGCAAGGGAGGAGCGCGGCCGCAAAGGTCCTGCCTATGCCCAGCACCTCCGTTGCACGCAGAGCCAGCCGCGCTCCACGTGCCAGTCTGCAGCACGTGAGAGGAGACAGGCATTATTCATACGAGACCGTGCACGGCTCTGCCTCACGTGGGCTACCCCGACGCCAGCCCACGGAGCTGCACAGGCTGCATCTGGAGCCGCGGGAGAGTCCGGCTTTCCCAGAAGAGGCACCGAACGCCTCCCCACGTGCCGTGCAGGGTAATATCTGTGACCCCGGAGCAGCTGCCTTGCCTCCGCTCATCCATGTGGCGCGAGAAACAGGAGCTGGCAGGGAGGCGGCTGCGGCCTGGCGCTTCCTGTGCTATGTCAGACACCCGCGGGGAGAGAGGCCTCCCGGCCGCAAGGCTCTGCAGCAAGCGCCGGCTTCCACCTCCCTGGTGTTAGGTTTCCAAAGAGCGACTGCTCGGAGAAAAAAATCCCTGCAGGTGGAAACAGCCCGTGCTTCCCACGCGAGTGCGGGCGGCCCATGACCTGACCTGGACGTGGCCACGGGGGCTTCTCTGGGGAGCTGGACCCGGATGCAATGCCTCTCCATGCCGAGCAGCTCTAGCCACATCTGGCCAGATGCTGGGCTGTGCAGAAAGCCGGGGCCTTTCCCCACGTCAGAGCTGCGCTGGCCTCCACGAGTGCTGCCGGGGAGCGCTGTAGATGATAACCGCGGGGCACGGGACATCTCCAGGCAGCACCAGGCATGGACCGCAGCCCGGCTGGAGCCCTGCGGCATGCCAGGGAAGCTCAAGTAGCGAGGAGCCAACCTTGGTCTTGCAAGAGCAGCGATTTCAGGCAAGACGACGTGCACGTGTCCCTGCTCCAAGCACCCCACATGCATGGCTGAGCTTCCCAACGTGTAGGAGGTGAGGGAGTTGCTGGGGTTGCTCGTGCTCCCCAGGGGTCCCAGCTGGCACAGGTTGGGCTGTAGCCCTTTGGGACACGGAGACACAGGTCTGAAAGGAAAACCAGCTGGGCTCTTGCACTCACCACGTCAGCTCCATTCCCTCCATGCTCTGCTGGTTATAAAGCGGCGTCTTGTTTCCAGGCCCTGCTTCTCCAGGACCAGCATCTATCCATACAGCCTCATCCTGAATTTGTCCTCATGGTATAACACAGGCATCGCTACATCTCGATCATCCCTGACGAGCGGCTGTGCAACCTCTCCTTGAGCCCCTCCAGCGATGGAGAGTCCATAGCTACCCTGGGCAGGGAGGCAGCTTCTATCCCACGCCTCTGCTCAGACATGGAAAAAGTCTTCCTGAGATCCAACCTAAACCTATTTTGCCACAACTTCAAGCCATTGGTTCACATCCTACTGTCTGTAGCAAAGAGAAAAGGTGTTCTCCGTCTTTGTGGCAGCCCGTCGGGTATTTGCAGGCTGCTGCCACGTCCCCCTGAAGTACCTTTTCTGCAAGCGGAGCATGCCCAGCTCCGTCAGCCTCTGCTCGTGTGACTTGTCTTCCAAGCCCTTCATCATCTTTGTTGCCCACCTCTGGATCCTCTAACTTCTCCATTTCCTTTTGAAAATGTGAGCCCAGAACAGCACACAGCATCCAGATGAGGCCTGACCCATGCTGAGCAGAGCCACGGGGGCTCACGCGAGCTGCATCAGCTCCTGACAGCCCCAAGGTATGGGAAACCCCAGTTGCCTGCCCCGGCCCCTGTGCAAAAACAGTGAAGAGCCAGAGTCTTGCTGTTTCCTCCCAGGCCAGGCCGCCGGGTACAAACGCACGGGGAGCGAGAGAGCTCTGAGCTCCATCTGCACTGGGCGGCCCTTGGATTTCGGGGGAGATGGCATGCGGGCCCTAGCCTTGTACGCTCGGTGAGTGTGCTCAAGCACAGTGACCTCTACGTACCCGAGCCTGGAGTGTCCCGTGTCTGGGTGCACTTGCTAGCCCTGGTCTTGGCCGTGTGCTTGTGAACGGTCCAGGGGAACTTTCTGTAAGAGGCAGAAGGAATCAAAACTCGTGGAAGAGGTGGTATCTTTTATTAGACCAACTTGATATTTGCAAAAAAAAAATATATTATTATTTTCATATAATACATATTACTATCTTTATATATATATATAATTTTATACCTGGACACCTGTAAGAGGCAGGGCATTTATTCTGCCCTCCTGGAGGCATTTGGCCCAGGCCTCCTGGCTCAGTTGCTATCGCTCCCACTAGCAGGTCACCCGTCAGCTCCAGTACAAACAGGAGCGGACCCTCCTTTTCCCCCACACTCGGAGGGTCAAAGGGACCCACTCTGTTTTTGCTTTCTATCCTAAATGCACCTGTGAAGCTTGGTGATGCTTTTTTGCTGCCTCAGAGAGCTCAGCGTCGTTTCAACAGATAGGCACCACGTGCTCACCTGCCGCGGGGCAGACCCACGAAAAGGGGATTGCTTTGGCTTCTCCCTTCAGAAGCACGTCGGTGGTCGCCAGCCACCACCGCAGACCAGCCAGAGCCTCACGTGGTAGCAACAACCGTTCCCAGACCGCCGCCAGCCCCGATTCTGGAGCAGCGCTGGGCGTCAGGCGAGCAGCCAGCTCCCACGAAGGGGAGCCCGTGCGGTGGCCGAGGAGAGCCTGGGGGTGCAACTTTGCAGCCCAGGAAGCAGGAGGGAAAGCAGAAAACCCAGGGGACGCTGAACAAGCAAACAGGTCCCTAGGCTTGTAGTTTTTGGCACTTGACTCCTCAAGTTGGGGGGACCACGGTGGCCAACGTCCTGCTGCTGCAAGAGTTGCTAATATACTCAAGAGACCCCAGGTAGAGGTCGGGCCCCCGCGACAGAGGGCAGCAAAGCCCCCCAGTCTGTGCCAATTCGAGCAGGGGGTAAAATTCCTTCCTGACCCCAAATATAGTGTCGGCAAGACCCTCTAGCCAGGAACCTCTGGGTTTGAGCCCCAGCAGGAGCACTGGCATAGCCCGGCCCCATCCCCAGCCTGGGCTGCAGCAGCCCCCAGCGAGGAAGGCGAAAATGAACCCCGATGCAAGCATCAGCAGGACAGGAAAAATTCCTTCCCATCCCATCCCAAGTATACTCGGGACTCCTTTACCAGGGGACTGTCTCAGTGCTTTGCAAGGGTTCGCTAGCTATGCCTCACAGCTCCTTGGAGGTAAGAAACTGCTTCATTTCAGACATGCATGCATGCACACTCAAGGATATGCATGCACACAGAGGTAAACTGAGGCCCACTTACATCACCTAAAGCACGGGTGGCATTTTCCACTGCAAATATCTCAGCCTTTTGTCTTGCCAGTGGGGTGATCCCATGACTTCAGGTGTTTTCTCTTCATGCTCAGTTAGCTCTAGCGGGATTCACCCCAGCCATTTCACCCTCGTTAGCTGTGCATCCTTGCTGGCATTGCTTCTGCTCCCTGGGAGATGCCAGTTTGTTTTAGCAGGGAAAGGAACAGCAACCGGCACGTGCACCCGCTCCTACGGGGCTGATGGCACCAGGTGCAGTTCTCTGGCATGGGGCAGGCCTTGCCGAGCAGCTCGGAGGTGGGAAGCCAGCGGCATTTGGCCCTGTGCTGGCCTGCTTTGCACCAGGGGGATTTTCACGAGTAGAAGCGATTCCCAAATGTGTGTGAGACCAAAATGCCCTTCACACACACGCGTGAGCCCAGCAAATCCAGGGGCCACGGACCCGTGGGAACAGACAGGGTCTCTGCATCAAAGCAGTGCTTGCCAGTGCAGCTGCTCCGGGACGAGAACCCCTTTCCCCCGACCCGTCTGCTGTCCCGAGCATGCAGCCAGTCTGCAAACCAGACCGGGCCGAACCCATCTCCAGGCTGCTGGGGAGTTCAAAGCACGGCCTGGCCTCTCGCTGCCTGGCCCCTTCTCACAACTTCAGGCTCGGGGCCAGCCCCACGGCCACACAGCCGCGGGGGAAGCCCAAAGCTGAATCCGAAGCTGGTGAAGCCCCTGCCCGAGGGCCTGAAGGTCAAACAAGCCAAGGTGGAGACACCCGTCTTGGCAGCAGACAGGAGGGATTGAGAGAGAAATGCGGAGCGGGACTTGCCTGGGGAACGCGGCTCCGGTGCACGGCTGCCTCCTTCCCGTGGCCTCAGCTGCTAATCCCCTCGTGGGCTGTACGGGATTGGGTTTCTCCTTGCCCCCAGGCCCTGATTACTGTGCAAATTGCTGGGACGATCAACCCCCCGAGCTCCTTGACACCGGACTCATGCCTCGGCTCAAGTTTAAGGCACCTGCTGCCTCAAGCACGCAGAATAACTCCTCCGAGGAGCCCGAGGCGGCACGCCGCAGCTCTCCGAGGGTCCCGGGAAGGGCGAGGGGCGGCTGCCCACCCCGAGGCCGGTCCCGAGCGCCCCGGCTGCCAGCTGCAGTGCCAAGGGCGGCAGGTGCTCAGCACCCCGGGGCGAGGGTCTGAGCCCGCTGAAGTGAGCGAGGCGTGCAGGAGTTGGGCCCAATCCTGCCAGGTACCAAGCACCCCAGGTGCAAGACCCAAAGTTTCAGGGTGCTGGGAGCTGCTCTGGGACCCAGAAAGAGACAGAGCCCCTGCAACGAGGCACACGGGACGTAGGAGAGGCAGCCAAGGCCACGCAGCTTCTGGCTGAAGGGTTCCACTCTGCAGCACGTGGCACTGCTGCGAGGAAGGTCCCTCCCTGCACATGCAAAAGGGTCTCCTCCCCCTTCTCTTCCAGCCCAGCCCTGTGATTTCTGCAAAGCCTTTTGGGGATAATTCCTACCAGGTGTCACCACTTGATTGAAAACAAATTCGTTTTAGCTCATTTCGACCCAAATAAAATAAAAAAACCTTCCCAGGCCAAGTCAAAAACTGGGGTTGCTTCCCCGCCCCGTCGGGAAAATGTGTGGAGCAGAGGTTTGCTGTGCCGGGCCCTGCAGACAAAGAGCATGCCCACGAGGCCTGGCTCACGTTTGCATGGTACAGAAAAGGCCCCGAATCAACCGGGCAAAAGCAGTGACAGGGAGAGAAAGTGCGGGAGCTGGAAGGAAGAAGGAAACGCAGAGGAGCAGAGCTATATCGGGCCTCGGCTCAACCTGATCTCCCCGGGAGGGCTGTAACGACTGCGTGCCGGGCACTTCCCATTGCAAATTCCCACTCCTGCATTAGGCTCGCATTCAAGGTGCTCCGCGAAAGCCCTTTCCGAGAAGATCCAGCCGCAGCACCGCGGCCGGCTGGCCCCCCCTGGCACACACACATTTCCTGGGCTGGGAGCTGGGCAAGGAGAGGAGGCATTGCTGCGCTGCACGGCGTGGAGCCTGCTCCCAGCCCAGTGACTGCCAGGAAAACAGGCATTATGCGGAGGAGAGAGTGTGACCGGAGGGTGACCGGGGAGCTGTGATTCACCGGTCACACGAGTGTTAACTCTTTGTGGACGGCGGGGAGAACGGCCCTGTGGCTGCAGCCGCAGGCCTGTGGGTTTGGCAGCTGAGGCCCATCCTGTCCGGACGTGGCACAGACGGGTGCAAGGGAACTGAGCACAGCCTTTTCCTGCGGCACGGGGCTGGGCACCGCCGTGCAGTCAGGGACGGAGATGAGATGCTGCCTCTGCCCTGTCCAAGGGAGATGAAGCACTTGGACATGCCGTGGGGAACTGCACCTTTAAGCGGCTCTCTCAGAGCCCATGACGCTAAGCCCAGACCAGGCGACTGGACAAAGGGCCCGTGCAATGGAAAGTGCACTCCCCTGAGCTCCCAGAGGTCTGGAGAGTTTACACGTCCCCCAGATTGTAGCTGCCAGCCTCACTTGCTTCAAATCCACCCCCAGCGGACAGGCTGCGAGCTGATGCCGGGGGACCTGGGTTGCATCGGGACGGCAGGATCGGGCCCCAAATATGACAAACAGACCCGAGGATTGGGCCTCAAGCATAAGCGTGGCCCTGTTTAAGACCTGGCCAGGCGTGCTGGCTCTGGAGATAAGAGAGGGGCTTTCCTGGCCTTGGCGCTATCAGATCTCCCTGCGTCTGCAGAAGGTGTCGGGAGCCGAGCAGCGACCAGCACGGTCCAGCTGCCCCCTCGCTGCGGCCGACAGGACGCCCTTACACAGGATCAGAGATAGCAAAGCCGGCTGGACGCGGCCTGGCGAGGTTATCTAGTCCAGTCCCCGGGTCAAGGACGAAGCACCCTCGACTAAACCAGCCCAGCCAAGCGTGCGTCCAACCCCTGTAGCCCCCCTTCAGGTATCCGATGACTGGTATCAAATCCCCCGTCCATCGTCTCTTCTCCAGACTAGATAACCCTCGGTCTTTCAGCCTTTCCATGCAAGTCTGGTCTCCCAGGCTGCTCAACATTTGTGTTGCTCTCTGATGAACTCGTTCCAGTCTGCCCACATCGGCACGAAAACACCCCAGGGACGCGCTCAGCGGGCAGCTGCCACCCAGCCGAGCCCCTTTGCCCCGGGCAGACATGCGCGCAGCCCTGCAAAATGCCAGTGTGCTGCAACAGGCGCTGAGTTCCCTTGGCACAAATCAGGGGTTTTTCCCACCAAAGCACGTTGCAGGCAGGGGCAGCCCCGTTCCCTCCACACCGGGAGGCATCTCGCCCACTCAGTCCGTCCGGCTGCATACCCATTTCGGCTCCGAGGAGCCCAGGGCGTGAAGCAAACCCAGAGCACAAAGCTTCTCGCAAAGCAAAGCAAAGCAAAGCAAAGCAAAGCCAGGCCACGATCGCGGCCAAACGATGGGTGCAATAGCAGCTGCCTGAGCCGTGTCCCCTGGCTCCATGCCCCGGGATGCCTGGGAGGGTGGGCAAGTCTCAGGGCATGTCCTGAAGGTTATCGGGGCCAAGCTTTGGCAATGCACCCTGGAAAGCAGGTCTCAAATGCAGCCAAAAATGCCCTGGGAACAGCCTTGTCCGGGGCTGTCGGGGCAGGGAGCAGCTGGACGCCTGTCTGCGAGAGGAGCGGGCCTGGCTTGGGAGAACAAGGAGAGCCCGGACCTGGCTCAGGGCATGGGGTGCAGAGCAAGGAGAGCCTTGGGATTTCCAGACCGGTCCAGGCCTGGGCGCCAACGTCCTCCCTGGCGTCTGGCCCTCATGCCTAAGCCCAAATGTGAGGTACAGGCCAAAGCGCTTTGCTGATTTTGACTCTGAACAGCCTGGATGAGATCACGGGGGGTCCATGTGTCCCCCGGGGTCTTGCAGGGCGTGCAAGGGGCACAAATACACCAGCTGCAGCCTCATGCTAGAGGCTGGGGGAGGTACGGGGCAGGGCTGGTTTGCCCCAGGCTCCTTCTCAGCTCTGCAGGACCCAGCCTGGGGCCCACAACCCCTCCAGGGCTCCTGGTTCCCTGCTCCCCTCCTGCCCCGTGCACCGGTCCCCAGGCAGGAAGGGTGCCGACAATTAGCAGCACATCAGATGCATCTGTGAAGTTGTCAGGACCGGGGGAGACAGATCTGACACCTCTCCGGCGGTGTGGGAGCATCTCCGGAAGGACCTGCTGTTTGCACACACTCTGCTCTCACTTCTAATCCCCTCCTGCTGACTGGCAACACCTCTGCCTTGCGGCCAAATAGCACCCCGTTATCACCGCAGGCGGGAGCTGTGCACCCCGCTGGCAGGCTGAGCTCCTCCGAGGCTTTTGGGGCCATCCTCCAAGGGCACCCAGCTTTCCCGGTGGGACCCGCGGCCCGCCCGAGGGGACGGGGCAGGGTGGCAGGGGCACCCGAGTGCTGCAAAGCTGGCACCCCCCTCATTCACCTATTGGGTTGCACAAACCCATCTGCTTTAGGGGCTTAGCCCTGCAACACCCGTGTCCCTGCACACCCTGCATAGCAAGGCAGCGCAGGGGTGCTCTCCCTGCTGGGGTGCCCCCGGCCTGCAGAGACAAGCGCCTTGCCCCGGGCCAGGCAGGCAGGTCCCCGGGACACGAGGCATGAACCCGGGTGTCCTGAGCCTGGCGGCTGCGGTGTCTGGGTCCGTTCACCAGTCTAATTCACAGTTCCCATCATGGGGTGAGCTGGGAGGAGGGCTCTAGCCTGGGACTTTTCCACCCTGGCTCTTCCCCGGTCCCTGGAGAGCCGGGCAGAGGAATGCCTTGGAGATGTCTTATCAGGTGGCCCAACTTATCTGGCCGGAGGCATTAATCACCCATCAGCTGCCTGGCTGCCCCAGACAGAGCCCACCCTAAACAAACAGGCCGCCCCCCCAGCCCCTTCCTGCCCCGCTGCACTTAATGGGACATCTGTCACAGCCGGGCGGGAAGGACAGACGGCTCCGGCTGACGGATGTTTCCAGGAGGATGCAGATAAGGAAGTGGGAGTGTGACTGGATTTCCAGGAGAGCAAATAAACAAGGCTGGGCCATCCATCTCCCGGCGGCACCACGGCCTTTCCTTGCCTCCTCCAGGGCAGGTCCACCGCTGGAGACCCTGCCGTCTCCTAGTCTGCTCTGCACCACAGCTGCCAGCTCCGGGCAGAGGATCTCGTCCATGCCCGGGTGAAGCTGAAGCCGACTGAGCTGAGGAGGCTCTGACGGAGCGGCGGAGATGGGCCAGGCTGGGCGCAGGGTGTTCGGAGAGCCAGCGGGACCTAAAACACCCCCAAGCGCGGGCACCGGCCAGCTTCTCCCATGCAGCCGTGCTCTTCTCTAGTGCTTTCATCCCCAGGGCCTCAGCTAAAGGAGTCTGCATGGTCGTGCCCATTTTACAGATGGGGAAACTGAGGGACCAAGCAGTAAGGTGCTTGCCCTAAGTCACCTCACAAGTCTGTGGCAGAGCTGGGAACATGCCTGGAGCCCCAGCCTGTCCTGGTAGAGCCAGATGAGGGGGTGCACCTTGTTCTCTCAGCAGGGTCCATGGCTTGCTCCAAAGCGGCCTTAGTCTGGGGGATGCTGTCTCGCCTGGGGAGGCAGAGCTCGCCAAGGGCTAGCAAGGGAGCGGAGCCGGAGGTGGAGGAGATGCTCCTCTCATTTTGCCTCCTGGAGTGAGCGTGGGTCACTTCTGGGAGGCCGCAACTGCGAGCGTGGCCGTGCCCGGCGAGCTAGGGCTGAGAGGCCAGGATCCCTGGACACGGGACCCTGAAATGCACGGGAATCGGCGCGGGGCACCGGGACTCGGGCCAGGTCCTGGAGACGAGGCCACGCGGCGTCTCACAGCCATGCTCCGTGCAGCAATTGCACATGTCCTGCGGGAGCCCCCGCTGGTCCCCTGGCTCAGCACCGACTCCAGGGAACCAGGCCGGCTCTGAGCCAGCTGCGGTCCTCTGCCCCTGGGCTGGGAGCGAGCCTTGCTACGCTGGTCCTTGCTACGAGAGGACGGGGCCAAAGCACGAGCTCATCTTGCCTGACATCCCGTGGACCCCAGGATCCCTCCTGGCTCAGGACGCAGCCGGGACAAGATCACCGCTGCGGTTCCCAGAGCCTGGCACCAGCATCTCCGGGCAGGCAGGTAGCTGGGCATGCCAGGATGGGAGCGCTTGGAGGAGAGGCACCCCCGTGCCCCCTGCCCGCGGGGATCCTAGTCTGCGATGGTCTGTGCAACACAAGCCAGGGGACCCAGAGCTGCAGAAGGGAACGAGGAGACTTTCACAGCTGCCCTGCGGCTCCCGAAGCAGCCAAGAGGACCCCCCGTCTCCTTTACCCTTTCAAACGCAGGTGTCACCGAGCCAGGTGCAGGGAAGGACGTGCGAGCTCTGAGCGGCCGGCTCCGGGCCCGCACGTGCCAAACGCTGGCGTGCTGCTAAATGAAGTGACTGTGCCAACACCTCTCCAGCCAGACGCCCTCGCGGGTCCCACGTCCCCGGCCTCCCTCTGCAGAACAGCTGGAATACGACGTGGGGTTTTTGGTCGGGGTGGAAGTGCAAATCCTGGCAGGCCCGTGCACGGCTCCCGCTTCAGCAGCCGGCCTGGGCTCGGCAGTGTCACCTCTCCGGCTCGAGCGTGCGAAGCCAGGAGTGATCGCGGCTGCAATGAGAATTAGGCCACTGGTGGATGCTGAAATGGGACAGGCAGGATAGGCAGAGAAGTGGCCTCCAGCCTGGGATGCAGCTAGTTTTTCCAGTCTCTTGAGCTAATTCGAAGCCTGTTTTTTCCAAACACACCTCTGCGCAAAGAGAGAGCTTTTGGGGAGAAACCAGGGACCTGCCGAGAGCGCGGAGGTGTCACAGCTCCAGTTGGGAGCTTTCACAGGCAGCTGCGACAGACAGGGATGGGATCTTAATGAGATCAGATGCAGAAGGGACCCAAGAGACGTCTCTAATGGACGCTTGCTGAGCATGAAAAACAAACCTCCCGGCTCGCCAGAGCGGAGGGGACGTCAAGGAGCAGATGAAAGCGCTCACTTGCACCCCCGCGACTGGCGCGTGATAGAGCAGCACCCTCAGACGTGCGGCACCGGGGCACCCACCACATCAAAGAGAAAGTGGGGAGCAAAGGCATTGACTCGCCAGCCTGGCAGCAAATGGAGATGGCAATTGGGCGCAGCAAGAGGGACCGGCGCTAAGGAAGACCGGCACAAAGCCCCACCAAGCATCCCGCTTTGCAGAAGGCCGACAAAAAAGAACGGGGTGCAGCACACGCCTCTAAGGAGAGCAGAAATGAGGCAGCTTCTTGGCTACAGCACAGACTGGGAAGATGGCAGTGATGGGGCAGCTACTGGAAAATGCCCACAACATTCAGCATTGCCACAGGACACAAGTAAAGTGCATCCCTGAGATGAAATGCAGCAAAAAGCCTCAGTCTCAGTGTGCAGACAAGGTTTTTTGTGTATGATATCTTTTATTAGACCAACTAAATAACTGGGAACATTGTTCTTTGCAAACTTTCAGGCACAAACACCCTTTTTCAGGCATAGGGAGAGTTTGCTGGTATTGTGTGTTCTCCTGGATGGCCTAGGAGCCAGTGTGCAAAGTGTGACGTGCAATATGCACAGTGTGACTCCAGCACCAACTGCATCCGTGAGGCCAGGAGGCCTGGAGGGCTTCCACTGCATGCCGCGGGGAAATGCAATGGTGCCTGCAGGGACAAGGACAAATATCAAGAGAGAGTCATAGGGAAGGGCTGGCAGGGAGCTCCAGAGGTCACATCTAGCCCAAACCCTACCTGAGGCAGGATCAGTCCTGTCTAAACCATCTCAGACAATCCGTTGTCTAACTTATTAGCACAACTACGGTCAACCCTGACACAACACAGACATCACAGCCGGACCTGCCGCAGGTAGAGCAGGCGGACAGTGCCAGCCAGTGTCCTGTGGCTGCAAAGCTTGTTAATATACACTTGAGAGATCCCAGGTGGAGGCCGTGCCCCTGCTACAGAGGAAAGCAAACTCCCCCTAGTCCATAGCAATCTGACCAGGAGCGTAAAATCCCTTCCTCCCCCAATGCAATGTCGATCTGAGCCTGAGTGGAGGGGCTAACACCCTCCAGCCATGACCCTCGGGGTTGGGTCCCACCAGAAGCACTGGCACAGCCCGGTTCCCATCCCCACCCAATGCTGCAGAGGAAGGGGAACACCCCTCTCCTCCAGGCGCACGGAGCAGCAGGAGGGGAAAAAATTCCCTCGGGCCCCATGTGACAAGCAGCAAATCCCAGAAGCCTGGGAAACATCCATCTACATTGTAAAAGACCCCAGCGAAACGGCCAGCGATGGACTGATACCCTTAATGCACTACACTGATAAAAACGCTGAGTGACAGTGGAGTTCATAAAAGGGAATTCGGGGAGGATTTGCTGATGGGCTTGTAAGCACATGATGTGTCCTGGGACATTGCAAGCACCTAGAAACACAGCGCTGGTCCCATATGCACAGCAGCAGTGCCCATAAACCATCAGAGCCAAAGCAGAGAAAGAGATCCAGCCCAGGGTCCTTCTGGGAGGGACTGGAAAAGTGGGGAGACCCTCAGCACAGGGCAGCTCCGTGTTTGCAGCAGGGAAGAAAAGCACAGATGCAACGCAGTGTGCACAGACACTCTGGACTGAATCAAGCCGCCTTCCAGGTACACGACAGCCTTCCCGGCCCAGGTGCATGGCCAGCGCGTGCAGAGTGCTGCCAGCTTGGACCCCTGCTCCTTTGGGACTTTGTGGCATATCATCCAGGCAGGGGCTATTCCCGACAGAGGTACAGAGAGATGTGACATGCCACACAAGGCACAGGGCAAACCCAACAGTACTGTTCCCTTGACGGAGAGCAAAGGAGCAGCTTCCCCATGCTACAGACTGGGCCCAAATAAAGCAAAAGCAGTTAAAGGCACTGACCCCCCCTGAGGATCTGGACACCGTCCGAGCCATGGTGACCTGCTGCCTCTCAGGACTCAAACCCAAATGAACTGAAAAGGCAGCCCCCGGGTTGTGGTGAGTGGCAGCGAGACAGGATCTCCCTGGGGACATGTACACACCACGGTATTTGCCCGTTCCTGCTCCACAACATGACACCGGGGATGCTGCTGAAACATCCCACAACACAACTACCAACGAGGAAACCCCGCTCCAAGCAGCTGCCTCCTGAGCAGCTTTGCTGCAGGAACGGACCGAAAGCATGGATATCGGCAGAGAAAAACCACGCTCATGTCAAGATGAATGATTATCAGCCTCTGGGTATCAGAAATGTCACGGCGGCCCAGTGACGGCTGGAACAGATCACACACCTCAACACAGGATCGTTGACAGGTCTCTTCTGCACCCACACATCTTCAGAGCCTTTCAGAGGCAGGGCTGGACTGTGAAATACCAGCCCAGAAGACAATTTCTGCTCACAGGTCCTGCCTTGTGTTATTTTGGGGAAGGACAGGGGACGAGGGAGGAGGAGGATGTGCTGGAGCAGGTGCACATGACACTGCAACACTTCCCACATAACAGTGAAGTGACAAGGCAGCCTTTGGAAGAAACAATCGAGTCCAGGTGGCCTGACCAGGAACAAGGTCCCGGAGCCACCACAGATGTTAGGAAGGTAAAATAGATTAGGCTGTGGGGTGTGGACCAGTACTGAAAGGGGCAGAAATATCGATTCCAAATAAAACGTGTACCTAGAGACTCTGGGAAAGAAGCTTCATTATGTCCGGGACCAGGCCAGAGACCCTGCGGCAGGCCTAACATGAGTGCACGGGTGGAAGAAATGGTCAGAGACAGCTGCACCCGCGCAAAGCAGCAGAGACAGAAGTGCAAAGAGCTGGTGACACGTTGCGATGTCCCTGGCAGCAGGGAGCCACTTATGCACAGCTGCCAGCCAACAGTTGGCTGTTACAGGTGGGTTTTTTTGGCTAAAAACTAAGCTAGTGCTGCAGTGAGTAATGTTACGGAAATATCCGTGGGGCCTGGCACTGGCAACGACTCATTGGGAATATGCAGGCACGTGGCAGGTTTGCAGAAGCTGGATGATTCACACGTGCCTCTGTTTGCTCATGGTACCTGGGTACTGGGAAATACGGACAAAGCAAAGCACACACTTAACCTGGCAATCCGGACGGACCAGGCCCTTGCTGCTATTTACCCAGCTACCAAACACACCCACAGGATCAGGGCATCGCATTGCTGTAGGAGCAGCCTTCTTGCACTGGTGCAGGGGGCTGGCCTGGATGCCCTCGAGATCCCTTCCAGGCCGGGGGCTGCACCTGCCCAGGTGTTAGAGGGCAGAAAGGATCAAACAACACTGCCTGCGAGAGAGACAGAGACACTGCTTATGCCCAGAGCTGCAAATCACACAAACCAGACAGAGCCGGGTGGAGGCAAACAACAGAAATCTGCCTGCCAGAAAGCTGGAGCCTTTCGCAAGAGACGGCAGCCTAATGATGTGAAGCCTAGCGGCCAGCAACACCCTGACCGGGCAGCCGAAACCTCGAGCCGCCTCGGTCATCAGCATGGTCAGAGAAACCCGCAGCCTGCTCCTATTTAGTGCGACCTTGCTGGAGGATGAAAGCACGACCCGCGCACCGGACAGGATGGGGGAGCCAGCGCCTGCCGTGAATACTGCAAGACTTGAGCTGTGCACCGAGGAGACAGCTCAATTATAGCGTCGTCTCCAGCTTCACCTGCAAGCACGGGAAGCAGCGCTCGCTGCAGAGCTGATGCAAGCCCCGTGCAGGCCGGAGCTGTGCTAAAGCCGCGGCAGGCCAGGAGAGACAGTCGTGGCCCTGACAACCTTGTTTATGGGGCTGGGAAGAAGCGCATTCTTCTGTTAATAGGGACAGGGGAAGCGACTCAGAGGCATCGTGCCTTGGCCCCTCTCCGTGCGTGCTGAGCTGCAGAGAGCAGAGCATATTTGAAAATCCTTGTTAATAAACCCCCCGTGGATGTTACCCTGCGTGGGTGGTTTTCCATTGCTGTGAGCCGTCTAAACTAAGACCCTGCCCGGACCAGGGCTCCCTCTAGCCTACTGACCATCTTTCCTCTGACAGCCACCAGCACCACGTGCTTCAGAGGAAGGCCTAAGAAACTCAGCAGGAGGAAACTACAGGCTAGCTCCTGTCCTGGAGCAGGAAGACGTAGAGCACTCCCCAAAACTTCTGGGTTTTGTTTGCATCCTTGCTAGTCTGACTCAGATGCTCTTGTTAGCTGAGGATGTTTCCTCCATTTCTTAACCCAGCTTGCATGACATCTTATGGCAATACGTTGCATGGGATGAGACCGTCTGTCATGCAGACAACTGCTTCCCTCTATCAGCTGTATATTTGCCACCCGCACGGCCCCGGTGCTTGCATTACGAGAGGGACTTCTAATCACGGTCGCTCTCCTATTCCTATTTGGTAGCTTCTTCCTCGCTGGCCCCAAATATGCCTGGTCCCATTGCTGAGCAGACGTTTCTGCTTAGGAACGCGCTGCAGCACGAACGCCGCCCTAATGCATAACACATTTCTCCAGTGAACTAAGCCGTGTGTTTTATGACAGCCATAAATGGTGGAATCCGCAGTTGTGAACCGTTCCAGGGACGTCCACAGCCGGTTGTTTTCCTTGGGGGCGAGTTTGCCAGCTCATCTCTTTTTAGGAAGTTCTGGTCATGATGGTCCTTAACCAAAGCAGAGCGGCTGTGTGTCTGCAAGGTATAAACAGCAGGGCCCGTGACGGGAACGGCTCCTGCCCTGCAGAGATGAGCGTGTCGCACCCGGGCATCAGAGCCGTGGCAGGGAGAGCTGCAGGGACGGGACTGAGTTCAGACCGGATTAACACCAGAGGAAAGCCACTCTGCAGAAACCTCATCGCACAGGGCACCAGATGGATCCCTCTTGCAGGCCTGACTCTTGACGCAGCCCATGCTCCTGCCTCCATCCTGGAAGCCTCTGCCTGTGTTAACGGGGTAACATCGATCCTTTATAAAGCCAACATTTAAAAAAGCCGCAAGGAGCTAACTGGGGAGTAGGTAGGAGCCGGAGCCGGAGCCGGAGCGTTGCGCTGTCATCACTCTCATCCTCGTGCATCCCCGTGACGGGACCTTGCGTCAGCCAAGGATTTGAGGGTGCAAAGTGCCTGCCAGGGAGATAATAACAGGGCAGCTAAATCTAGGGATAACAAAACCCCAGCTGTAATAATTAGGGAAAACCCTGCCAGGGAACTGGGGAAGGCAGAACACAACGTACATACTCAAAATGCAGGCTCCCCTCTCCCCACTGGCCAGGGCTTACTGCCCTTTGCTATCTAGCCCCTAGCCCTGTCCCTGCCACGACAGAACCCAGCCCAAAAGCCCAGCGCCAGCATGCAACCTCCAAACAAACAACACAACCACAAACTCATCGCACCCCTTCTCTGCTGACTGCCCCAAGTCCGGGGAGGCCCGGACCTGGCACCGCGCTGCAGCAGGTGCCGATTTGCTCCTGTGCTGCCCCTGATGCAGGATCAAGGTCTTCAATCGTGTCGTTCTTCTTATATCCACCCGTAAAGCAGCATGTGCACCCCTGGTCCTCCACACACAGCCCTGCCATGCAAGACGGCATGCCAGCGGTTACTGCCGGGCAGCACTGTATCGTCGGGCTCAGACCCTGTCGTCTTGCACACGGAGCTCGTTGCACGCCCTGCCTGTGCTCACCGGTTGCCTGCCTCTCCCACGCCGGATCCAGCTGTGTGCCTACGTGAGCGGGTGCAAGCTCCTGGCCGTACAGGAAGGAGATCGAGCGTCTTCCTCGCTGCTCACCGAGCACGCCACAGGGGCTTGTCCAGTATAACCATTTCAGTATCCAGCCAGCGAGAGGAATCAGAGAATCACGGGGCTGGCGGGGAGCTCCAGAAGTCACATCCAGTCCAACTCCTGTCTGAGGCAGGATCAGCCCTGTGCAAACCAGCCCAGACACATCCACTGTCCAGCCTCTTAGCAAAACTACAGTCAAGCCCGGGGCAGCACCAGACATCACACCTGCCCCTGCCCCAGGGAAAGCAGGGGGACCGCGGCAGCCAGTGTCCTGCTCCTGTAAAAGTTTGTTAGCATGCGTTCAGGAGACCCCACGCAGAGGCTGTTTCCCTGCTGCAGAGGAAGGCAAAACCCCCAGCCTACATCAACCTGATCATGGGGTAAAATTCCCTCCTGACCCCAAATGCAGCATCGAGGTGACCCTGAGCCGCGGGGTAAGACCCTCTGTCTGGAAACCTCCAGGTTTCAGTCCCAGTAGCAGCAATGGCACAGCCCAGTCCCCAGCCTCAGCCTGGGCTGCAGCCAGCACCTGATGCCTCTGAAGAGGCTTAGAAAGAGTCCTGACACATGGAGTAGGAAAGCAGCCAGACATGATCTGTCCTGACATCCTCAGCCTGCCTTAGGATCGGCATCCCTGCACATCCAAGACGAATCACAGCTCCTTTCCTTGCGGTAGCTGGCAGCACAACTGCCCCCGGGATCCTCGACTAAAGGAGCACGTAGGGGCCAGGCAGGGACGAGAGATGGGACGGGATGGGAGAGTAAAGAGCTCATGCCAAGTGATCTGGCTCAGAAACAGGCACGGCCTTGGTGAAAATGGGGAAAACCCTGCGCTGCAGAGCTCCTGCCATCCCTCCGAAGGGATTCCCCCACCGGCCCAGGGATGTGTCCAGCCTGGCCCAGCATCGGCTCAGCCAAAGCCCCCGGGGCTGTGCTGCTGGGGTTGGCACCAGACGGTCGCATCCCTGGGGCAGGGCATGCATCTCCCTCCACGTTTACATGGGCATAGCTTAGCAAGTACCATCCCAGCAAGGGCTGAGGAGGGCAGCGGAGCCGGGGAAGGCCCTGAACAGGGAAACATCTTCCTGCCATGCCAGTGCTGGGAAGGACGTGCAGTTTTCACCCAGTCCCTTTGTGTCTCACCCCCTGCAACATCCCTCGCCGGACGTGGGGTGGGCAGGAAGGCAGAACAAAAGGCAGGAACAGGTGTGAAGATAGGAGAGAAAAGCTCCCCACCGAGCGCTTCGTGCACAGCTCGCCCCCAAGGAGGAGACGACGGTCCCCTGGGACGGCTCCCGGTTGCATCTCGTGCTCTCCTGAAACGCGCTCGGGCCCTGCTGTGAAGAGAGAAGGGGGAGGACCTGAACAGCACAATCGTGCAGCACCGTGAGCTTCGGTTTGCTTTGCAAAGCCCTGGAGCCGAGCAAGAGGCTAATGCTTCTCTGACTCCAGCCCTGATTGCATCTATGACTCCCGGCCAGCAAAGCACTCAGACACATACCGTCCTCCCTCTGAAGTCACAGGGACTCCAGCACCTGCTCCAGTGCTTTGCTGACTGGGGGCCAAGAGCCTCCATCCCAGCCCCTTTGCTGGTTCAAAGCATTCGTACTGCACCGACTATGCCGGCGCCCCCGCCACAGCCCCCCGGCCGGCAAACGACAGCTCGCTGCGTGCGTTTCCTGCACGCTGAAAGGTCGCTGACATTTATAACTGGTTTTTTAAAATATTTATTTGGTTCCTGAGACAAAGCAGCTGGATGGCTTCTCTCTGTTGATGGGTTTTTGTTTTCTTGGCTCAAAAGCAGGCCGTTTGGATCAAGAGCCCCGGCGTTGACATTCTTCAATTGGAAATTCGTGACGTTGGCTTCTCTCTCCCAAGGCCGGATGGCAGCTCTTTGTATAATCCCCGTGACAAACCCTGGGCCCTAAGGATGAGGTTTATGACTCAGGCTCCTGGTCTCGTGTCTCGCTGGAGCCTCTTTCCCTTTTCCAGCTGTTCCCCTGTCTTCTGGCTCGTGGTGGCAGAGACCTCCCACGGGGCCGTCCGCGAGGCATGGGGACCTGCTGGGTGTCCGGCTGCATCGCCCGGCTCGGTAATAACCGCTTTGGAGGGAGACCGTGGGAACGGGGCATTTCTAGTGCCGTCCGTCTGCTGCCATCCCTCCCTGGCCTCCACCTTTCCTTAGGGATGTCGGAGGAGACACCCCGACAGTCCTGTTGACTAGCTCCCGTCCTGCGGTAGCAAAAGCATTTTGAGCTGTGTTGCAGCCAGGTTTAACCCCTCTAAGGCATGCCCTGTGAATACCGCAGGGTGGAAGAGTCTCAATCACAAAGTCAAAGCCTCCAGGTGACAGCAGCACGGCTGTTACCAACCAGACCTGTAAAATGGGCGCAAGAAAAAAGAACAGGTTTGCTCGATTAGCCCTCCTGTCCATGAAACGGAGCTGCCCGGTGCTCCCCAGGGGTTTTGTACCTGCTTCTTTGCAGGCAGAAGCCCAGATGCACCACCCAAGACTGGCTCCCCGGCTCCTTCTCAGGGAGGCTGCAAATCAACCGAGGATGGGGAATGAGAGCAACAACCCCCTCTTTTTAAACAGCGCTGATAAACACACCTGGGCTGCAGGGCCTATGAAGCAGCTGGGCAGACGACCCTCTGGACCGGACCCGCTACAGTCGCCACCGAGCAGCTGGGCCGAGGGTCCCCGTACGGCTGTGACCCCAGTGCAGCAGGGAACCACCGGTGGGGAGAGGGAAAAATAGCTCCTGTGCATGGTCATTGCTCAGCCCAGCAAAGAGAAATGGGGGTCTGTGTCCTGACAGCTGCTTTCCCCCAAGAACCAGGCCACAAACCAGCCACGAGACACCATAACCGACCCTTATTTCCGAGCAGGCAGGGTGCGAAGTGTGAACCCCCCCGGCCAGGCTACCTCCGGGGCAGGGGTGCCAGCAGGGTGATGGACAGCGGCAGGGCGCCGTGCCCCGGGGCCAGCCCCGCTCCCTGGAAGACACCTTGTTCCCATTCCCCTGCAGACACGACACCTGGCCCGGCTCCAGCGCTCGCCGGCGGGGATGGGAGGGAGGCGCAGCATTCCCGAGAGCAGCTGCCTGGCAAATGTCAGCGCTGGCCGGGGCTATTTTGGACGCTTTATTTTTAAGGAGGATGTTTGGGGAGGAGGGGCGCCAAGGAGGAGTCGCACGCGCTGTCAGCACCTTCCAGCATAGCGTGCCGGAGGTGATATGTCTCAAGGACGGCGTGCCTGCCTCCCCACGCTCTGGGCGGTCAGCTCGACCTCTGGGATCATGCAAGCTAAGCAGAGCTGGGCCGAGGCTGTGGCGGGAGCTGAGACGCCAAGGAGAAAGCCCAGCTGCTCCTGCGACGGGAAGTGGGGAGCAGGAGGGCTGTCGGGGGGAGGCAAAGGGGGCTCTCCGCCATGCGAGCCAGCCGTGCCCCTGCCTGGGGAGCAGAAGTGGGAGCCAAACTCTGCCAGCTCCCAAAGCCGCTCTCGCCCTCTCCGCACGGCTGGCATCGCGTGCCGGTCAAGCCCCGAGTGCATCCCCGACACAAGACCTCCTTGCTTACCCTCTCGGCAAAGGAGATGGGGGCTATAAAGCCCTAGCCCCACAACCCTGTAAGCCCAGGGCTTTTCTCATGACAGTTGTCAAGAAACACCTAAATGCATCACGCCGGCTTCCACAGCCAAACCTGCAAGGGAGATGGATATGTCCGAGTATTGCTGTGGTTATCTCCCCCCCGCCCCACTCCTGTGCTCCTTGATCATTGCGGTGCAGTTTGCAGTGGGCCCGGATGTTGGCTAGAGATGCAGACGGCTCCAGTGGTTTGCCTTGAGGGATCATCCTCTGAGAGGTAATCTGTGTGCTGCCAGGTTAATAAATCCTGCAGCCAGCAGCTAGACAAGCCTGCTCCTTTTGGGCTGCACTTTCTCCGGGGATTACTCTAGTGTTTCCCCTTTAAATAGCACTGCTTATCACTGTATAGAGTGTGTGTAAGTGCAGGATGGGCAGCTTGCTGGGCTTTCCCAGCCGGGACTTCTGCCTTTGGCAAATGCATCCAACCCTGACATGCTCTCTTGACCGCTTGTATCATGGCTGGGAGAGCAGCGCTCAGCTTGTCATGGTCAAGCTGTTTTATGGGCCCAGAGCAATAAGCACACAAAGCGTGCACGGGACCTGATGAGTTCCTAAACAGGGCTAAGCGGCCGTGCCATGCTTTCTGGGGGACGAAAGGCTGGAGCAAGCCAACCCAGCGTGTAGCTGCAAGGCGCTGCATCCCAGGGGGTGTCCCCAGGGCCAGGGGAGACACGGGTTAAAATGAATGAATGTGAGACCGCCCAGCAAAGCAGAGACCCCCTGACTGCAGGCACAGGACCTGAACAGAGCCGGCCGGCTGGTGCTGTCATGGGGAGATCTCCCTGTGCCGTGGGGCCTGGGGAGCAGAGAACAGCAGTGGTGCCCTTTGATCTCCAAAAAGAAGGCACTTCTGAGAGGGCTGCCTCCCCCCTTGCTGCAACTTTGCAAGCACCCCCTCCTGTCTCGGAGGCAGTGAGGACATCCCCACCCCCAATTTACATGTGGGGACCCCATGAGAAAGCCCGGCCCCAGGACACATGGAAAACCCAAGTTGCTGCGCCTGTCGGCCGTCTCCCAGGCAGAGCCGTTGCCCCAGGCCGCCCAGCCTCCGGTCCGTGCCCTTTGAACGTCAGTCGGCAGGAAAATAAATGAACCGCTTTGAATCCTGGCCGGTGGTGGCGTTCCCCCGGGGACCGGAGCGCGTGTGTCTGGGAGCAGCCTCCTGGCCGGCGGCCACGCTCCGCGCTGTTTGTTTGTGGTGGTTTATCAGGGCCTGCGATAAAGCTTATGAAAATACCCGGCGTCTCCAGCAGGCCTGGGCCAGAGCAGGCTGGGCCGCTGCTTTCCCACGCTGATTAGGATCTGGGCATGCCTCTGCGCTTCACAGCCTGGAAAAACCCAGTGGCAGCAGCAGCCCCCCCTTCTCCTCCTGCCGTGGCAGGGCCAGGAGCAGCCGGAGGGCAGCCACGTGGTTCCTTGCTCGCCCACCTTGTGAGACCCACTGGTGGATGAGGGGAGGGGGAACACACCAGTGCAGTCCCAGTGCCCTCAGACTAGCTGGGCTGCCCTTGGCATAGGACTGGGAATGAGAGTCTCCCTTATCCAGGAGCCGATAACCCAGGGGTTGCTTCATCGGCAGCCAGCGTCGTCACATCTGGGCTGGAGAAGGGCCCGGGGCAAATCAGGCACTGAAGTTTCCCCTTTGGCATGTAGGTCCCTGCGGGTCTGGATACATGAGGTTTACAGCCACAGGACCCGGGCAGCTCTCCAGGGTCAGCACCTTGCAAAGACTGACTGACTGCTTTGGATTTATCCCCTTCCCATCCAGCCCCTGTATAACAGGGTTTCCTTCTTAGCCAGGTCTCCACCTCCAGTCTTCCCTTGGCTCTGGGCAATCCACCCGCTCCACTCGCCTGCCACGCCTTGATGAAAATAAAGTTCAGCTGTTACTTGAGCGGGAGACTACCTTTTGTATGCTGTGATGACTAGGGCCATAGGTGCATGCTCCGACCACCCCTGTATGTGCCCCAAGCCTTGCAGATGTTCCACTGTGTGTTACTTCTCCGGCCTAGTTCCAGAGCAAACTGGGCACACAGTTGTAGCTCTACCATACTACCCTGGAGGGGCACTATCATTCCACCCTCTCTCACCGGGGTCCCATTCATTCTGCCAGCTCTCACCTGGCTTCTTTCATGCTGCCCTCTCTTCTGAGCCACAGTCATACTGCCCGGCCTCTCTGGCTATGGGCTTGTCTCTCCACGCCTTGGTCAGCCCTGGCGCAGTCTGTTGGGCATCTCCTGTTGCCCTCACCTGAATGTTTGCTGACTCTACAACTGTTAACCTACTTTGCTCCTGGCATTCGCCTCTGCCCCTAAGCCATGAAGGGGATGGGCTGTCAAACATGCTCCGGGTTCAGGGAGCTGTCAGATGGGGGGAGAACAGCTGGAGTGCTAGGGGGAAAACAGCTGGCAGGATGCTGCCCTAGACAGGACCATCTTCTCTGCATGGTGGCAGGGGGTGGACTTGCCAGTAGCTTGCTGTGCAATTGTTTGGCCTGCACGGGCCTCTGAAGTTGCACATACTTGGGACAGAGCTCCTCCAGACATCAACCAGACAGCCCGCGTGCAAGGTGCTGTACAAACAGGAGCGAGACTCAGCACCCGCCTGGAAGAGCTGACAGAGTGATGAGTGCATGGGCACTGTGTCCAGGGGCAGGTGGCCATGGCGCAGGACTTTGCAGAGAGCCCATCAGCTTCGAATGCGGTGAGGAGATGGGCGTGCATTGGCTTCACCTAATTACCTAACTCCTAAATCATCCATCAGAGGGTGAAGAGTGTGGGTCTCTCCGCACTTCCATGCCAGACTCACTTGTATCTCAGCAAAGCAGACTCAGATGGTCAGCTCCGTCCGGGCATGTGCTGGCTCTGACCACAACGCATCTAGGTTGGGGCATGAAGGTGAAGGCCAAGTCATCCTGCTGGGAACCAGCCACTGGTGATCTGCTGCTCTGACACTTGGCAGGGGTTGGTATGAGGAGTCACAACCCGAAGGAGAGGAGGCTTTTCCTGAACTGGAGCAGGAGCCCAGCGTCCATCACTCTGGGAGCTAATGGGAGAGAGCTGTGGTCAGTAAACCCCTTGGTCCAGTGACTGCAGCACCCATGAGTCTTCTTGCCTCCCAGCCCCTGCTCCCAGGACTAGTTTCATGCTTTGCAGAACTGGGTCTTTGGGTGGAAAAGACAACCCATGTTGGGAGCCTGGGCTGACATCAGCTCCCCACAACCCCATCTGCAAATGCCCGAAGCATTGGGCAATAGGGTGAGGCCCCTTTCCTAGACCCCTGAGCCTCGGATGCTTTGCTGCAGGGCTTCCTATAGGAAGGGGGTGGGGTGCTCCCGCCCCACAGCCTGCAGGGGCTGAGAATGGCTCGGCGAAACAGGGAATGTGGTTTGGGGACAGGAAGTGGAGATCCCCCAGCCTGGGCGAGTGCCATGCGCCAGCTGTGCACTCACTGTTCAGCCTTTGGAGGGAAGGCAGCAGCACTGGGCTGTAGATCCCAGATGGGGCCAGGACCTCCCTGCAGCCCCAGGCAGCTCTGTTGGAGCGTGCAGGATGTCCCATCCCCAACATTTCCTGTGCACGAGCTCTCGGCGGCTGCAGGCTTGTGTGCTGGCTGGTGGTGAGGTGGTTTCCTGCTCAGCCCACAGTGGTTTTGGGCTCCAACTCGTGCTCTCTCTAGGGGATTCCATGCTGGGCCGTGCACCGACAAAGGGAGGAGGTTACATCGCTGAATGCTCAGGTGCCTAAATCCTTACTCAATGCCTTGCTCCAGCCCTCTGCACTCACTAGCCCTGCTAACCCCAATGGGACGTGGGATACTGAACGTGTGCATGCACTGACTGCGTGCAACCCAGAAACCCTGGGCCCTACAGATGTGCCCTGGGTCCAAGTCTGCCTCTGCTCTCCACTCCCTCCTCTCCATGTCAGGAAGTGCGGGGCCAATTGCACAGGTGTTTGCAATTCCCTGGAGGGAGTTTGCTATCAACCCATCGAGCAGCCGCCCACCCCGAGCCTATGACAGCGCCCACGGGGCTGGCGACAGCCCCCACAGAGCCGAGCCCGCGGTTGCCAGCCGCCGAGCTAATTGCCTTGCGGAGAACGCTCTTGGTTTTCTTTCGTGAACGGGCGAAATTTATGGGGCGCTGGCAACACATCAGAAGCCAGTCCAGTCATTTACAGTAAAATCAAAGAGGGCAGAACAATGACTATGAAGTGAGGTTAAAACACCTCGTTACAGGAACAGGCTGTTCAGCTGACATCAAAATAATGGGATTTATGTCCGGGCGGTTCCAGCCGAGCTGCTCATGGCGACATGTCCCTGTCTGTGGGCTCCGCGCGTCGCACCCGAGCGGCACCCTCTGCTTTTTCTTTGCAAGGGAGCATTTGGGCCTGATCCTGAGACCTGTCGTCATGGAGGGCCCGATTCTGTCCCTGCTGCAACGTGCTATCCCCTGTGTCCCTAGCAGCCAAAGCCTACCGAAAGCCACTGGGGCCCAAGAAGCTGCTCAAACATCCTTTGGGCCAGGGCAAACTTGTTTGGGGAGATCAGCGGGCCCCAACATAAGAGCACAGGCCAGCAAGAGTGAGTCCCAGCACCGTGCTGGGAGGGGTGGGACTGTTTGCAGTGCTGGGATTTACTCACACGAGTCAAGGCTTCTGGGTCGAGGTGTTAAGGCCACATCTCCATCCCTGCCCACAGTAGCCGGTGGTTGCTGGGTTTGTTCCTATGAGGATATGTAACCATGGCAGAATCAGGCCCCTCAGTGCTAGATATTTTTTGAGGCTGAAGCTGGTGTTTTCCACGTGGCCCGAGAAACACCTTGCAGGGCTGCGGCAGCTGCAGGACAGCAGGATGTGAACGGCATGTGGCCAGCGTGCACCCTACCTTCATTCATGGTGTCTGCTCACCTGCCCCTGAGCAACAGGCACTGTGACTGCATCCTCCTTCCCCTGCGCCCCAAATCCAACTCTCCAGGGACTGCTCCGGGCACCGCGGCCCAGGGCTGCCTGCTGCGGAGCTGACAGACCGGCTTCTTGCTCCAGGCCGGGCCAGCGGCTGCTCAGACCATGACTTCTCCCCACGGCCATCAACCTGTGCCAAGCGGGTTTCCATCCAGGCTGCTGCGACCTCTCCTGCACAGGCCCAAGTCATGCTGTCCTCCCAGGCACGCTGGGCACAGCCCTGGCCCACAGCCTGATGAGCTCCCCGGCCTCCCCGTCTCCACCTGGCTCTGACCCTGAGCTGTGCTCGCTTCCCAAACACGTGGTGAAGCCCTTCGTCTCCACAGTGCTGAGCCCACAATGAGGGCAGGCATCAATGCCTGTTTGGCCCTTGCATACTGCTGCCCCATCCAGGCCACACTCCTCACAGCGTCCAGGTCCCACGTTGCCCAGACTGCGCTCCCACGCCCAGTGCCCACCCGCCACCTGCTCCCACGTGCCCGCCTCCCCTCCACATCCATCCCAGCCCGGCGCTCCTCTCCATGCTCTGCACCAGCGGTTTGACCCTTTGGCATGACTGAAACATCTCGCCATGGAGCAAGACAGCTCTCCCCCCAGACACCCAAGTGCCCCTCAGTCACGGCCTTTTTGCTGACTGGCACGGAGACTTTGTGGCCACAGAGGCGGGTCGCTGCGCTCCTTGCACCTGAGCGAGCTAAACAGCCTGTGTGTGCCACACTCAGGTGTGGCAAACCTGCGCCTTGTCCCAGCTCCTCAAGCACGCCTGCTGAGCACGGCATCCCCAGCGCCCTGCCCGGCCCCTCGGAAAGGTGCTGCCAGCCCTCTCTTGGGGTGCTGCTACCCTTGACATCCCCATGACTTACCCGCTGTCATGAGACGGGAACGCGCAGCCCCCGGTCGGTGATGGACGATGCTGGAAGGGAATTAAGCCTGTGCCTGCGGGGCTCGCCGCCACGGGCTTCGAGCAGGGCACTGCTGGAGCTGCTGGTGGGGGCATGAGACCATCTCAGGTGCTGGGGGATGTTTCTGGGTAGGATACACACCCGCGTGGCTCAGAGCCAGCCTCCCTCGGTGGGTCACGGTGGGATTTCCTCCCGCACGCAGGGCAACGGGGCACCGTCAGCTCCCCAGGCCTTTGTACCTCCCTCTCCAGCACCGGCTGCACCAGCCCAGGCCGCTCCTCTCCATGGCTTCTGCAAGGTGCAATCACAGGGATGAAAAATAAAAAGACCCATTTAAAACCCCTAAGCCTCTGATGACCACAGTGGTGTCTTAACCCCTTTCCCGCTTCGTGCCTCTTGTGTTTCCCCCCAGGCGTGTCAAGTCGCAGCCTCCGTTCCTGGACCTGGCCTTTCTGCATCCTTACCCCGTCACCTCCCCTGCCTCCCTGCCCCAGCCCTGTCCCTTTTGGAAAGCAGCAGCTGTTTGGTTTTAACTCTGTTTATTTTCCAACATGCTTCAGTGCCGGGGCTCCCCTCCCTGCGGCACCGTCCGTGTTTCCCATTGCTTGTTTGGGCAGCGCTGGGCGAGGACCATCCCGGATCACCCACGAAAAGCTCCCTCCAGAACAGCCCCGCACCCCTGCTGAGCACCCTCTTCGGGGCTTGGCTGGCAAGAAAAACCATAAGGACCCCCCCTTTTTTTTGTCATTTTCTGTATTTTTTGTCCCAGGGGAAAACACGGGCACAACTGAGCTTCACACAAGCTGCAGAGGGGCCTGGCTGGGAGCCCCGAGCCAAACTCCCCACCTCCACTATCTCCTCGCTCATCCAGGTCCCGCAGCTGCCTGGGGCGTGCAGGCGGAGGCCGGCGGGATGCGCCCATGTCTGGGTCCAGGTGTTGCCAGGGGAAGCCGCTCTGCACCCGAAGGGAGGGACAGCGGCTGCCGGGAGCGGAGGAGAGAAAACATGCTCCTGGCACCGGACGAGCAGGGAGTGCATGTGTGGGAGTGGGTTACAGCAGGGCCTCCCAGCTCAGGGGCGCCGTGCCTGGGCCTTGAACCGAGGCTGTTGCTGGGCATCCAAAGCCAGCACCCCCACCATGCCCGAGCGCTGCACGGCTCCCTCCTCCATCCGGGAACCTTTGCTGGGGACACCGTGGCCCTGCCGCACGGGGATGCGGGGCCTCTCGTGACTGCAGCCGTCCCCGTCCCCGTCCCTGCAGGGTGGGGAGCACCTGGAAGCTCGTCAGGGAGACGCCCCAAATGCTTTCATCTTGTGGAGGAAGAGTGAGGGTGCGGGATGGATCCCAGCGAGTCGCCTGGGCTCATAAATCCCACCAGCTGTGGAAAGTCTGATGCCGCCCGCACCCCCAGACAGAAAATTAAAAGGCTCGTAAAGTCCTCAGCGTGGGGGCACTGGCAGGGGGTCAGCCCCGCTTCTCCAGACACCTCGTCAAGAGGCCTTCCAGGCCACGCGCTCATTAGGGAAATCAGCGGGGGCGGGGGACGGATCCCGGGCACAGAGCTGCTCCTGGCGTCGGAGGGGGGCTTGGTGATGGACAGACAAGGGGCCTGCCCTCCGCTCCACGGGTGCAACTCCAGAGTGACTTTTGATTCACACAGGCATAACTCCACTTCTCCGCTATAAGGAGCATAGACTATTTAGTTAGTCAATGAGCGCATCTACATGTTCATTAACGCACCTTAATTACTGTGCATTTAGTTTAGTACCTCTAATAAGAATTGGGCATTAACTAGAGTTACTGCGCAGTAGCACTGGCACGTGGTTTTTTAGTGACGCTTACTGAGCATTCGCCTAATAACACTGTGCAGTAGTCTTGCAGTTATTAATTGTGTTAACAGCCTACTGCGCATTTATTAATTGTGTTAAGAGCCTAACAACGCTGCGCAGCAGGCTATTAACATAATTAAGAGCTGCAAGACTACTGCACAGTGTTATTAGGCTAATGCGCAATAAGGGTCTCATGTAGACATGCCCTACAAGGTGCAAATCTCCCCTGCCCTCTACCTGGCTTCCGACTAACAAGGTGAGCTACCTCTGTCTCCACTTCTTCACCCATCCAGGGACTCCCCCACTTCAGCTCCCGCTGGGGATGGCGGGGCTTGCTCAGCTGGACGGGGCTGTTCAAGAGCGGCTCATCCTCTATTCTTGGGCTGCTCTCCCTGGCCCTCCCATGAGTGTCCTCAGCCACGGGACGGACACATGCCATGTTTGTGCCCTCACGCTCTTCCTCGCTTGGGGGCTGAAGGAGCCAGATCATGGCAGCCTCTCAGTATTCCCCCAGTTGCTTGGGCCCCGGACTGCCCTGGGCAGCTCCCTAGTGTAGACGACGCAGGCTGCAGCTGCGGGGACTGCAACGCAGATGCAACCCTAAGCAGATGAAACGCGGTCTCTCTGCTCAGCTTCACCTTTCCAAGCAGAAGGCTACTGCGGACCCGAGCTGCCCGGCAGCCTAGTTCAGATCTCTCCTAGAGCCCAGAAGCAAGAGAAATCCAGCCATTAGCCAGCCCTGTGTCTTTGGAGTGTGAGGGACGAGGGAGAGATAGGGAATGCCCCGTGGCGGGTGCAAGACCTGCAGGCAGCCCCCCACATGCACACAACTTGTGCCCTGACTTTGGAAGAAGGTGCTAGGAAAGGGAGCTCCCTTCCCCGCCCCCTGGATGCCCCAGCTCCCCCCGTTCCCCCAGGACTTTTCCTGCAGTACCATGAACAGGGACCCTTTGCACCCTGGTACAGGCCACCCCACTTCTCCGGCTGCCGCGGCTGGCAGAAAGCAGGGCAGGGCGGTGGGCAGGAGAAGGCGGCTGGGCAGGGCTGAGCCCGGAGGACTAGATGGATGCTGCACTTCTGCTAGCGAGGAGCGCCGCATGACTCATCCAGAGTTGGGTCAGGGTCTGACTCTGGGCTAAATAAAGAAAGGTAAATCATTTTATATCATTTACTTAATTGAGCTCCTCGCAGAGGGGCGCCTCCTTAATGGGATTACTGCACCAATTACCTCCTTGGGAAAGCGGAACAGCTTTTATGACGGGTTTTGGAAATTAAAGTGCCGGAGTGACATCCTTCAGGGCACCGGTCGCTCCAGGGAGTGGCAGGATTGCAGCGGAGCCGGGGCATGAAGGGGATGAGCCCCACACCAGTATCTGAGACTGCAGCAACCCCCCCAGGGTGGGCTGTCAGGGCCCCTGCTCAGGGCCGGGCACCCCAGTGCCTTGGAGCCAGTAGCACCCAACCTACCCCTTGTGAGCTCAAGGGGGGCAGGACCACGTGGAGGATGTGGCAGGCCCCTGTCCCCATGCCCGTGACAGCTGGATGGCCTGCTGGTATGCACCAGGCTCCTGCCTTGCAGAGGAGAGCTCCCGGAGCGGGATCGTTGCCCCCGGAGCACCAGGACAGCACAGACCACTGGTGCAATAACTGCAGCAAAGACAGCAGATGAGTCCCGTTGGCCTCAGTGGGTCCAAAGCTCCTGGCCGGTTGTACAGAGGTGCAGAGCCAGCGTAGCCCTGGCTGTCTCGGGGGCCACACATCTGCCCCCCACCCAAAGCAGAGCGTGGCCTGTGTGGACCAGGGCTCAGCTCCGGGGTGTAGGGGGGGAGCTGCTCGCTCCCACCATCCTTCACCCGGCTGAGCTTGGCACTGTAACCCCTTTGGCAAGGTCAAACCCCTGCAGCCACCCCCCCAAGACAGGGTTAGCCTGGGAATGGAAGGGGGTCTGCAGCATGGGAGTGGCATTCCCCTCACCGGGAGATGCTCTTCCAGACTGAGTCCTGCCAAGCCTGGAGCGTGTCTAAGCAGGCGGTGAAGGATGCCCCAGAGAGGCAGAGGAAGAGGCTGGGGGGGAGTGAGGAGCTGGGAAGCCAGCCAGGACAGGCCCTGCACCCGCAGGGGCTCCTGAAACACTCTCTGCCCCATCCCCACTCCCCAGCGACGGGAAGACCAGTGGAGAACAGGCCCTGAGTGCTTGCAACTGCTTGGGAGGCTCTCAGTGATGCAAAAACCAGACAGGGAAGGCAGCTGGCAGCTCTGGAGACAGAGCAATGTCCAGAGGCCTGCAATGCCTCTCGGGGGGGAGAAGAGCTGGTCAGCCAGCCAGCCCCGGCCATGGGGGGAGAGACGCCTGGTGCACCAGCCAGTGCTTGGCACGCGGGGAGTTTGCAGCCAGGTGTGTCGATGGCTCCTGCTCCCGTGCCGCCCTCCGCTGCAACCTCCGGGCTCCGGGCTCAGCGGGAGGGCAGAGCCGTAGCTGGAAAGCCGGGTGCCCGGTCAGCTTCAGATGCAATCCCCTCCGATGCAGGATGGAGAACAGGTGGTGGAGGAACGTCTCCTCCCGGGACCATCACCTAGTGCCTGTGGTGGTCTGGGGGGTGGGTTTCAGGACGCCTGTGTTCTCATTTTTATGGAAGTGCCCATATCTAGCAGCCAGGATCAGCTAGCTCTGCTATGGAGTCATGACGTGGCTTTGGGCAAGTGGCTGGTAAACCCTTTGCCTCAGTTTACCTGCTAGACAATTGCATGTGATGTTAGACAAGGATAGGTCTGGGGTGGTTTGCACAGGGCTGATCCTGCCTCAGGCAGGCGCTGGACTAGATGTGACCTGTGCAGGTCCCTTTCAGCCCCACTTCTCTAGGATTTGCATTGTAGGAGCTCCAGTCCTGGCCCAGGTCCCCCTGGCACGAGGTGCTGCACAAACACAGGGCAAGGTGCCAGCCCGTCTCGCGGGGGGGGGGGTCCCCTTCTCCTCCCAGGGGTGCAGGAGACCGGGCAGACACCAGTCCCTTTCACCCTGACTCTGCCACTGGCGATCTGCATGAAGACAAGGAGAAAAGCCAGATCTGCGTGCAAACAGCTGAGGTGAAGATGTGAAGAGAAGAGGCCTGATTTCTTTGCAAAGACCTGACCCGAGTTTTACATCCCCGTTACAAGGCTGGAGCAGGGCGGGGGGATCAATGGAAACACTGACACAGCCCGAAACCGCAAGGGCAAGTGCAATCACAGGATCCCTGCCTTTCCCCCAAGCCCCGCAGATCTCCCCGGGAGGAGCCAGGGCAGCCGGCTCAGCATCCCTTGGGAAGGGAAGGAGCCCAGAGGAGGTGCAGGGCTCTCATCACCCACCCACCCACGTGCCCTCCCCGGGCCAGCGTGACACCGCTGCCTCCCGCGGCAGACGCAGAACAAGAGGGCGTCTGCGTACGGCGAGACCTCTCCTCTCCGCACCGACCTTCTTCCTCCACCCAGAAAAAAAAGCCAAGGCAGAACAGTTCGGTTGGTTGTAAAAATTAATGAGTTCAGATACAGACTTGCTTTATTCCGGTCCAGCTGCGTAACCACAGCGATTCTGCCCAACACACTAGACAGTGACATCAGCTCCCCGCCCCGGTACAATGCGACTCTGTTTGATCTCAGAAACAAGATCAGGCTCCTGGGCTTTGCACATCCTGCTTCCTACATATGTCAAATCATTTTATGACCAGCCAGGAGAGTTCATCTAAGCCTTTCTCGCTGTGCAGCTGATGCAAAGGGAACATGCCCCTGTCTGCACTTCTTCGAAGAAGGCAGCAGAGATTTCCGAGCTGCTACCGCAGCCTGATACCTCCCACAAACCCTTTCCTAAACTGCAAAGTCTTTGGGCCAGTCCGCATGGCTTCAGGCATGTTTGTACAGCGCCGTGCACAATGGGACGCAGGGTACAACTGACACCCCGGAGCACGACTGGGCTTGCAGAGCTAAAGGATAAGCAGTGCTATACGTCTGCTGCTGCCTCTTCTCCCCCGGGGGGAGGAGAGTTGGATAAGACCCGCTGCCCTGCTCCAGTGCCCCTTCAAATCCCTCCTTCAGACTCGTCTCTGCTGTCGAGCTCAGATGCCGGCGTGTTGTGACGGTGGCACTAACGTCTCCCCTCTCGCATGTGAGCAACCGCACAGCCAGCGTGCGCCTGGGAGCGTGCCAGGGCCGGGCCTCGGACTGTAAACTCCCAGTCGGGCACTCTGTCCTCCCCAAGGGGCCCCCGGCCCCCACTAGCCTGGATGGTAATGATTGGGGTTAATTAGTCCCGGTGAGAAGTGCAGCGGTGCCGCATCCCAGGGCAGCAGGCCCTCCGGGGCTGAGGCGAGCGCGGATAAAAGCAGTGCTACGGCAAATACAAATTCCAGTCCAGGTTAGGCGGGGCGGGGTGGTAATTAGGGCCACGTGGGCGTGGGGCTGAGATCAGCAGCTCGTTTCCCACAGGTCACCCAGCAGCTGTCAGATGGTAGCTCCGAGTTTCTCTTCCACTGCTGTTGGATTTGAACCGTGCTGGGAGGAAGGGAGCTCCCTCCTGCCTCCCGCTCCCGCTCCCCGAGACATCCCGTCCCACTCAAGGCAGCAAGTTTCTGCTTGGTACCCCTGCCTTTGGTGGCGGGTCGGCCCCCCGGCTTTGGTGATTGGTTGCAACAACCCCCTCAATACCCAAGTGTCGCAGCTCTCCAGTCTAACCCAGTCAGCTCTGTTCGTCACCCACCAGTATCCAGGATGGGGCCTGGGGAGACTATCGAAGGCTGCGCAGCATGCTCAGCATCCCCAAGCTCCTCAGTGCTGCCACATTTTTAAGGACAGGACAAGGCGATGGTGCTGCCTCCTTATAAATGCTGCATCAGTGCTTGCATGGGCACGCGGCACTGCCTGGGTCACTCCCATGCCTGCGGCGTGCCCAGGACTTGTGTACAGCACGATCAGGGGCATCTTTCCTCCTCTTGGGCCACCCACAGGGAAACTTAGTTGTAAAACCAATGGAGGGACCAAACGCCTGGGAAACCTGGGGGTTTGGTACTTGGAGACCGGACAAACCCGTGAGACATGACCCATTGCTGTGGGAAAGGCAGACCCACAGGGACCTGTTTGAATTAACCACCTGCCCTGTGCACACACTCATGCATATGAACATACACATGCACACACACATGCATACATACATATGCCCCCACACATCTGCGCACGCATGCCCACATGTGCATGGATGCCCCCCCACACATGCACACATGCGCCCACACATATGCACATGCATGCCTGCACACATGCCCATAAACACATATGCGCACGCATGCACACGCACCCTCCAGACATTTCACTGCCAAGCCAAGCTGCCTCCCATTTTGAACTGATTTGCCTTTTGTTGGCTAGCAATTACAGCTGGATTCCAGTCTCCAGATTTCTCCATCAACAGAGCCCACCACGCCGCCTCCCGAGCCACAATTTTCAACTCCTCCCCAGTTTACAGCCGGCATCACAAAGCAACCTGGTCATCAATCATTTTCTGTCAGATCAGCCTCGGGACCTCCCGCGCCCTTCATCCAAACCAGAATCTGTCTCCTGCCCAAAACCTGCGTCCGCATAAACACAATCTGGAAGGGCCGGGCAGCTCCAAGGAGCGCTGTAAACGATCCCATCTGTGAGCCTGGGCTAATATCTCGTCAGAGAAGGGGAGAAAGAGAGATTACAAGTTGAAGGGTCCTTCTCCCCCCCCCGCCCGCCCTGCCTCAGCTCAGGAGGAAATGCCGTTGTCGCTGCTCCCAACTCCAGCCTCGTTTGAAAGGAAAGTTTCTTACAAGAAGCCGCGGCAGCCTCCTTTCACGAGCAGGCCAGGATACTTGATGGGAGAACGGTACGGGACCACAGTGTCCCAGACATGACGGAGGACGCTGAGCTTTGCCGAAGTCCCATCCTTTGCATGGCACTTTGTATCTGAGGGTCATGGGGGGCTGCTGTGTCACCTCTATTTTCCAGGCACGGAGAAGCCCACGGTTTCTGAAGCATTGGGAAATCACCCCAAGGTGCTTGTACACATTACGCGTTGTTTAGATACGCAGTGTCATAGTTTCATATCACGAAACAGTGCCAAAACCCACCATTTCGCTAGGTTAGTTGTATCTGAAACTACACATTGACATCTTTTGATCGTGGCAGGTTTCGATCTATCGTGGTCAATTAGACCTCCTCCAACACGTTTTATTTTTAGCGTGGCCAGTTGTCCCAGCAGGATTATTTTTATCGCGATAGTGTCGTGACGTGTGTTGTCCCACACGGCTGAAATGGCCATTTTCCCCAGTTCTGACATGGTTTATGTACCTGGGAGGCCAGGGCTGAAGGCGTTCGCCTCGCCCGGGTCACGTCAGGAATCACGCGTGTCCTGGGACTGCTTCCTTCCCCTGCCCGGGCTCCGGGGCCAGGACAAGCCCCTCTCCCCAGGGCTGCCCCTTCCCCACGGCTCCGAGACAAAGGGGCAGTTCGATGGAGCTGCCTTTGAACCACCCGTTCTCCAAGCTTCGCACCACCCCACGCAAGTCAGCACGCTCACACCCTCGCCAGATGTCAAAGGCAACAGAAATCATAGGAGAAAAGCCTGCTCCCAGGAGGTTTCCAGCTAAGAGCTACAGTCTTAAAAACCTGTGGATAATTAGTAATAGCACTTTTCCCTCTTCAAAGGGCTTTGACAGTCAAAGGAGGGGCCCACGCTGACACGCCAGACTTGAAGCAGTTTGAAATCCGGATCAGATCCCTCTCTGCAGCAAACGGAGCTGGGCAAACACCAGAAAAATGCATTAAGCAAATACATTATCCCGTTACTAATCATGTCAGTCCGTTCAGTCAATGAACAATATTCAGCCCGCGACTCGCAGATGGATATGTCCTATAAAATGATACAGAGGCGCCATTCATCGAAGAATTATGCACCGAGTAATTTTTGACGAGCTCAAATTATAGCAGATTCAACTTCCAGACGCGCCTCCGAGCTTGGCAGGTTTTATTATTCACCTTATTACTCTGCAGCTGTGGTGCCGAGGTGGAGCGTGTAAGAGGGGACAAAACTGGCATGTAAGGGCAGCCGGGTTAGACACGGAGACCTCCTGCTTCTGCCCCCGGGGCCCACGGAGAACACGCTGCTGCAATCCCAGCCCCGCTGCAATGGAGGCGACACGGACCATCAGGTGCAGCGGGGCTCAAGATGGCATTTGCTGTTTCTCCTTCTTTCAAAGGAGTTTCATGGAAAAACTATGGACAAAGTCACTCCCTAGCAGGAGAGGGACCTTTTGTGCATGTGCATACATGTAGGTCATCAGCCCCCCTCATGTCTGGTGCACCGTACAAACCCTTATAGCTGGCAATTTCAAAGAAACCAAAGGGCATTGGGAACCTAACTTCTGTCAGCTCCTTGGAAAATCCTTTTGAGCTGAAAAGCAGCAGCAAAATGTCCTCAGACCCATCCCCTCCTGTGAAACAGGACTAAGGACATGGACACGTCTTAGCTAACCATGACGGAGACAAGATGCATGAATCTCTCTGCAAACTAGAGAAAATTATGTGGGTATTTTAATGCATCAAATGTAGGGTTGCATGACATAGGGACATAGGGACATGCATATGTCCAGGAACAAGCACAGCAGCCTGCCCGTACTGACCGGGGGCTGTGAGAGCTGTGACGGAGAAGGATGTGGAGAGGAGAGTGAACAAGCAACCGACCACGAGCTTGCGCCGTGGTGCTGGGGCAAGAAGGACCAGCAGGCTCCTTGGACAGATTAACAGAAGAGCCGCAGGGATGGGGTTTTAACTGGTGCACGTGGCTTTGGTAAGGCCGAAACCGGGGCACCGTGTGCAGTTCTGGCACCACCGACTCGAAAGGACATTGAGAGAACGGCGACACGTTAGAGAGGCGGTCACAGGACAGTCACAAAAGTGACCCGAAGGCTTCAGACGAGGAGACTGGAGCTGGACTTGCTCAGTTTAACCAGAGAAGACTGAGGGGTAACTTCGCAGCAGCACCTGGGCCTCTTTACAGGAAGGAAATGCTCGACACAAGAGAGCTGAACAACCTCACGGAGAAGAGTGCACCACGAGTCAAGGACGCAGAATCCAGGCAGACAAACTAGAAATCAGGCAGGGCGTTTTACCGGGGAGGGTGAATAACCACAGCGCATCTGCGAGGGGGAGTGGCAGGTTCTCCACCTTGCGATGTCCTTGGATGGAGACCAGAGGTTTTCCTGGCAGGGGCTGAGATCGGTGCAGTGGTGAGGGGTGAAATGCAACGGCCCGTGAAACACAGGAGCAGGGGCCCCTTCTCTGGGTCTACGAGCTGCTGGTGCGAGTGTGCCCTGCCAGGGTAGGATGATGGAGACATGGTGGGGCTCCCCGTCTTCATTACAGCGTATAGCCGATGCCAGGCTCAAGGCCAACAAGAAGTGGGTGCCGTGAACAGTCACCAGACAGCCCCGGCTCTGCCGGGGCACTGGAAAGGGGCGCCTGGGGGAAGCGTGCAGCTTCAGCAAGAAAAAGACTCCAACCCCAGGGGCTGCAACACGCCAAGAACAGCCCGAGCAGCAGCGGAGCCAGCGAGCCGGCTTTTCCATGCTGCTGTCCCAATAAATATCAAAGGGCTGCGCCAGGAAGACATGCATGCTTTGTGCTGAAGAAAAGCCCATTTGTGCTGGGATAATGGGGGTTTGTTTGAGAACGACTCATCCTGCCGTAAGCATCGGCCTCTCCGCTAATCCCCGTAACGCTCCCATGGTCACGGCTGGCCCCGTCGCCGGGCACGCCAGGGCCAGCCGTGCCAGGTAGGAGCAGCACAGGAGGGGCTGCAGCAGCTGACCCCCTAGACCTGCTCGGTGCAGCTCTGCGGGCTGAGGTCCTTGGCGCCTCTCTGCGGCTTGGTGCATGCCTGCTCACCGGAGCGGTACACAACCCCCTGAGAGCAGCACGCACACAAGCACATGCTGCTCTCCGGCCTCCAGATCCATGTACAACCACATCCAGGCTCCAAAGAGATGCCGCCGCAAACCAAACCGGCCTGCCCTGCAGTCTTGGGAGCAGTCTGCTCGCTGCGGTGCGGCTCCCTACTCACATCCCTCTCTCGTGGCCCCGGCAGATCCAGCAAAGTGCTGGGACAGCTTTCAGACGCTGCCAGCTTCACGTGTTTCCTGCATCCGCTCCTTCCCGTGGCATCCTCCTTCCTCTCAGCAGCCTGGAGTGCGCTGCAGGCACATCTGCAGCTCGCCTTGGAGAGAGGCCGTTTGCACAATCCTGCCTTTGTTTTATCGGGTCCGTACCGCAGATCTGCAGAGCAAGCTAGTCTCTGGAAGTGTGCAGGCTGCCGGTAGGCACCCGCGGCCTCCCTGTTTGTAGGGGGATTGCTCTGGGACTGGGCCCGAGGGAGATAAGGCTGGAAGGGGCCGGTGGTGGTCATCTAGTCCAGCCCCTACCCGCCCCAGGCAGGACCAGCCCTCCCCAACCAGGCCACACAAGTCCTTGTTTAACCTGTTATTAAAACTACACAGTCAACCCTGACACAACCACAGACTGACCCTGGGGGACAATTCCTTCCTGACCCCATAAGTAGTCATCAGTCTGACCAAGAGTGGAGGGACAAGACCCTCTAGCCAGGACCCTCTGGACTTGAGTCCAGGCAGGATCACTGCCCCAGCCCGGTCATAGCCCCCCAGTCTGGGCTGCAGCCAGCACCCAATGCCTCTGAGAAAGGCCAAACTCCCCCACCCTGGCATTTAGCAAAAGAGGCACTTGTACACGCTACGAAGGAGGGGAAAAATTTCCTTCCTGGCCCCATGCAGCAGCCAGCAAAGCCCAGAAGCCTGGGAAACCTCCACCACAGAGCACAGATGTCGCTTCCAGCACCCCTGCTTCTCACCGAGGTCCTTCCAGCCGGGGAAGCAGCACAGCACCCTACCCCGTAGGGCAGTGAGGGTTGCTATCTGCAGAGCTCCAGGCTGCAGTGCAAGGAGCATTTGGCCTCTTTGCCATCTCTGCAAGCTACTGCACAGGCCCAGCTGCCCGTAAAAAGTTGGTTGTTGGCGGATTTTTTTTTTGGCAATTCTAGCCTGGAGCCCCTGTGCTGCTCCCACTCTGTGCCACGGGGTTTCATTTCATACCATCATCGTGGCACTGCAAGGATGGATGGCTAGCGTTCCTTACTCTGCAAACCAGCATGAAGACACATAGGGATGTTTCTCGTGGGAACCAGGTATGATTGAGGAGACGGTGCCTTGCGGGAACATCCTGCCTCCGGTCACTGTGAAGCAGCGCTGCTCAGGGGGGAGGTTAGCAGCACCCGTATAAACTGTGCTTCTTGGATGCCAGAGGTGGGTTTCCAAATGCATGAGCTCAGCCCACCGATGGCTACGTGGAGAGGATTTTGCATGGTGACTGGTTCACAGTGGGCGGGAAGCTATGGTGGGTGTAATTAAATACACAGCTCTAGTCTGGAACCAAGCTCACATTATGCACCGTTCAGACTCTGGAAACAGCCCAATGTGCAGCAGCATCCAAAAAAGCAAATAAAACATTGGGCGTCATGAAGATGAAAACAGAAAATGGAGAAACCATCACTGCATTATATGCATCCATGGGGTACCCACATCTTGAATACTGGGGGCAGTTTTGGTCTCTGCATCTCAAAAAGGATGTAGTAGCAAAGGTCCAGAGTAGGGCAACCAAAGTGATCAGGAGCCTGGAGCAGTTACCAGATCAGAAGAGACTAAAAAGGCCAGGACTTTTCAATTTGGAAGAGAGACCTCTGAGGGGGGATAGGGTAGAGGTCTGCAAAACATAAAAGGTGCGGTCCGAGTGAGCAGGGGGCTGTTGTTCACCGAGCCCCAGAGCACTGGAGCGAGGGGCACCCACTGAATGAGCAGGCGGCAGGTTTAAAACTAACAAGAGAAAGGACTTTTTTAGACAAGGCGTCGTTAACCTGTGGAATTCACCGCCGCAGGAGGAGACGGGGCAGAGAGCAGAGCCGGGTGTAGAAAGGGACTGGATGGATCCATGGATGACAGATCTACTGATGGCTACCGAACAAGATGGAGATGTTTTCTCCGGCATCTCTATGCAAATAACGGTGGCTGCCACAGAGGGTGCTCAATAAGGGATAGATCACCCTAGAGGTACCCGGTTCAACGCTCTCCCTCTATAGCATCCACTTCCGCCATGGCTGGAGACCAGATACTAGGCTGATGCTCTTACACCGCCTCTGAGCAGAGAGCAGGCCCCTGACTGCATCCAGGCATCGCTTCTGGTTATGCTCAGAAGGAAATCCATGCAGACTTCCCTGCGGGAGCATAGTGTGCAATGCCAAGCCGCTGGCTGAACCTCTGCTCTGAGGAGCGAGCTGGACAAGACCTGGTCTCCCCGCGCCTTGAGAATTTGCAGGATTGCAGTTTTCCTGTCCTGAATGAGCACGAGTGAAACTCCTGAAATGCAAGCCAAGCCTCCCCAAAAAAGAGGAAATATTTGCTTTTGACCTTTTCTCGCCCCTTCAGTTCAATTTCTAACGAAAAAGTCGTTTCACGTGGAAAAAGAAAAAAAAGAAGTGTTTAGGTTTAAGAAATGCGAAAGCACGACATTTCAGTACTGTAATGACCGACTGCGGACAGCGTGTCGTCGGGCTCTGGACGGGAAGGACGGGGTCGTCCGATGCTGGGGAGCAGGACCCAGGCGTCGGGGAGCAGCAATGCAGCAGGATACAGGGCCGGGCGCGGGAAGGGCTGGCAGCCGCGCACTGCCCAAGCCACCTTCCTGCCCTGCTCCCTGCGCTGCCATGCAGCCCTGCCCTTGGCTTCATCCTTCATGGTGGGATGGGGGAGCTTTCCCCGTGGCCAGATCAGGTCTGTTTGCAAACTGCTCCCTCCTGGGGTCACTGCAAGCTGCCCTCTTGCCCAGCCCAGGTGCCCATCTGCCCCCCAACCCCCTGCCCTGCTGCTGCCTCCCCTCACCTTTCAAGTTGGCTTCAAAAGCCCCCTTTGAAAAGGCGGTCGGCCAGGGAGCCCCTTCAAAGCCCACATCTCCCTTTCACACGCATGGAAATGCTCTCCCTTTAACTCCAGCGCAACGGGCTTCATTTGCATCGTGACAATGTACCTGCCCCTACAGTAAAGGCAGGCTGCTCCTCGGCCCCCTTTATGAATGTTATAAAGCAATTTGGAGGTAAAAGGGCCTCCATTTCCATACCGATGCCTGGGCTCATTAGCTAAAGTGGCATACGCTCCTTTTATCTCTGCACTCATTTCCCAGGATAATAGTGCCTTTTCTGTGCGCCTCCTGTAACTTTTCCCCAAACGAGGCTGTAATTGCTGATAGTAATTAAGTTAATACATATTTACAGCCATGTAGTGGTGTAGAAGGTCTCCCGGAGTTTTATTTGGGCCATTTTATTTAACCTGCTATAAAATCATTAACAAGTTGTTTGGCGTTAATTGTTCCTGAACATTTATCTTGTCCACATGTCTGGGGGGGAGAGGCCAAGCAGATGGCACCGCGGCCTCGTCACTGGAGACGCCCGCGCCGGGAAGGGAAGGGTGGGCAGGGGCTGACCGATCATTTTCTTGCCTCTCTGAATTCATCTTTCTCCAGCAACCTGGAACGGCCGGTCCACGGCTTGCAAGGGGTTGCCACGTGGGTAGCGGTGCTTTTGGAAAGCATGGCGACTTTCTGATCCAACCCTCTGCAGCAGCCCAACTTGGATCAGAAAGTCGCCAGCGCCCGGCCCACGTGTGCTCTGGAAAACGCACCACGCCCTGGCATATCTAGAGCGACCCAGACCCTCCCTGGCACCAGCTCTCACGGGCTTAGGGACATCAAAAGACACCCCTGCTGCCACACCGAACAGACCCCGTGGCCCCGTCCTCCACGAATTCATCTCGCCCTTCTTGACCCTGGACTCCCGGCCTCTGCAACCGCCCGTGGCAGCGCGCTCCACGTGCTCGCCGCGCGCTGCATGAAGAAAGGACTTTCTCTTGCTTGTTTCTGCTGCCTGGCCATTTCCATTCCCCTGTCCCAGGGCTTGCAGTTGCATAGCTGCATAGTGCTAGGGGCGGAAGGGACCGAAACAGAGCATCAGGTCCGACCCCGTGCCCTGGGCTTGGTGAACAACTGTTCCCTATTCACCGAATAGGAATAACTATCCCTATTCAAGTCCACAACCTGCAGGAGTTTATACACCGTATCCTGGGGAAACCTAGCCAGCTCCCCAAACCTCTGGTGCGAGACTTTGCCGTCAAGTGAAATAGAGGAAGAAAAAAAAAATCCCTTTTAGAAATGTTTCTGGGTGAGATTTGTGCCGTGCTATTCTGCTACCAGTGACCCGTGCTCCCAGGGCGCTGGTGCACGTGCGTGGGGGGGTTTTCGGTCTTTCTGCATCGATCAGTGAAAAAGCAAGAGTCACTTCACCTTGTTCCCTTGCTAGCGCGTCCCTAAAACAGAGGGGCCAGGACCAGTGCGGGGATATCTCACCTGCTCCCCCAAATCCAGCTCTCTGCGGGATTGTGGGGCAGCAGCTTCCTTCCCCGCAGGGATTTGCAGGTGTATAAAACTCAGCAAGACACGGGGCCCAAGACCTAGACGGGGTCCCAGAGCAAATACCAGCATCCCTGGGACTCTGCTGTTCAGTGCGGGTGCGAGTGCGGGTGCAGGGCGAGGGTGCCTGTCCCCCACCCCAGCTGCTCGGCTTCAGCCCTTTTGCAGTGTCTGGCCTCCCAGCCCGCTCTGCAAACAGACCCATGTGCAGTGCAGCGAGGGATGAGCCCGTGTAATCCCCAGCGAATCCCCCTTCATCCAGTGGGCTAATTAACTCCGGGCCTAGGCGCAGGACCATGCCGCGCTCTCGGCTCCAGGAATGCGACCGCCAAGGGAAGACAATCTCCTCCTCCGCCAGGCCAGGAGTCACCTCCCCGGGCAGGGCGCCTCGAAAAGGGGCTCCGCTCCGCTCCCCCACCGCGGGCTGCCTGTTTTAAACTTAATTCTCCCCCGGCACTAATCTGCAAGACCCATTCAGACAAAAGCTCCCCACCGGAGCCTATTTGCGGAGGGTGCAGCTGTGTCAATTTGCAAAGACAAAGGCAGGCCCCTCTGTCAACAGGTCGGGCAGCTCAGGTAGCGGGAGCAATACAGGGCAACAAGTCAAAGCACTTTCACAAACTCTCCAGCCTCACTTAAACCCCGGCAGGGCCAGGGGCTGGGGCAGGGCAGGGACAAAGAGGGGGCCCAGAGGAGCAGGCTGAACGGCGGGATCTGTAAGCCCGCCAATTAGTGCTATTAAAAAAGATAATGAGATCAGCTCCATGGAAACCGAGGGGAGGGGAGGCAGTGGTGAAATGCATTTTCCATTTGGCTTTATTTTAATGAAGCTGAGAGAGGCCAGGAGATGCCAAAAAATGCATTACTGAAAATATTAGCCGTGCCGCCCTGTAGGCGAGTTCACCCGGTTCGGCTGGAAGGAAGCACCTGATTCTGCTGGAGATCGCCGCTCTCCCTCCGCTTGCACCAGCTAAGCCACAGGCTACCAGCAGCAAACTTTGGGAGGGGACATTTTGGGACAGAGAGGTTCCCCTCCACAGTCTCATTTATTTTCAGACATTATTTACTGTTACTGCAGTATTCAAACAGTCGCCCACCCTGGGGATCCTGATGCCCATCTCACCCGACCCCCCAGTCTTTCCTGTCCAAGTGCGGGGGGGCTGGACCCGATGACCTGTACGGTCCCGTCCAGCCCCAACAGCTATGAAAACGAGCGTCTCTGCACCACCCAGAGAAGGGGGTCTCTACGAGGAATTCAGCACAGGTCCTATCTGCCGGCAGGACTTTCCACAAGAGAGACAACAAGGAGCAGGAGGTCTTTCCCTGGAGACCTCGAAGAATAATTGCAGGGCAGGAAAGCAGAGCTGCTCGGTCCCCTTCCCAGCACTGTACTCCCTGGCCTGAGAAGCAGGGCACGTCCCATCAGCACTGCGCGGAGGGCCGGATCCTGCCTTCGAGGAGTCTGACGGAGGTTAGGCGTTGATGGCTAGCCATCAACAGTCCCGGATCCAGGTCTCCAAATACCTGACGGGGGTTATTATAGAAAGGATAGAGAGAGACTGATGTCTGTGGGACAGGACAAGGAGCAATGGCCTCGCAGTGCAGGCTGGAGATGAGGAGGGGCTTTCTGGCTCTGAGTGGGGCCAAGAGACGCTGTGCGATCTCCATCCCTGGACAAGTTCAAGAGCAGGTTGGACAGACACTTGACTGGGATGGTTTGGTCAGGGATGAAGAGCTGGACTAGATGTGAGGCCCCGACAGCCCGACTTGCATCCCCCAAAGCGCCCCGTGATCCGGGCTGCCTCACGCCGCACGGCCGGGAATTGCAGAGCCTGAGTTGGGGGCACGCTGCAAAAGGTGGTGTGAGTGTGACCTGCCCAAGGGCACCGAGGGAGCAAAGAAGTGGCAGGAGCAGGATCCGAACTCAGGTCTCCTGACATCGCTTTGGGTTTAATACAGGGCAGCGTTATGGGCTGGGTGTGAGGAAGCGGTAGAAAGCAGCAGAGTTGCTGTCAAAGTCTATGCATGCTCAGGGCTGTTTCTGTAGAAACCCCTTTTTCATGGTTTTTCTAAAATAGTTCAGAGGCCTTTTCCATAAGAAAATTCAGTCTTTTGGATTTGCTAACGCATCAGGTTTGCTGCACGTTTAATAACACCAGCGTCTTCTGATACTGCTACGGAGGGGATATTCTCAGCCCCGCAAAGCTTTAGACGGAAAAATACTCCAGAGAAATTGAAACAATTATGCATAAAAATAGTTCAGTCCTCAACATTTCTATGTATTTGAACCAATTTCTTGCAAACTTAGCTGGAGGTTTAGGCGTCGAGGCGGTCTCAAAAACAAGCCGTGCTGGAGCAAAGCCGTGCTGGGAAACCAAGAAGACAATCTCACAGATGACAACCTGAGCTGCTGAAGGAACCGGTCCAGTTCAGGTGCCGGTGGCAAGGACTGGGCTCTGCCTTGGGCATATGGTGGTGGGAGAAGCGGGCTGGACCAGAGTATCACTGCAACACAACAAGGAGCGATGGGCTCACATTGCAGCAAGGGACCCTGAGGTTGGATATTAGGAAAAAGGTTAGGATGGTGGTGAAGCACTGGTGGTGAAGCTGTCTAGGAGGGTGGTGAAGCACTGGACCAGGCTCCCCAGAGAGGTGGTGCAGTCTCCATCCTTGGAGGTTTTGAAGACCCGGGTAGACAAAGCCTTGGCTGGGATGATGTAGCTGGGGCTGGTCCTGCTCGGCGCAGGGGTTGGACTAGATGTGACCTCCTGACATCCCTTCCACCCTCATTTCTATGATCCTGTGATCATGCGCAAGCCAAATCCACGCTGGGAACAAACGGGCATGGTTGTTCATTCACTCGATGCTTTAAGGCTACAAAAGGCTTTGCTGAAACAGCAGATTTGGCTCCGGACAGGGACCAACAGCCCAGAACGTTTCAGCCCAAGAGAAATCTGAATGAAAAAGTATGAGCGACCGAGCCTGGGCGCCCAGCAGTAGTTGCATCCCAACCTGAGCTCCTACCAGCGCCCTTCTCCATCCTTATTGCGAAGGAGGCGGCTATAACGAACATGAGACGGGGGGAATCTGATAGGCAGGCATTCACAGCTCGAAACAACCCATGCCTTTGTTATTACAGCTCTATCGTTTGGGCAAGGCACGCTTGTTAAAGACACATGCCATCCCAAGATACCCTACATTTGGAGACACAGAGCAAAGCTTTCTGAAGAGTGAAATGTGTGTCAGAGAAATGGGACAAAATAAAGCTTTTAAAAGTTCCATGAAGTTTGATCCAAAATGAAACCCGGTCTGCCTATTTCTCTCTTCACAAGCATGCTGTCGTGTCACACCCGTGCAAATGAAGTTCTGACCAGATGCTGTATTTTTCTTTTAAAGTCAAACATACTTTTTTTCTTCTTCATAACTTTCGAGCGATATAGCACCTGCAAGGTTAATACATACAGTCATACCTTTCAAATGCACATTTTACCTACTACACGCTTTTATTTTGAGAAAATAAATCACATGCCTAAATCTTATTAATCATTTAAACAGCCCCTTAAAATACGGCTGGAAAGATTTTCCAACTCAAACACCTTTTAAGACGCAATGACATCATGTCTGTTGGGACATTGTTATGCAGCGAAGATTGTGAGACATTTCCCCCCATAAAGTCCCTGCAATAAAGTTTGCCGTTGCGTTCATTAAATTCAAGTTTTCTCTCTTACCTTAGACCTGCTCGGTGCACATCATCGGCATGGTAAGAACAACACGCCAGCGTGAAATACTTTGAGCCCCATCACAGACTCTCTACCCACCCAGGCAAAACGTGCAGTGATTTCAGCTGGAGCTACATACAACCCGGACGGACTAAGGAAATGTCTGCCGGAAGTGGCCTTACCTGAGCTGGGGGAACAAGCAGGGGAAGGAGGAGGAAATCTTGACCCCAACCTGCACCTGGAGCCTGGAAAAGCAAACGCAACCGGTTACATCTAAGGCATGCAGATATCCCGACGGGAACTGGTCCTCGCTGAAAGTCCCCATTCATGCCGCTCCCCAAACCCGACCCCTGGGGAAGACGGTGTCCAGAAAGCTCCCCTCTCAGATTCAAGGGACGTTTTGCGGCTGTATAAGACCTGTAGCGCTGGGCGTCATGTCACCGGTGTGGATTTGAACGCCCGCAAACAGAAAAAGAGGTTGTGTTTGAGCTCCTGGTAAAAGAGGAAAGCAGATGTCACAGTGGGGGCAATGAAACCTTTTGGTCCCCCGAAAGCAGTGGCACGTGACGGGGGAGGCAAGGATAGAACAAAATGCTTTACGCGGTGTCAGAATAACGCAACACATCCGTCTGCTCCTCTGCAGGGGGCCTTATACTGCCCGCACCCTGTAGCACGTGCGAGCACTCCTAGTTGTGCGTCCGGCTCAGGATTAGCATCCGTCGCAGGCTGGCTAGCTCATCCTTTCCCGAGGGGGAGAGGTGGCGTGCTTTGTTTTTGATGTGTTATTGCACGCACGCTGGTGTGCGTGCACACACTGCTCCCGGTTTTTGCTAGAGGCGGGCCAAAGAAACGGGCCTTGCACTGGGAGCAGTGGGTGAGGAGGGAGGTCTGCGATGGCCCGTGGAGCCTGCGAGACCTCGCCCCACGATGAGTTAGGGAGAGCTCGAGGCCAGACGGGCCCATCCGTCTAGCACCAGCCCTGAAGTTTCCTCCTGCTACCCGGATAATATGAAACCTAACGGCTTTGTCGGCATTCAAGCATTTTGATCTTCCGGAGACTGAGCTGCACGCTACCAGCAGAGATCGGGGGAGAGGCGCTGGTCTGGGTTTTGCTGGGCACGAGGCCGTGTTGCACAGATGCTCTCTCCCTGGCCAGTGGAGAAAAGCTGTCGACTACAGTCTTCATCTCAGAGCTTCACCTTTCTCATGTACCCAAGACCGAGGCCGCCGGGACAGGACCTTGCATGCAATGGGCTATTCTGCGGGAAGCCAATGCAGGGAGCAGAGGATGAGCCCGACGCGCTGCTGCGGAGGGGCCGGGCTGTAGCGTTGTGCCGCTGCCGGAGTTTCCCCGAGGGTGAAGGCTGCACGGTGCTGCATTGCTATGGTCCAGCCCAGCGGCGATGGACATGCCTACCGGAGGCTGGACCAGTGCCTGGCGCATGGGAACAGACTCTCCCGGCCTGCTGGAGATGCCCGGGGGTCGCGCACAGACGCTGCGATGCAAGAGCTGCACGTCAGCAAGGAATCCCAGAAAACTCCTGGCTTATGGCTCATTTGATGTTAGGTGCACTGCATTATTGGTCAAGGGAGACCGCTGCTGTCCTCTGCTCACCTGCATCGCCCGCTGCCGGGCACCCAGGGGAGCATCTTTCCCATGCACTAACCCATCTCGGTGATGAAAAGCCCGTTAATTACTTGCGAGCAGCTGTGCTACTGGACGGCCCAACTCTCAGGTCATGTAGGGTCTCTTAGGGCAAGAACATTCGCAGGAAAACCAGCACGGAGAAACCGGGGAGGGGCAGGGCTCGTTGTGTGTGAGGGCCTGGACCAGGTCCCTGCAGCTGGACAGCCTCAGACTCCGGGGGAAGTCAAGCCAAGGCGCTTGCTCTGCAGCTGACCGTCTTGGCAGCAGGCTGGACCAAGACCTCAGCTCCGAGCACTCCTGAACATCCAAAGCCGGCCGGACGCTGCAGCTGGGGCGGATGCTCGGGCCTGGGTTTGAAGCTGGTCGGGTTTGGTACCGTTTGGCCGACGGCCTCTCCCAGGCGCAGCGCTGAGCCCGTCTGCAAAATGAAGACGGCAAATCTCCGGAGCACGTTGGATTTGTCCTGATTGGGAGGGGGAAGGGAAAAGCAAATGGCTCGAGTCTTTGGCCTCACAACTGTCCTCCCAAATAAACACACAAAAAAGCCCAGAGCCAAGGCAGAGCAAGCTTGGGCCAAGCCAGCTGCAGGGTCTCCGAATGGTTTTGTTTCTCTCAAGATGCACTCGCCGACATGAGGCCAATTACCCAAGAGACAAACGCACCTGCCTGACTCTAATTACAGCCCTCTCCGGCTCCCCACTCTCCTCCCGACACAAAGATTAGGACCCCACAGAGGGCAATGCTCCCACTCCACAGGCCGGCTCTAATGACGGGATTAATCCCGGCAGGCTCTGTTTGGCCACAGTATCACCTCTTGTTTGGTAACAGGGGGCTCCCGGGCCCTCCTGGCCCTCACGAAGCCCAAGACGTTTGCAACCCGGGCAGAAAAGGCACACACTGAACAATGATGCTATGCGACGAATTCAGTTCTCTCCTTAATACGTTTCTAACGACTGCATCTCATAAATGTCGCGTGCAATCTGGGAAGAAAACTTGTCACCGCGCTTTACAGACACGAGTGATTTATGCTTCCAGGAGGACACAGACAGCCCTGCGAGATTTATTGCAATCACTCGCTGTATCTCCCGTCTCTTTAATTGTTTTCTCTGCAGGCGGCTTCAGCCCCGCTCTGCAGGGGAGGGTGGCTCGGTTCGGACGCTGCCTTTTTCCTTCCTGCCCCTGACTTCAGCCCTGGCAAAGGACGCTGCAGTTCGATGTGCTCCGGCCAGACCTACAGCAGCAAAAGATGCCACGTGCGTTCGCAGCGTCTCAGCCACGCAGGGGCTAGGATCCGGGGGAAGCCTGTCTGCCCAATGCAGCATGCATCCGGGGCTTCGACAAGTGTTCGGCATTGCGTTGGGGTCCATCGAAGCAAGCAACGCAGGGAACAGCGCATCTCCCATCACGGCCACAGCCATGCCCTTGACTTTTTCAGTTTCCTTTGGCTTCCCTTCCCGCAGAAAGCTGGGAGCAGGATCGCCTGAGCCAAACTGGAGAGTGCTGAGGCTGCTGCCAGTGCTCGGAAAACACGGAGGCTCCTGGCCGGAGAGTCTGGCTCTTCCGCTCACAATCAGACCGATCGGCCCCATTTGGGGTCAGGAAGGACTTTGCACCCCCAGGGCCAGACTGGCACGGCCTGTGGGGTTTGTCCTCCTCTGCAGCACGGAGAGGGGGTCTTCTTCCTAGGTGTATCATAGATTTCATAGACGTTAGGGCTGGAAGGGACCTCGAAGATCATCCAGTCCAGCCCCCATCATGAATCAAGGACGTCCTGACATTGCAGTGGTGGGGCCTCGGCTTCTCTGCTTTTCTCTAGGGGCGATCGTGGGTGCTTCTGGCTTTGTCGTGGCTCCAATCCAACCTTTCTATATGGTTTGCTCCCAATACTCTGCGACGGCCACCGCTGCTGGTGTCGGCGTTGCCAGATCTTGTGGGGTGCAGGGGGGTGCCGCAGGGCGCCTCAGGAGATGATCCAGGGTTTGCTTCTCCAGACACTGGCTGCTTGCATGGAGGCCCCATGATTTCATGAAAGTTGCATCTTCCCAGACCCACTCTCAATCTGCTCAGGCTCTGCCACGCGGGCTATTCGTAGTTGGTGCCGGATGCTAGCTCCTCAACGGCTCCATTCGACAGCATTGTCACCGAGTTTCTCCCATTTTTTTTGCCAGAGGGTAGTAGCTCTGGCTGACTCCGGTGATGTGGTCAAGGGTGCGGGAGAGGACAAAAGGCTATTTCTCAACGAGAGATGACGGTGCGCTGGTTGATGACCACATAGCAGGTGGCAGTCATCTGACTCTTGTCTCTGCCCATCAGCGTTGCCTGTGCATTGGAGCTGAGCATTATCACAGGCAGGAAGGGACCACAAGACATCATCTAGTGCAACCAGGGATCGAGCCTGCAACCTGGGTGTTATTAGCACCACTCCAGCTGACAGAGCTAAGCGGTTGCATGGTAGCTGCCTGCACCAAATCCCGAACTGGAGCCTCTTACCCTGCACAGAAACAGGTGCTGGAGTGCAGCAGAGTCCGTCAACCCCGGATCAGCCCCGTCGGACATCCTCAGCTAAGAGGATCATGGAAGACAAGCATCCTCGACTGCGAGGGATTGCAGAGGAAAAAGAGCTGAGTGTGAGACTTCACGTGTCCGCTGTGGGGTTTCCTCGGGTTAACGGTGGCCTGAGATGCAGGGCCTGGACTCCACACGGAGCGCTGGAGGCCGAATAACGCTGACATCAGAGAGGCAGCGTGATGTCATGTGTACGCACGCAGTTGGGGAGCCGTGGTGGCAAGCACCAGGGCAGTGTCCCGCGGTGCCCGTGACAAAGGAGAAGGAGCAAAGGGGGCAGAGAGGGCAAGGGCAAGGGCTAAAAAAAAAGATGCTGAATGAGGAACCTGTGAGTTGGGGCAACCCTAGGAGAGGGGGTTTTGCACAGGGTGATTCAAGCAGCAGAGTGAGATGCCGTCGCTGTGCTGAAGTGCAGTGGGGGGGTGAGCACCTAATTCCCTTGGGCTCCCAATGAAAGGTGAGCCTGCAGTAGGAGAGCCCCAGCAATGCTGCTCATTTCTGTGCCTCCCGCAAGCATCCTGTGTGTGCAGCTCATCCCCCCTGCTAGCTGAGAACGGCCTGCATATGCATGCAGGAGCTTGCTCATCCACCTGACTGGCTGGCTCGCACGAGGGCCGTGGCACGGTGCACAAGCGATGCCCCTAGTGAAGGGCCTGCTCCCACGGCACTGAGCAGCCTCAGCCCCACATTCACGGCTGAGACTAGAAGGAACTCAGCACCAGGCAGGAGCTGCCCCCTGCCATCAGTGCAGGAACACGGCACACCTGGGGCGAGGGCGACGCGGCCGTGAGCTCCCTCCTGCACGCGTGACTGAAGAAGCGCGTTCTCCAGAGCGATCTTCCCTTGCACGGTGCCAAGGTGCGTGCACACGCACGGCTTCCCTTGGTGCAGTCCCTGCATCCCGGGGCCAGGTCTCCGTCCAAGCATGCAATCTCCATTCGAACACAGGACTTGCAACAGATTTCCACCCCTACTTTGCACACACACCTGCCCTCTTCTCAAACCACCTCTCCCCCGTTGATTTCCCACACTTCACAGCGGAAGCTGTCAGCAGCAGCGTTTCAGGGATCGGCTTTTGGTAACTAGTCGGCCACGCAATTTTTCCCCCTTAACAAAACATCATTAATGAGAAAGTTCTTTCCCAGGACTCAAGCCGGGGACAATTTTTTTCAACAAAACCTCAAGGCTGAAACTTGCCTTGGGAAAGCGCCAGTTTTAATAAATATCTCGAGACTCCTGAATCCTTTGTTGTTTTTTTAAAAAAATCATGGTTTAAAAAAAAAAAAAAAAGACGGCTTTCCTGTTCCGACCCACTTTTCACTTAAAACCTTGAGGCAATTACACTGTAAAACTGGAAGAGGCCCAAGGGAGACAAAAGATTATGACCAAGCCAAAATATGTTGATGTTTCTTTAAAGTAGGTTTTTCGATTTGGAAAGCATTTAAAAATGGCACCTTTTCTTCCTGGTGTAGGATGGAAACTATTGTCAAGAGCTCAAAAAGTTTTCACAGGACGTGGAGCCAGAAACTCAACTCCGAATACAACGCTTTTCGGTCTGTAGCCTGGATCGTGGGCACCGGTGAAACGCTGCTGTCGTTCGCAGCTACATCAAGGAAATCAGCCCTGTCCGATCAGCGTTACCGGGTGACCAGAGCATCACGCATCCAAGCCTTTCCTACCCCGGGAGGATTTTAAACAGCTTTCCCCACCCTGGCTGATGTCTGCAGACAGACCTCCGGCCGCCACGCACAGGTTTAAACCACTGCTTTACTTTATACGGGATTTCAGAGGGGATAATTCAAATGATGGTTAAGAAAGGGTTTGGCCTCTGGAGCCTTGTCTACATTAGGGCCGTTTCCAGTGCTCAGTGCTGAAAAGGAAGGATTTGCACCAGATCACAGAGGATCCAGGTGCTGATGACACCAGCATCTCTAGCACTGCGCAGCGCATGGTGGGTCGGGAAGGCAGCCCCGGGGACCAGACCCCACAGATGCAGGATGTGAGGTGAGCAGGGCCCTAGAGCGGGCCAGGGGAACAGGTAACAGCTGTCCTAGATGACAGGGGGAAAAAAAGAGGCAAGAGTTGTGTGAGCCTTGAATAGCAGTCGCTGTCTGGACTTGATCTGAGGTCTCCCTAGGAAGGGAGCATCTCTCGTTGGAGAGGATCCCTCCACCACGCTGCGGGCATAGGGCACTGCTACCGTCAGCAACACAGCCTTGCAAGTCCTGCAGGACCTGATGTGAGAGGACACGTAATGGAGAAATATCTCCTCCCGAGCCAGGATGAGCAACAACCCAACACGAGGCCTGTCCTCGTGCATTTGCGACACAGGGTCACAGACCAGACCTGTATTTCTTTCCTTCTGTGTGTAAATGCAAAAAACATTGAATCTGTGTTTTCATTAAGAAAAAAACCCTCCTTTCTCACTGGGGTTTTGAGCTCTTTGAAAGGCAGGCTCTTAGACAACTCTTACTCCTATTATGTTGTATGACTAAATCATTATTAACAAGAGCCACACAGGAAGAACATGTCCCCCCACTGCAGCGGGCTGTATCCTTTGGGAAAATATTATTAGCACGTGCACAGCAGGGCCGGGGGCCTGGAAACCTGCAGCTGCAATGCAAGGGGATTAGTTCAAAGAAGAGATGCTGCTTAATCTCCTGAGCCTGCCGGGGCAGCCCTTGTGCGTCCCACATTCCCTCGGACCGGCGCCCCATAACTCTCATCTGTGGGCCCGGGCGCAGAAGAGACGAGCCCACAGCTAATTGCACACGGCCTCATTATCCTTCTGGGAAAAGAGGCTTTGTCGGGTCAAGTTAGGGCCAGCGTTCAGATTGGGCAAAAATCGAGCTTTTATGAAAACTTTGATTTTTGGGTGGAAACAAGTTTTGGGAGGATTTCAACACATGCCTGTAGCATTCACCTTAGTGCTGTGCGGGAGAGACTGATTGCTCCGGTCTCATTGCCTGCCCTGAGGATATGGCATTTGGATGGGTAGGTGGAAAAGGCTTTTTAGAAATACTTCCATCTTTGTAATCGGGTGCCCACGGGCGCCCACGGCCTATGGGGATACGACTTTTGACCCGGCTGCATCTCTTTCTGCTCGCTACAGACTCCGCGAAGTGCTGGTAATACGCCATCGTCACCCAAAGGGACGTTTCCAGCAGTGCGGAGGGTGGTCCATTGCCCATGCCTTTTGGGGAGAAATAGAAGCAGTTAAATAACAATTCATTTCAACATAAAAAAAAATGAATGCAATTTTCCTCCTTTAGGGAAAAAGCGGACAAAGAAGATCAAAGAGAAAATCCTGCCCATCCCCCTTTGGCCTTCTCCTGGCTTTGGGATCGGTGGGGGATTTTGCAGCTGACGTGGCCCAGGTCTGGACAAGACCTTCATGCACTCCTGGAAAGGAAAAGAGCATCAGAGCTGCCGCTGCCTGGGTCAGCCCCTGGGCCCAGCACGCTGGAAGGGAGAGCACCCTGTCTCTGAGCAGGGCTTTCCCCTGTTCCTCTCCCATTTGCAGCCTCCGGCACTGAAGGTCTAGGATGCTCGGATGCAGAGGCCGTGCTTCTCGCTCCCGTACTCAATAGCTTTTGACTCCCATGTTCACCAGCCACCGCATCCAAAGCATCCAGAGGCTGCAGAGGCAAGGGCAGCGTCAGAGCTGGAGCAGACAAACTGGGACACCAGTAGCCTGGTGTAAATCAGCAGACCGCGGTGGAGCCAAGAGCCCAGCTCTCCGTGCACCGACCGCAAACACAGGCCAAAGCTCTCTAATTGGATCTTGCAAACAAAACCGGGCAGCTGCTGCCCTGTCCAGCACTCCTCTCTTAGTTCAAATTATTACTATTTGAAGAAATATGTAGAAAGCTTGACTTCCTTGTTTGGAGAGAGGGAAGGATTAGAGGGGCTTCCAGGAGTCTTTCCTTGGACTTGCCAACCAATCCATCAGACAAAGGGCAGCAGAGAACAAGGGCCCCCTCAGCCCACAGGACAAAGCAAACCCAAACCTTGAGCTAAAGTCAAAGGCAACACTTGACGGGCACTTCAAGCTTGTTTGCTGACTTCTCCTAATGGCCTACAATAAAAGTCCACCCAGCTATGTCCCTGCTGGTAATTACTCAGGGCAGCAGCCGCATCCTGGAGTGGGAAACCTGGGGAGAAAGGCACATTCCTGCAACCGTGACCATGCGAGGACTATTCAGGTAAACACAGCGCAAGGCAAGATTAAGGCTGGTCGAACAAAACATGCCAGGACGGCTATAAACACAGCGCTGACTGAGTGAATAATAGGTCGTAATCTTCCCGCTGCACTTTGCAGATTCGCTGCCCAAGGGAGCCCCCAGCAGAAGCTCCGGCTGCGTCTGGAGAGGGGGAGATGCAGTCAGGCAGCGGCTGGTGGGTGCCAGGGCCGGCTCCCGGGGGTGTCGGTCAAACCCCGTGGGGTGGGGGGGGACCTGTTGCACCGGAGCGGGTCTGGTGCCAACCCCAGGGCTAAGCACAGACAGCTAAAAGCCCAAAGCAGAATCGATTCATGGATTCATAGAGTCGGGAGGGATCTCAGTGGGCCATCTAGTCCGACCCCCTGCCCCGGGCAGGCAAGAAAAGGGTCACCAACCCTGGGATGATGTGAGCCCAGCCAGGTGCCTGTCCAGTCTCCTCTTGAAGACCCCCAGGGATGGGGCGAGCGCCACCTCCCTTGGGAGCCCATGCCAGATCCTGGCAGCCCTGACCGTGAAGAGCTTTCTCCTAATGTCCGGCCTACACCTGCTCTCCAGTAGCTTATGGCTGTTGCTCCTTGTCCTTCCCGGGGGTGCCCTGGGGAACAGATCATCGCCTACTTCGTGTCGCTCTCCTCTTATGCATTTGTACCAGATCCCCTCTCACCTTCTCTTGGAGAGGCTGAAGAGGTGCAGGTCCCTTAGCCTTTCCTCGTAGGACCTTCCCTGCAGGCCTTTAATCAGATGAGTGGCTCGTCTTTGGACCCTCTCCAGGTTGTCCGCATCCCTCCTGAAGTGCGGCGTCCAGAACTGGACGCAGTACTCCACCTGCGGCCTGACCAGTGCCGCAGAGACGGAGGATCACCTCCCTGGACCTGTTTGTGAAGCACCTACGGATGCACGACAAGGTGTGACTGGCTCTGCCGACTGCTTCATCACGTTGGCGACTCGTGTTCATCCTGGGGTCAACCGTGACTCCAAGATCTCTTTCTGCCTCAGCGATGCTGAGACGGTCGCCCCCGAGCCCATAGGTCTGATGGCAGTTCTTGCTCCCTAGATGCAGCACCTTGCACTTGTCCTTATTGAATTGCATCTTGTTGCTCTCCGCCCGCTGCCCCAACCTGTCGAGGTCAGCCTGGATCTGGTTCCTTCTCTCCAGGGTGCTAGCTGCACCCCGTATTGTAGTGTCACCCGTGCATTTGGACAGGGTGCTTCCCGCCCCCTCGTCCAGATCGCTGATGAAGATGTTGAACAGCGTTGGCCCCAGAGTGAGCCCCGAGGGACTGCACTGCCCACATCTTTCCAGGGTGACACCGACCCATCCACTGCCCCCTCTGAGTGCGACCCCGGAGCCAGTTTGCTACCCAGTCTACCGTGTAATCATCCAAGGCAAATCCCCTCAGTTCATGGACAAGGATGGTATGGGATACCGTGTCAAAGGCCTTCTTGAAGTCCAGAGAGATAACATCCACCTCGACTCCTGCATCTAAACAATTGGTGCCTTGTCGTAAAAGGAAACTAGGTTACTCCGGCAGGACCCGACCCGCCTGCTAGAAACCCATGTTGGTTGCCCCTCCGCATCACATTAGCCAGCGGGCTCCCACGGATATAATCCTTGATCATTTTTTCAAGGGTTTTCCCTGGGACAGAGGTAAGGCCAACTGGTCTATAGTTCCCCGGGTCCTCCTTCCTCCCTTTCCTAAAGATTGGGACGACGTTAGCCCTCTTCCAATCCTCCGGGACCTGACCCGAGCACCATGAGCGCTCATATATCCTTGCCAGTGCTTCGGCTATGACCCCCGCTAATTCCTTCATTGCCCGTGGGTGCAGTCCCCCCGGTCCCGGTGATACGAACATGTCCAGTCCCTCCACGTCGGGTGATGTTCCCCTTGCTGGTGTCCGCGGTGCATATTGAGGGCTCGTCTAGGTTCCCATTTAAGAAGATGGAGGCAAAAAACTCACTGAAGAGCTCTGCTTTATCCCTGCTATCCATCACTAAGCCCCCCTGCCTGTCCTGTATAGGTCCTATGCTACCCCGCACACTCTTTTTGCTCCCAACGTACCTAAAGAAAGACTTTATTGTCCTTGATCCCTGCCGCTAGCCTGAGCTCTAGAGCTGCCTTGGCCTTCCCGACCGACTCCCCACAGGTGCGGGCCGAGAACGTGTACTCCTCCTTGCTAGCTAGCCCCTGCGCCCACTTCCTGCACGCTTCTTTTTTTGCCCTTAATGTATCCTGGATGTCCCTGGTTAGCCAAAGGGGCTTCCCAGCCCCTCTGCCCCCTTTCCTCTGCCAGGGGATTGTCTCACTCTGAGCCCAAAGAATGGTTTCCTTGAGGAATGACCACCCCTCCTGCACCCCCAAAGCATCTAGGCTCTTGGTCCCTAATACCCTGCTAACCAATCCTCTGAGCCTATTAAAGTCAGCCTTTTTAACGTTTAGCACCTGTGTCCTGCTGGGTATAGCGCCCACCCTTCTCTGGATAGTCAATTTTATCATTAGGTGATCGCTGGCCCCTAAGTTGCCTTGAATCTGCAGGTCGTCCCCTGAGGCCAACACCAAGTCGAGCAAGGCGTTACCGCTGGTGGGACTCCTCACCTCCTGTGCCAGGTGGAGGGCCTGAATGCAGGGTAAGAGCCTGCGAGAACGGTTAGATCGAGCTGACGACTTGTCTGGGTCGTTAAGGTCCCCCACGACTACCATGTCTCTAGACTGCACAGCCTCTGAGAGCTGCCTGGAAAATTCCCCATCTAGCTCGTCCTCCTGGTGCGGAGGCCTGTAGTAGACCCCCCACCAGGTCCCTTTCCCCTCGACCCCCTTGGAGCCTCACCCGCAGAGTCCCTGCTTGCCCGTCCTCTGATCCCAGCTTGATTAGGGAAGGTGTGTATCGTTCTTTGACATAGAGAGCAACACCTCCTCCTTTTCCCCTTCTTTCTCTCTCCTGTACAACCCATAGCCCTCTATTCCTACCACCCAGCCACGAGCAGAGTCCCACCAGGTTTCCGCTAGACCCACTAGGTCAAAGTTATTGCTCGCAGGCAAGAGCTCCAGGTCCTCCTGCTTGTTTCCCGTGCTCCTGGCATTTGTATATATACACTTAGTTCCCCGGCGGCTGCCCCTAGACCGCCCCTAGACTCCTGTCTACTAGCTTCTTTGATGCTCACCTGGGCTCATCTCGGGCAGTTTGGCCAGCGGGGTACCTCTGCCAAGCCTCTTCCCAGCTCCTCGGGTCCTGCCTCCATCACGGAAATAGCTGGAACTCAGCAATTTCTATGGAAAGGCTGAGCAAATGTGATATTTCTAGCTACTCAGCTCTGGTGCCTGTGGTTGGGCTCCTAAGTCCTGCAGGTAGCTAAAAGTCTCTAGATAAAGTATAAACCTGGGAAATAGAGGAGCTTTTGTAGCCTGACTGCATCCCTACCTCTCTCATTCTTCACGGGACAAGCGGTGCCTTCCCAAGGGTCCTCTAGACATCCAAGGGCAACAGTGGCTCTGAAAATATCCTGAAAAGGATGACAAGGTGCTTTGGGTGGATGTGCTATCTTTTATTAGACCAGTTAAATAGTTGGAAAAATTGTTCTTTGCAAGCTTTCAGGCCCAAACACCCTTCTTCAGGCACCGGGAGAGTATATAACCAATAATCCTGAAAAGGATAACGCTTTACCACTCCGGTCGCTGGCTTTGCTGCAGCGCGGTGTGTGCAACGGGCCAGAGAAAATCAATTGGACACTGCGGTGGAGAGAGAAGGGTCAGGTTTTTACTCCCGGTAACCTGGTGACCCCAATCAATCTCTGTCCCCAAAACCTTCTGAGGATTTGAGCCTCCCGCCCACAATGAAGCCCCAAGAACTGCAACAGATGTTCCAATCAAAACACCTTTATGAACTATTTATTTTTGGATGTATATCAAGGGACAATGGGCCAATATATTTGAGGGGAAACAAAAGGTTCCTGCTTAATGAGCAAATCATGCTGTTTAGCCTAAAAGGTATTTCTTTGAGGGACTCTTAAGTTAATAAAAACCAGATCAATGATGAAGACTCCCAGACTTCCCTTATGACTGATTTATGCTCCGTCACGCAAAGCTCAAGAGCAGCTTGCACCTGCCCCAGGAATGACTTCAGGTGTCTCTCGGTGTCTCTGGCCCCACGTCCAGTGCAGCTGGGGGGGAGATGGAGTTAGAGGAGGGGTGGAAACTGAGGCAGAGACCCAAAGCCCTCCCCTACTCCCTCCCAGTCGTCCGTGCAGTATATTTGAGTCTCTCCGCTCTGCACAACCAGCCTGGGAACATGGAAACCCCCAGCACATGGTTTAGCTTAAATCACCCTGGAGCTATATTTTTAGGAGGTCTCAAAATCAGTCACATTTGTTCTCAAAACTTAAGACGGCAAGAAGAGGCAATCGGAGAAAACCTCGTGCGAGGCAAAGCCCAGGTCCTCTTATAAAACACAAAGCACTCGCCGAGGGGACAGGCACCCCCGCACTGGCCAATTTGCAAACAAGAGCACGCGGCGTGTGCTGGCACCAGTGGGACCCCCCCCCAGACGCATTACAGGCAGCAGGCCTGGAGCGGTACGGTCTGAAGTAGCGTGCATTAATAAGCCAATGCATCGCACCCAAACGATGCGCCAGGCTGCAGTTCCTTGCACACCCCAGAGCCCTCCTCATGCACGGAGGTGTTGCTAGGCCAGGGCCTGAGCCGTTCCTCCTGCACGTCTGATTTACCTTGCACCCTGGGAGCAGGGCACGGCCTGAGGCATCAAACCGATGCATTGCTTTGAGTCCTTCACAAGGCAGCGCGGAGAGGTTTTAGCCACTGGCATACGCCACGTCCAGGCAGCAGCAGAGGAAGAGGGACTCGAAATGCAGCAAAGCTTAAGCTCTGGCCGCCTCGTAAGAGGGAACGGTCGGTCGTTAGCCATGTTAGCATCCGACAAAGCAAACCGGAGCTCACGAAAGCGCGTGCTCCACAGAGACCTCATTCAGCTGGTCTTTCAGGGGTCTCTCTGCCCTCTCGCCTCCCACACCTTCCAGGTGCTGCTGCTGATTGCTCTCTCACAATACATAAGCCTTAGCAGTTGCATGGCTATTTTAATACATTAACTATTTTTAATTTATTACCACGTCCTCACAACCTTGAGTGGCGAGCGACTACAGAGGGATGCAACGTGTTTGCTTGGGGGAGGAGGCAGAGCAGCAGCAAGAGGAGAAGATGGAGAGCTTAAATAAATGACAAACCTGGGAGGACAGTGCACCTTCAGCATTGCTTTGAATGCCACTGCTGGAATTCACCTGGTGCCAGGCCCTGGGTAATTGCTTGTCTTCTGAGAAAGCGTGCAGCACATACCCAGTGGGGTATACGTGAATCTCTTCTGGGACGTGCCCACGACAGCACAAGCGTGCCCGCGTGCTTGCATACATCAGGTATGGATTACAGTGCATAGACTTTATGTCCAGAAGGCAAATGCACATGACTAGTACATTGAAAAAACCCACTAGACTCCTGTAAAAGTCAGATTCAACATCTAAGACAACCCGAATACCCACCGGTTCCTAACACAACGCAAAGCACTGAGGCAAGGAGGTGCGAGGCGAGACACGGAGATGCAGCTCTGAGCCCGGGGCAGCCTCCGTCCTCTGGAAACGCACGTGGCACGTCTCGAGAAGGACGCGCTGTGGTTCATTTTGAACAGAGCAAACAGGGCTCGGGTGGGGGGCAGAAGCCCCGACTCTGTTACCTCCGGGTCGGGGCACAGCCAGGCCCATCCAGCTCACGGCTCCAGGATTAGCATTTCGCAGCAGGATCGCAAGCCAAAACGGAGCCAAACATTCAGCGTGTCCGAGGCGCGGGAGCTGCTGTGGCAGGATCGATGATGTGTTACTTCCTAAAAAAAATAACGAAGAGCTGGTCTTTCAAAGCCAAGTATTTCGGCTTGGCTGCACCTGAGAGCAAATAAAACCCCAAGTGTCACCTTCTACCGCACCCATTAGACTCCCATTTGGACTTGATTAAAAGCTTATTCCTGCGTCTGAAGTGCTCTTTCTGGAAGGAAAATCTTCCTGCCACGGGCTCAGCCCAGCCCGCTGCTGCTCCCGAGCCGGCGGTCATTTCTCTTTGCTCCATTCACACACGTCGGGGCCTGTCTCCACTTGTGTTTACACCGCCGGGGCGGCTGGGGAAGCTCACGGCACTTCTGAAGGCTCGGCAGGAACTCGCCGGGTCTGACCCAGGCTGGAAAAAAAGGAAAAGCAAAGCTGTATGACATGAAATACAACCCCCCGCATGCGAGCGCGGCCCGGGCCTCCCCTTTGAAGCCGGCCAGAGCTTTGCCATGTACTTACACAGGAACGGGACCGGGCTTGTGTTTACAATGGGATTACACATCGTGGGCACATGCATTCCCACCGCAGCCCTCGACTTCAATGGATCGGTGTCTGCGAGGGATGGATTTGACCCCAGGGGCCAGTCCCGTCACGAACACGGGTCCTTCGCCGTGTCTTTCCTCTCTGAAAGGGCCTTTCTGCCCCGTGGGCAGACAAGGCTCTTTGGGCAAACGTGATCTCTTTTATTAGAGCAACTAAATCGATTGAATTCATCGACTATTTTCCATGTATTAGAACTGTTTTAAATCTATTTAGTTGCTCTAATAAAAGCTAACACATGAACCCAAAGAGCCTTGTCTGCCTATGTCCTTAGACCAACACGGCTACAACCGACACCTTTCTGCCCGTGGCACTTGCACCACTGACATCCCATCGACTCGCCCTCTTCAAACACCCAACCAAGCCCCGTATGAAAGCCCACGTCGCCTGGTGTGCAAACGTGCCAGGACCCCATTTATCAGCTTAGCCAGAGCTGCTTCCATTTGAACGGAGGGGCAAACCTATACAAGCAGAGATAGCACGTTTGCAACACACCTCCATGTAGGGCCAAACACAAATCTGCCCTGCCTGGGTCCCTCTCATCCAAAGCACAAGACAGCTGAAATACCCAGATGGGAAGGAGCAGTTTGGAGAAATCAAAGTCGATGAAGCCAATGACTGCATGAGCCAAGGACACTGGAGCCCCTTTTCCCTTCCAGGCTACTCTAATGGGACCTGCTAGGGATGAAGCCACCTGGATTTTATGGAAAGGAAGGAGGTTCTGCAGCCGGGACTCCAAACCTCTCCACATTAACATTGCAAATGAGATCAGACCTTTGCTACTTGATTTAAAACCCTTCTGCTGTGCTCGAAGGCAGGGTGCCAATGTTCAAAGGGTGGCTCTGGAAGCGGTGCATTCCTCTGGCCCCGTCTAGGACGTGCCTGGGGGGCAGCGCTAAGGCGGGCGGCGCGGGGAGGCAGGGCCGGCTGCACGCATTGCTGTGGAACATCCTCCTCCCGTGCCCGTGGCTGGGAAACCTCCCGCTGAGGTCGGCAGGAGCGATGGCAGAGCACGGAGCGGGTGATCAGCTCCAGATGCTTCGGTTTGCAGATGTCAAGGCCAGAAGGGACCAATTCCATCATCTCCTCTCAACTCCTGCGTCGCTCGGGGCAGAGAAACTCATGCGAGCGCTCGCTTTCCCAAGCGTGGCGTCGATGGAGCAGCAAGAGCATCATAGGACAGTCGGGCTGACCACTGGAGAGGCCACGTCTAGTCCAGCTCCACGCTCAAGGCAGGACTGTCCTTGTCAAAACCATCCCGGCCAAGTGTTGGCACATGACTTTGGAGTAAAGAGTCTCTTTCCCCCCCTGCTAAACAACAAATTTAAATGATTTTAATTGCCTGACTTGGGGGTGGGCTTCCCCTCCACACAGCCCACAGGTGTAAACATCGGGACTAAACCCAGGGTTCGCTCTGGACCCTGTCGACCCTGCTGGCCAGACACCACTACCCCCTCCAGCTGTGGGAACAGACATTTGGGGTCCGATCCAGCGTCCCCTGAAGTCAGCGGGGAACTTCTTGTGGGTCTTGGATCCGGCCGTGTCAGCAGGGTACCGACAGCGTCGGTCCCCGTGGGTCTCTGGTTTGCCAAGACTCAAGCCAGAGGCAGATCCAGCAAGGAGCGGGTTCGGCTGCCAAGGGAAAAACTGCCTTTCAAAGCTAAGCCAGCCCCGCACGCAGATCCTGCAGCGAAAGGTTAATTCCCGGGGCAAGCGGCCCTCCGCGGAGCACGCCTCGTGCCTGTTTTCCATTTCAGGATGTCATCCCGCCAGATGTTCCCGTCGCCGACGGGCTGCTGTTTGCAATCAGCAAAGCCCCGGAGCTGCGAGCGCGCCTGGCTACACGGTGTGGAAGTTGTAAAAATTCTGGAATCAAATGCTGCGGGTTTGATTGTATCCTGATGCAGCAGCAGCTCGCCGCGCCAGCCCAGCGCGACGGGGCTCGCCTGGGAGAAGTCGCTACGTGTGCCGGATAGGAGGGGAGAGGATGGAGGGGGCTAGCGCTCGCGGGAGCGGAGCCGAGACGTGGGGTCACCTCCGGGCCTAGGCTCCCCGCTCTAGGCTGCAGGGTTATAGCAAAGGGTGGTTCACATAGGTACCACTGACGGGACGTGTGATCTCTCCCCATAAAGTGTCTTCACCACGTAAGACGAGCTGGAAGGGGGGCGGCTCAGTCCGTGCGTGACGCGATCCATTGCCTCTCCCCGGACGGTGCATCGCGGCAGCAGAGCTGTCCTGGGTCTGAACCGAGCCTGGCCTGGTACGAGCGGCCGCACTCAAAGCCCTGCCTGGTTTGCTGGTTGCCACCACACCAAATCCTCCAGAGCATCCCAGGGGCCTTTGCACTGCACCAAGCCGGGCCCTTCCCCGTGCTTTGCGGAGAACTTGTCTGTCCTTCGGTGTGCAGGACTGAGTCTGCAGCCTCACCGCGTCGCGTGGGAGCAGGAGCAGCCAGGCCGGAGCCCGTGCCCTCAGCCTGGCCAGATGGGTTGAGTTTAAAGCTCCCTAGAGAAGGGCAAGAGCTCCTTGGATGTGCGTGGGAGCGGGGCAGAGGCAGCAAAGCCCCTAGACAGTTGTGCAGAAAACGCCCACCCAAAGGACCCGAGCAGATAGGCCCCGAGCGGCTGCTAGGAGGCTTCAGCAATGACATTTCCAAGCTGCAGACCTGACCCCGGGGACAGGGGCCACTTCAGAGCTGGGGACAAGCCGTGGTTCCCGCACACCCACCCCGCGAGGGCCTGCAATCACTGGAGCTGCTAGCCAAGGGGACCGCGGTGACAGTGCTGTGCTGGCTTTGGGGAGCTGGCACATCGCCCCTGTCCCCCCCGTGCAGCACAAGCACCGTGATGCTGTGGTGCCTGGGCACCCCCACGTGCAAACGCATCCTGAGGCCCTTGGGCACCGTCTCCCACGTGGCTCGCAGCAGTCAGTCCCAGCAAGCAGCAAACCCAGCCACCGCAAACCAATTCAGGGCCAGGCTCCAGGTCCCGCGGCCGGAGTTTGTCCAGAATAACGACCGCGCAGGAGCCGGACCGGGCTGGCAGGGCCCCGCCGCCTGGACCAGGCAGCGGAGCAGCAGCCTCGTGCGCGGCGGAGGGGAAGCCCTTCCTCGTGCCCACGCCCCACATCCAGCGGCTCCCCTGCCCGGGAGAGAGGCGCACGTGGCCTTTGGGCCAAAGGTGTTCTCCATCATTGTGAAAGCTGTGTCCAATCTCATTGTCGGGAGCAGCAGGTAGCTGTGAAAGGCAGGGTCGCTCGCCTGACCGGCCCGGGACCCCATTGTGGGCCTGTCACCGCAGGGGAAAGGTCAGCCTCCTGCCACGAAGCCGCCCCTCCGCCTTTTTGTTCCGATTGTCACAAGGTAAATCAATCAGATTTATGGCGTTAAGCTTTCCAGTCCTTTCTGCCCTGCTCAAAACTGCTTTCATACGAGCAAGCTCTTTGTTTATCCTGCGCCGACCATTTCTGTTTGCATCCAACAACCAAATCCCAAGTCCCCGCAGCGCGCGGCCCTGGCAGGTGTCCAGGGATGGCGGCGAGCGCGGCCCCGTGCGTCAGAGCAGGGCCGAGACCTCCACGGCACCTGGCTGCTGCCTGCGAGCTAACGCGCTCCAGCGTGCGGAGATGTTTAACAAGGGGAGACAGTTTTCACCCCCCGGGAACGAGCACGGGGCTAATGCTACAGACCGGTAGAGACAACAGAGAGAGACCCGGGCCCAAGCGCTTTTCCAATCCCTGTCCGGACACGTGGTAGAGGCGATATCTTTTATTAGACCAAAAAGTTTTGCAAAAAAAAGGCTTTTTTTTTTGTTGCAAAAATCTACTTGTCTAATAAAAGATATCGCCTCTATTAAGAGTCCTGCTTGCTTTTGCCTCCAGACCAATACAAGTGTGGTTACAACCTGGATACCTTTCCAACCCCTTGCACTTCCCATCACTTTTAGCCCTTTTCCTGGTCTCTCTCCGTCTGCAACACCACTAGTGCTCTCTGCCTTATTTCATTTGCTGAAGGGGTTTCTAAGCAGCCGGCCCCAAAAGCAGCGTGGTGCTGGCTCGACCGGCTGGCTCAGCGTGAGGGCGCGGAGGTTACAGGTACTTTTCATCCCGCCACGCAGGAGAGCGCCCACGTCCCGCTGCTAGAAATTTGTCTGCAATTTCTCCCCTTTGAGCAGCGACGGGGCCCAGCTGATATGATAACTCGATTACGGCCGGGGACGCGACACAGAGACAGGGTCGACTCAACGGGACGCGTGTTCCCCGCCGCTCCCTCTGTTCTCAAGGCGACAGGATGGCTCTGTGTCTCGGATGCACGGCAGCGAGTCCGTCTCCTTAAAGCTGCCTTGTTTCCAAAGAATTCCTGCCGCCTTCCCCCGAGTTGCCTTAAAGAAGCTGTCTTTAAACGAAGAGTAATTGCACTACGACCGCAACCGCATTGCAGCGAGCAGCTAGGGTACAAAAAGGTGGGAAATGATAGGGGTGAATTATGTAAGGCAGACAGGTTTGACTACTTTAAAGACAGCACAGACAGAAGAGCTGTAGACCAGATCTGTCAGGTTTCTTTATGCTGCGTTATTTATTTATTTTTTTTACTTTACATTTTTTATGCCCAAAACAAAACCCAAGACAGACGATGCCGTATCACATATACGTTTAAACCAGCAGACAAACAGAACCACAGTCTGCCAAAAAGCCCTAATTCAGGAAAGCCACTAGGTGTGTACTTGCCTTCAAGCAGGGCAATCAACATGAAGTCTCTCTCAAATGTTATGCATCAGTTCATGAGAAGTCAAGAGACTGCCACACTTCTCTGATGCTGCGGGGAGTAGTAGATACGCTGGAGGGTCGGGCTAGGGTTCAGAGTGACCGGACAAACGGGAGGATTGGGCCAAAAGCAATGTCAGGAGGTTCAATGAGGACAAGTGCAAAGTCCTGCACTGTGGAGGGAGCAATCCCCTGCACCGGTGCAGGCTGGGGGTGACGGGCTGGGCAGCAGCTCCTGGGGGACAGGGGACAAGAAGCTGGACAGGAGCCAGCAGTGTGCCCTTGTGCCAGGAAGGCGACCGGCATCCTGGGTGCATTGGCAGGACTGTTGCCAAGAGGTCAAGGAAGTGATTTTTCCCTCCTATGCAGCACTTGTGAGACCACATCTGGAGTCCTGTGTCCCATGACCTGGGACATAGGACTGGTGAGGAGAGGCTGAGGGAAATGGGTCGATTGAGTCTGCAGAAGAGAAGACCGAGGGGGATTGAATAGCAGCCTTCACCTCCCTGCAGGGGGGCTGCAAAGAGGATGGAGCTGGGCTGGTCTCAGTGGGGGCAGATGACAGAAGGAGCAATGGGCTCAAGCTGCAGCAAGGGAAGTCGAGGTTGGATATTAAGAAGAATTTTCTCCCGAGAAGGGTGGTGAAGCACTGGAAGAGGTTACCCACAGAGGTGGTGCAGTCTCCATCCTGGGAGGTTTTGAAGCTTTGGCTACACAAAGGCTTGGCTGGGATGATGTAGTTGGGGCTGGTCCCGCTTGGAGCAGGGGTTGGACTAGATGTGACCTCCTGAGCTCCCTTCCACTCTCATGAGTGCATGCTCAGCAATGCTGGTGAGTTAGTCCATCAATCTTGTGGCCACAACACGTACACATAAAGGCAGAATTTCTTGTGCAATAGGAGCATCCGACTGGTGAGGAAAAGAATGAAAAATAGAGATTTTCTGTAGCGTCCTAGAGAAGTGGGGCTGGAAGGGACCTCCAGAGGTCACAGCTGGGCCAACCCGACGCCAGCTCAGCACTACGTGCAGTGGTCAGGCGTCTCAAAAGTGGATGGGGATTTTGACTATCCAACTTGAGACTCCTCAAAGGCACCACAGAAGGCCCTGCACGGATGGATCTGAAATGAAGCGCCACACTGACCAACATCTATTGCACACATTCGAGCTACTAGAAAGAGCTGCAGGTCATTTCCAACAGCTCGAAGAATGCAAAAACCCAGAACTCGTGATTCAGACATGATACCTTTTATTAGACCGACTGAGAAATTGCAAAAATGTTATTTTTTCTGGGCTTTCACACTCCAGTTATTTGCTTTACATAGAAATGATTGAGCTTCACCAAAAAACAAACCAAAAATCAAATGTTGCAAAAACTCCTGGATTTGTGGGTTTGATGCAACCGCTACAACCTCATGGCTTTAACTATAGCATAGCACAGAGCAGAGAATCGCACCTAGTAATTCCTGCTTCAAGCCCACAGCCGGGGTTCGAGCTCGAGCAGGTTTCTGGACGCTGGCCCGGAACGAGTCTGCTTTTGAGGCATGCGGGGTGGGTTTTGCCAAGCAAAGCCCTGGTGGAAAGAGGAGCCTGGAGCGTCTGAAAGTTTTCCCCACATCAGAATTGTGCGCCGAGATCCCATTTTGCACGGACCCACCTGACCTTGCCTTGGAGCAAGACTTCGGCTTTGCAGCGAGCTGTTTGGGGACGGTGCCAGGGCACGCAGCTACGTGGCAAGTGCTGTTGGCTGGAAACCGGGGATTTTTTCACTCGGGCTAAGGCGGAGCAAACTGCAGCCTCCAAAGCGAGCAGCTTGGGAGGCCACGCTCAGACCCCGGTCCACGTGCAGCCCCCAGGAAGTCACCGCACCGCTCTGTGCCTCAGTTTACCCCTCCACCGCCTGGGGTAACACAGCTTACGGCCTCGGAGGAGCTGCTGTGTGCAGCCTGGGCCGGCAAGCGCAGCTGAAAGGGGTGCCGTCAGGAGAGGGCGCTTCCTAGATGAAAAAGAAAACAGACATGATTTATGCTTGTGGGCACAGACTTCTGATAAATGTCTTTCCAATGTGCACCAGCTCCATCTGCAGCAATTGTTTCTGAGGGAAAAAACAGACAGGGCCAGCCATCCCAGCAAATTAAAGAAATGCTATGCGAGTTTGTTGGCCAATGTCATTATTTTTATTTCTCCCATCTCCCCGCTCAGCCCCCTTTCCAACGAGAAAAATTATTGAATGTTAAAAATAATACCGCAGCAGATGTCTGGCCTGTTTGATCTCGAGCCTGAATAGGAACGAAAAAGGAATCAAGTCTCTCATTATGGGAAAGGAGTAGAAGAAAGTTTAAAAGAAAAAGGGAAAAAAAAAAAACGCTAACAGGAAAGTCATGAAGGAGAAGGTTCGGCTTTGATCTCTCCCCTGGACTTCCCCGAGTCAAAGCCACGCTGCTGCGCCGTCATTGTGCAGGATCGCAAGCAGCAACATTTCACACGATCCGCTCAAAGGGAAGCAAGCCACTTTGGACAAGAAAAAAGAAAATGTGGGTTTGATTTGCGTGCGGGGAAGGCCGTTCTCAAAGCCCTGGTGCTGCTGCGACCCCTCTCCAGCGCTCTCCTCCAGCTCCGGCCGTGCTTCGTTAAGAGGCCGCTGCTCTGGGCCGGCTTGCTCTTTTTAATTCCTAATTAGCACATCCTCACGTTTGGCCTGCCGACGCAAGGCGAGAGCCAACGTCTAGCAGAAATCACGGCCGCAGCACTACAGAGCGTTAGTCGGCGGTCAAACCCAACCGATGCAAAAGTCATCTTTTACCTATAAAAATATTCAGAGAACCAGGCAGTCTCCTGTGGTCCAAGCTGCTGGTTAACGTGGTCTCCATGGGCGCTTGTCCACGCGTGTATTGTTTAGATGCATATTATGAAACGGCAGGAAAAACCGCCACTTCTCTAGGTTAGCCACGTGTGCACAGACACGCGGACGTTTTTATCGTGGCAGGTTTCGAGTGACCGTGTTCATAGCAGAGGCAGGATTTCTGCGTGGTCCCGGCCCCCTCCGCAGGACTCACAGCTATCCAGTGGCTGGGAAGAACAGGCTGAAATACAGGAGACGACCTGAAACCAGGGTCGTTCAGTCTTTTCACTCCGATCCCTCTGAATTTGGGTGGCGCAGGTGAAGAGGCAAAGTGCTCTTGCTGGGACTCGGGGGAGAAGGAAGAAAATGAAAGAATAAACAAATGAATAAAAAACTAAACCCAAACCCACCTGAACCCCAGCCTGGCATTAAACAGGCTGGGCAATAGCAAAACCACCCACCCAAGCCCCCCCGAGTTGTCCCCAAACCCCGAGACCTCAACGAGCCCCCACCTGGGTTTGATTTCCCAGCCGGGGTCTGAAATGCAAGCGTGCACAGACGGCAGACCCTGTAAAAGCGGCGTGCCCGCCACGTCCGCTCCGGGGGAGGCTACGATTTTCACCTGTTTATTGGCTTAAGACTATTTCGACTGTGTGATGCACTGGGGAGCCGTGTTGGTCTGAGACAAAAAGACATGCAAAAATCTAGAACTCTTGGTTCAGAAATGATACCCTTTATTAGATCCCAGTTGGTCTAATAAAATCCTAGTTGGTCTAATAAAGTATCATTTCTGAACCAAGAGTTCTAGGTTTTTGCATTTTCACTGCACGAGGCGCGAGACCCGGGACCTTGCAGGCGGTGATCAGGCGAGACAAGCTGCGGATTGCAGCCGTGAGGCCGCCTGCCCCGGGAAAGCCGCATCCTAATCATGAACAGAGCCGGACGAGCCCTGAAGCACATGGCTGCACGCTCCTTCCAGAGCTTTTTCTAGCATGAACGGTGATAATGCAGCATTTGCTTGCTCCCCACGGAAAAGCCCCCGGTCTGAGAGCAGCCTGCAGGGTTAGCCTCACTCAGCCCAGGCGGCTGGGGCGACCGGGGAGGGCGTCAGCACTGCAGAGACCTTGCAAGGGAGCGACTGCGTGAGCAGCAGACAGGAGCTGCTGGTCTCCCGTGGGCTCCTCGACTGGGGAACACAATGGCTTGGCACGTCCGCTGAGCGAAGGCAGCTGTGAGAGAGAGGGACCCTGTGCTCGGGTCCTGGTTTTCAGGTCATCTCCGTGCTTTGGAGGCTAAGGCAAGACACTGAGGCCACGAGGAGCATGACGAAGGCTATTAGGCGCCGCGTGGCCCCTGGGTAGGTATCTAAGCAGGAGCTGCCCCCTTCGGACTCTCCTGCCCCTGTGCATGCACGCCTGTGTTACAGCCACGTCGCGCGTTGTCGTGAAACCAGGTTCGGTTTTGGGAGGAAGCTAATCGGAGACACGCGACCGCTGCGCGCACAGCACGTGCATCCAGCCAGTCACGACGGCGCTACCGGGGTTTGGCGCGACAAGTCCTGGATCTGACTCTCAGCCTGCGGAGCGGTTTGCAGCGTCTCTGGGCAGGACACAGGGGCTGTATTTGAGCCCGCCCTTCTCCCTGCACACGTCTGTGAGCACCAGGAAAAAAATCTGGATATCAGATTAAGGCACACGTGGCTATATCCCTGCAGGAGGAGGGAGGGAGCACGGCAGGGCTGCACAGAGCTCAGACCCCATCGACCTGGTCTCAGTGGGCTTTAAGGAGTCTCCGTGCCTGGGTTGCAGCACGAAGGGCCAGTTCTGCTCCAGATCAGCTGAATACTTCCAACTTGCACAGCAGCGATCACCGGAGTCGATGAACGCCAGCACCTGTGACCAGAAGAAAACACACTTCCACTGTGGAGCAGCGTGCAACCTCTGCAGACCCTGGCTGGCTCCAGCAAACAGCTACTTACCCGTTACCAACTTCCTCTAAATTATCCCTTTTATCACTGCATGTGGGTTTGCTCCTTTTTTACCTGGATGCAAGTCTGACTGGACTCAGTCACTGGGTTGACTCCCTCGATCCGCAGGGCTGGAGCCAAGCGCCGAGCTATGGAAAATCTCTGACCGCTCTATTGCAAAGGCTGGCTTCAGACAACAGTGGTTTTAAGGAGCTTTCCAGTCATTCCTGTTTCCAGTGGGGCCAGAGCAACGGTTTGTTATGGTTACATCACCCTTGGCACCCTCCTGCCATGCCAGGAGAGAAGCCAGGTCCTGGCTGGGCCGAGGAGCCCCTTTGCTCCTCTCCCAGCCCTGGAGGCGGATGCACTGGACGGTGTCGCAGCCCCACGGCAGGATGATCCTTCCTGCCTGGAGGAAGGACACCAGCCTCCTGGGCTGAGCAACTTTGCAAGCACGAGTGCATTTGGAAACCGGGACCAAGAAGCCAGGCCCAGCGACATCAGAGCCCAGAGCAGCAGCACAGGCGGCACACGGTCCGCGTTGCATGCAGGCTCCCTGGAGTCGATGAGCAGCGATGCCAGTGACTCACCCCCTTGTGATCACCTTTGCCCTGGGGTTGCTGGAAGCCACAAGCACGTGCAAACCCTGGCTGAGTGCACATAGCGATGCTTCTCCCTGGGCCAGGTCATGCGGGGACAGAGATCCCATCCGTTACCACTCATTAGTGCTTTGCCACGTGAAACCCCAGCAGACTCCCAGGGTAGCAGGCTTCGTTGCAGACAGACCTTCTGCGACCCACTGATGCTGCTTTCTTTGCAACTCCATGATGCAAAATGGAAATTAATGCAAAACCCAGGCCCGCCTGTGCGAGGAACCCCATGCCAGGGCACGATGCCACTGTGCACGGAGCAGAGGGTCTCGCGTGGTACTGGGCTGAGCTGCCCTGGGGTCTGTGGTTGCCTCCGTCGCTGCCCAGACCTAGCCCAGGAAGTCAGTTTGGTGAAAAGCGCTCCCTCACTCACCCCAAACAGCATCAAGAACAGTAAAAAGCACGTTGAGAAGCTCAGCTTCCCCCCAGCTGACAGACGCTTGCTGGAGCTGGGGCAGGAAACCAAATTTTCTTTTTTGGAGAAAAGGCCACAACTGCCCCGTGCTTCCACGCCGAGATGGGCCAAAGCCAAAACGTCCTGACATTTTCCACAACACAAAAGGTTCTGAAACGGTCTTTTCCAGGTTGGTGGAAATGCTTCATTTCCATAAAATGCAAACAATTTAAATGAATTAAACAAAAGGTCATAGTTAAAGGGAAGAATCAAAGCATTTGGTTTCAGAAAGGTTGGAGCTGAGCGACCCGTCTGACCTTCCTGGAGCTCTCTGTTTCAAACTCTGTGCAAAGTGAAATTTTGTTTAAAGGGACTTTTGCAGAAAACACTTCACTTGAGGAAAAAGACACGGCTTTTTCTAACAGACAATATTTGTGTTGCAAATTCCCAGGCAGCCCTCCTAGCCCGAGCGGGCCATGCAGGGAAAGACAGACCAGGCTTGGATCCAGGTACCAGGATTCGGGGTTTTACCTGGAACAAAGGAAGGAGGTTTTTGCTTCTTCCTCCGCAGAAAACTTCTGAATCGTATCACATGTGGGCTTGGAGAAGACACAGGACCGGCTCTGGACAGCCTGCAATATTTTTGCCTTCCCTGTGCCCATCAGGGCCACGTCCTGGATCGGGTTTTTTCTTCTTCCTTTCCAGTTTTTTCCTTCCTTTCTTTTAGGCCATTCCCCTTCACTTGGCTCCTGTCAGGTGCAGGAAGAAGCTCGGTTTCCCTCTCCCCTACAAACCCTTCACTGCTCACCATCGCGGGTCCCTGCCCGCTCTAATTCACGCTTTCTGGGAAAGTCCTGTACGACGCAGCGAGGATGCACCCCACCGAGTTACTCTCACCAGGTCCTGAATTGAACAGAGACTGGGGCCTCTTCTACAGGGCTGGTCAAAGAAGCTGGAGGATATAGGGCAGCAATATATCCCCAAGACATCTGTGAGCTGGTTTTAAAATGCTGGTGCCGTCTCCCAGAGCACCCCTTGCAAGCCTGTGGGAGCTGTGCACATATTTCACCTTGCCATCTAAAGTCAAAGGGCTTTTTTTCCTGGTTTCAGGTTTTGTTAGGAAGTCAAAATCCAACTGAGGTTTGTCGGGGAAGCTCATTAACCTCCCATGTGAGCCTGGCTCTGGGTTGAAGGAAATCCAGGCAGGTTTGATGGCTCCACTGGACACGAAACCCAGACTCGAGCCATGCCTCAATGTTGTGGCCCCCGGGTTTCATGCCATTTCACCCTGAGATCCTAAACTGCCCAGGGCCCTTCTGCAAGACTGAACCAGGACAAGGCTTCCAGCAACCCGGAGGGGAGGGGAGGGGAGTTGGGAGTCCAAGAAGAGCGGTCGTTCCTGAAGGAGACGATCCTACAAGCCCAAAGGGTGGCAATCTCCACGCGGATCAAAGGGGGTAAGAGGGTGCAAAGGCCCCCACGGCTCACCAAAAGCATCCACGAACGTCTCAAAGCTAAGAGGGAGGCGTACACCCGATGGCAGGGAGGGGCATCCCCAGGGAGGACTACACTGCGGGTGCTCGGGGCTGCAGGGGGGCGGTCAGGAAGGCCAAGGCAGAGATGGGACTGGGACTAGCGACCCGGATTAAGGACAACAAGAAGTCCTTTTTTAAATACATAGGGATAAAAAGAAGGTACCCAGTAACATGGGGCCTCTGCAGGACATGCTAAGAAATCTGGTGGTTACAGCACATGACAAAGCTAACCTCTTTAACCATTTCTTTGTTTCCAGTTTTTTGAGCAGGGACGGGGGCATCCCCCCCACCGGGATCGCCGATGGACCCAGGGGAGGCGCTGCCAGGCCCAGGGTCAGTGAGGACCTAGACAGGGAATTTCTGGAGGGACTGGGTGTATTTAAATCAGCTGGTCCTGACGACCTCCACCCCAGCACGCTGAGGGAATTAGCCGAGGTCATTGCGGGACCCCTGGCACGGCTTTACGAGCACTCGTGGTGCTCTGGTGAGGTGTCAGAGGACTGGAAAAGGGCCAGTGTGGTTCCTATTTCCAACGAAGGGAGGAAGGACGACCCAGGGAACTATAGGCCAGTTAGTCTTAGTTTGATCCTGGGTAAGCTTTTTGAGAGAGTTATCCTGGCGCATGTCCGCGAGGGGCAGCAGGGGAGATCATGCTTAGGGACAACCAACACGGGTTCATTAGAGGCAGGTCCTGTCAGACCGACCTGGTGCCTTCTACGACCAGGTCACAAGATCCTTGCACACAGGGGTAGCAGTGGACGTAGTCTTTCTGGACTTCAGGAAGGCCTTCGACACTGTCTCTCACCTCATTCTCATTTAAAAACTAGGGACTGTGGTGTCAATGCCTACACAGTGAGATGGGTCGCTAACTGGCTGGAGGGCCGCACCCAGAGAGCGGTGATGGACAGGTCATTTTTGACCCGGAGGGATGTGGGCAGTGGGGTCCCCCAGGGCTCGGTCCTCAGGCCCGCACTGTTCAACGTCTTCATCAGCGACTTGGACAAGGGGGTAAAAAGCACCCTGTTCAAATTTGCAGATGACACTAAGATGTGGGGGGAAGTGGGTACGCTGGAGGAGAGGGACAGGCTACAATCGGACCTGGACAGGTTCCAGGGGTGGGCGGATGAGAACAGGATGGGATTCAACACTGACCAGTGCAAGGTGCTGCACCTGGGGAGGAAGAGCCAGCAGCAGACCTACAGGCTGGGGAGCTCCCTTCTCGTCAGCGCAGAGGCAGAAAAGGATCTTGGAGTCATTATTGATGCCAAGATGAACATGGGCCGACAGTGTGGGGACACTGTCAGGAAGGCCGACCGCACCTTGTCGTGCATCCACAGATCACCAAGGAGGTGATCCTCCCCCTCTACGTGACACTGGTCAGGCCACAGGTGGAGTACTGCGTCCAGGTCTGGGTGCTGCACGTCAGGGGGGATGTGGGCAGCATGGAGAGGGGCAGAGGAGGCCACCCGCATGGTTGGGGCAGCAGGGCAGGCCCTGCGAGGAGAGGCGACGGGACCTGGACCTGTTCAGCCTCCACAAGAGAAGGCTGAGAGGGATCTGGTAGCTGTCTATAAACTGGCCAAGGAAGACCAGCAGGCACTGGGAGAGTCCCTGTTCCCCCGAGCCCTACTGGGGGTAACAAGGAACAACGGCCATAAATTGATGGAGAGAAGATTCACACTAGACATCAGGAGGCGATACTTCACTGTCAGGGCAGCTAGGATCTGGAACCAACTTCCAAGGGAAGTGGTGCTGGCTCCTACCCTGGGGGTCTTCAAAAGGAGGCTAGATAGACACCTCGCCGGGGTCGTTTGACCCCAGCGCTCTTTCCTGCCATGGCAGGAGGTCGGACTGGATGATCTGCTCAGGTCCCTTCCGACCCGGCCAACTATGAAACCACGACCTGTGCATGGAGCTTGCAAAGCAACCAGAAACCAGGCAAGGCGTGTTGAGCTGGCGGTGTTTTATGCCCAGCTCCAAGGGGACTGGATCCCGTGTCCAAGCCGGCTCCCATGGATGCTTCTTGCTTCTTGTCCCTGCCGTCAGGGATTGCTCTTTGTAAAACCCTCTCCCGAGGCCAGAAGGGTGAGGCACTTTCCGTCCTCCTCTGCTCGCTTTTGAGGACGTAAATGGGGCTGCACTTGGCAGCAGCTCTTTCCCGACAGTGGATTTTGGCCAGAGAACACAGCTTGCATTTAATGAAATGATGAAATAACGAAACATGACCCCCGCTGTGGTCCAGCAAGAGGAGAGCTCACACCTTGGCTCTCACCCAGGGGAGCCAAACAACAGGGAACCGAGACAGCGCAGGGCAGACCTGCCCCAGGAAGGGGCCGGAGAGGGGACCGTCCAGCCCAGCGCCGTCCGCGCGGGGCAAGCAGAGCTCGGCCGGCGAGCAGCTGGCTGCCGCGGTGCACGGAGGCCTGGCACAGATTTCCTCTGGGGAAGAAACACGAGCTCGCAAAACATGGATTCAGCCTTGCAGGGGGTGGGTGGTGGCGAGGACTGGGCAGCACTGTTACTACTACCCGGGAACAGCTCACCAACATGACCGAGGAGGGGGCAGAACCTCTCCTCCCTGGGGCGTCTGCCCTGCCCAGTCACGCTGGTTTGGTGGGACGGGTGCGACACACCTGGACGCCGTTCTCCTTCGGCCACTTAAACCGATTAGTGACTCGGGGCCCCTTTGTCGCGGAAGGCACTCCTGCAAACCACCCCGGTGCCCAGCAAGCACACAGGTGCAAACCATGCTTTAAGGAGAACAGCGGATTGACCTCATGTGGGGCCATTTTCCCTTTTCCTTTCTTCGGTTTGCACGGGCAATTCCCACTCCCTGCCCCGCACGGGGTCGGCAAGATGGTTTTGCTGGTAGATGCAAAGCAGGCTGTTTTGCGGGCTCTATTATTCATGCTTTCCATGTACCATCAGGACTGTTCATCGCTTGTAATGCTGCTCGTTCTCCCCCCTGCCACGAATGGAAAACTGCATCCTAAATACTCCTGTCTGATGTATTTACAGAGCTTCAAGCCAATTTCTTCTCAACGCCGGCGTCCCACGGGGCTGCAAGCCTTCTGACTGAGCCTCACAAGACAGAGCTCGTGAGCCTTGCTCCGGAGAAGACCAGACCGAACAGCTTTCTCTCCTTCCTTCAAGGTGATTTGAAACACAGACGAGCCTTCCCGGCACGCTGCGCTCATGATTTCCCAGCCAGAAACTCTGAGCTCTTCCTCAAAGTCACGTCATGGTGCTCATGTGGATGGAGGCAACGCCTGTGTGCGTTGCAGGCTGAGGTCTCCCCCCACGAGGCTTCATTCTCCTAGCAAGGAGACGTGTCCGCTTGTACAGCTGTCCGGCGGCTCGACGCGCAGGCTTCACAGCCAGCAGGTTGCTAGCAACACCTGGAGCGATGCAATGTAGGGACGGGAACAACCTCCCCCAGGAACAGCCACGGGGCCACGGTCCGCAAATCAGCCACGCGGGCCAAGCTGCCAAGCCTCTCAGGAGGCGCGGGAGCAGCTCTGCAGCCGCCTCCGGTCTGCAGCAGGCTTGGAAAGGGCGCGAGGGCGGATTTATTCTCGCCTTTGAGCAATTCTAGTGAACGGCAGGGAGGATCTTTATGGACAAAGTCTACGCGGCCCACAAAGCCCCGCTCCTTTTATTAGAGACTTTCCGAACAACCGTTTGTAATGAACTCCCCCTTTCAGGAGGTGACTCCGAGCTCGCTGCGTGAGGACAGATTTCGGTGCTGCGGCGAGGGCCGTTCAATAGCCGGAATAGGGGAATATCCCCAGCTGAGCCACGTGAATAGCACCGAGGTATTAACACATTCCAAGCACTTCTCTTTGCAAGGAGCCAAACCAACGCTCGGGATGCCCTCATGCCGCTCAGAGAGATTCAGCCTTTTCCTGTAAGGAAGCTGCCGCCGAGCTTTGCAGGCTCGGTCTGCGTAGCGGTGCCGTGCGTACGCTGCGGGGTCGTGTCCGTGGGGCGGTGCGTGTACGGCTGATGCTTTGCGAGAAACTTTCTGAAGCCTGGTACATCACAGAGATGGCGTTCGCCCCTGACTGAACTGCAGATTTACTCTCAGTGCAACCACGTCCGCCTGGGTTTTTAGCCAGTACCCCAAATGGAGGCATTGCTGCTCTGTCTTGCTTATGATTTCTGAAGACTTTTGCACAGAATCACAGACAACGAGGGCTGGAAGGGACCTCAGGGGGTCACATCTAATCCCACCCCTGCTCAAAGCCAAGGCTTTGTCTTCTGAACCTCCAAGGATGGAGATGCCACCACCTCTGGGGAGCCTGTCCCAGTGCTTCACCACTCTCCTCGTGAGAAAGTTTTTCCTAATGTCCAACCTCAACTTTCCTTGCTGCAGTGTGAGCCCATTGCTCCTTGTCCGGTCATCTGCGCCCACTGAGACCAGCCCAGCTCCATCCTCTTTCAATGAGACTGGTACCTGTGCCTTGTATCACGCCATCGGTATAAACTGACTGTTTGTGCAATGATGTAAGAAAACAATATCAAATGGGCACGTCTATGTTTCACATGGATAGCATTTTCCAGAGTTTGCCAAAAGTCCCCTGTCCTGGCATGTGTCTATGAATCGATGAGAGCGCAAACAGGGCGTTATTATTTACGGTCTTGCACACGAGTAGAATGAGGCGATGCAACATGAAATGATGAGGTAGCCCGTTTAAAAGTAATAAAAGGCCGCCCTTTTGCAGCAGGGCACGGGTGACTTGTGGAACTCGTGGCCACGGGATGCTGTGGAGGCCGGTAGCTTCATTCAGCTCGAAGGGGGATTGGACAGACTCCTGGAGGAAAGTGCATGGGGTATTGAACATGGCAGACAGCCTCTGCATCAGACCCCCCAGGTGTCAGACACCCAGTGCCGTCCGTACCTGGAGGCTTACGTTGGCTTCACGGGGACGTTTCGGGGACCTCGGTACCGGCGCTCACCGGAAGTTGCACGGTCTCGCTGGTCAGAAATCCAGCCCCACTTCAGTGCAGGAAACGGGGGCTACACCCCGTCTGGGCTGTATGGGAGTGACTGTTTGTCTGGCTGTTTCCAGGGTGTCAGGCTGCTGGCTTCCCCCTCCCACCCAGCAAGGACGGACTCTGTGCCTATATCAGGCCTTTTACTTAAGGGCTTGGCTAACGGTTCAAATGCAAGACTCACCGAGCAAATCAGGGGTGCAGAAGGTTTCCCCCTTTCCCATGCTTGCAACAGCAGTGCCCTTTGCAGTCGGCAGCCCTCTCCCCAAGCCCCTGCTCAGCTTTTCTAATGGCTCGATCGGTCTCAGCCACTCGATCACAGGTGAGCTGGATGCCAGCTCTCCTTCCAGGGCCCACAGGTGAGGCAGGCGCGCTGTCCTCAGACCAAACCGGCGCCGACACAGGTAGGATTTAACTCAGGGCTAGACAAAGGAGCAGCGCTAGTGGGGCTGACACCACACAGCCCTGCTTCGAGCCTGTCTGCTGGTCTAAAGAGAGAAACATGCCCTCGGCTCCTACGGCAATCCAAGCCGCTGCCCATTTGGCACGGCCAGTTGGGATGAACCTGCAGCTCTCCGGGACAGCCTCTCGAGGAGGGACTGCAAATGCAAGTTCCCTGCACCTCCCAGGGCAAAACCAAGGCCAGTTCACAGCTTTAAACTGGATGTGTCTACATGTGCATTTACGCCAGCTTAAATTTACTGCGCAGTAAGTGGGAATAGGCCAGCGTCTCCACGTGAAGGCGTTAAAGCGCATTAGCACTGTACGTGGATTGATTTGGGACTAAAGTGAGTCCCAAGTCAGCCCACACACACAGTGTTACTCCGCAGTAAAGCGTCTACATGTGCCTTACTGTTCAGTAACTAATCAGGTGTAAATTTGATACCTGCCTGGTGCGGGTATCAAATTTAGACTCACGTTGGCATAAGTTGCCATATTTACTGAGCAATACGGGCATGCACGCGTAGATGCGCACCCACACGCTGCAGTAATTTGGGTTAGTGCGCAGTGCAAATACACACACGCAGACGCGCCCACTGCCCGTCAGGTCCCACCCAGCGCACACAAGCACTGCTGCTGCGGTTCGTCGCAGGCTGGCTACTCAGCAAACACAGGTGCTTCCCACAGAAGGCATCGCCTGCTATTTTAACAAACGGGGTGAACGCCGCCTTCCCAGCCGGCTCTGAGAAGGGGTTTATAAGCACGGTGGGGGGCAGAGGAAGGGGCTGTGGGGCTCGGAGCGCTCACGGAAATGAAAGTTGCTAAGTAAATAAGAGCCTGACCTCGCTGCAGTCCAGAGGCCGCCAAGGCAGAGCCCCGGGGTTGCTAACGAGGCAGGCAGATCAGGCCGCGCGGGGGAGCGGGGCGTCGGGGGGCTCTGACCCCAGCAGGCACCGCTCTGCCCGCGGCTCTTGGGCTCCCTCACGCAGTTCCCCAGGGGCACGGACCCGACCCTAGTGATGCACGGCTCTTTTGGGGACAGCTCCTGATGCCGAGAGACCGCGCCTGGCTCCAGGATGGAGAGGTCGGGTCTCCAGCAGGATGTAGCCCAGGCCTCCCACTCCACCACGGGGCCACGGGGCCTCTGGCTCGTGGCAGGAGAGCTCTCCCCGGAGCTGGCAGCCACTGAGTGGAGATTTTCTTGTTGCCTCCAATGACTTGTTTTAAAAAAAAAATTGAATCATTTTCATATTTTGTTCATGCAACTTTTCCTACCTGCTCCCCCCACGCATGCACACGGCCAGGCCGGTTTCTGGCGGCAGGGCGAGAAAAGCATCAGCTAGAGCGGAGACGGGGGGGGGTCGAACCCACATTTTGGGAGCCGGGCTGCGCACCAGGGACCACGGTCACCCCAGGCAGGGCCGGTATGAGGCCACCGCTCTGCTCAAACCTCCACGTACACCGTCATCTCGGGGCACAAGCATGCCTCCCCGGGCACGTCAGGTCCGTACAGGCCCACGGCTCCCATCTGAGAGTGCGGCTGCTCCTTAAAAGCGGGGAAAGAAATAGGAATCTGTCCCCCCTCCTCAAACTTCACCCCTTTGGGGTCTTTAAAGGCTTCAACAGCACTTGTGTGCACAGGCTAAACCTTAACCAGCCAACAAGATAATCATCCCGGCTCTACTAAAGCCTGCGGGAAGTCAATATTGACAAAGCCCCCAGGGCTGCATCCTGCCCGCCTGGGAGGTTATTATCTAGGAGCGGCTTGGGGTGGAGATGAAACAAAGGGTGCCCCCGGGCTTCAACCGGCAACAGCCAAAGGAGTTTGCTTCTTAATCCCTACCGCCAGGAGGTCCTGGCCCCTGGGTAGCTGAGGCAGGGCCCAGGGTCTTCCCAGGCAGGTGCAAATGGGAAGCGGGTGAATGAAGTACCCGGTGCAAAGCAAGGCGAGGGACTGGAGTGGGAGCAACGTCTCCAAGGATCACGGCCGTTACTAGTGCAGCCTGTTATGGGATCTGGTGCCGGATCCCGACCCGACTGCCCTCCAAGCTGGTCAGCGTTGAGCCCCGGGGCTTGGCCGCTGCCTTCCAAGAAGGAAGGAGCTCGTACCTTTAACTGCTGCTGCTGTTTGCATGAGTTTCTATTTGCTTCCCTCCCCTCCGGACAGAGAGACTTCATCTCCGAGCGCACGGTTTGTCTCGGCCCGGCTGCCGGGTGTTTCGGGGGCTCGGAGAGGTTCCTAGAGGTGGGCAGGCATGGGGATGTGCAACCTGGGGCCAGCGCTCCCACAACCCAAAGCATCCCGTTGGGCTCAGCACTGGCCCTGCGCATGGCACCTGCACACCGGCTCCAGAAGAAAAGCCCCGTTTGCCCGTGAATTGCAACGGGGCACGTTCACACGTGGGACAAATCCCGGTCCCCACAAGGATGTGCTGCTCCAGGCAGGAAACCTTCGATGCGGGTGTCACGGGAAGCGTCTGCCCTGCTCCGTTCGCTCTGCCCATCCGAGCGAAGACGCGAGAAGCGAGCGGGTCCAGCGTGGAGAACAGGCTTGGGGACAGGATCCATCCACAGGCCGGACTCTGCAGCTAACCAGCCCGGAGGAGGAAACGAGAGGCAATTTAAACAGGGGAGGAAAATGTCCCCTCCTAGGCCAGGAGATCAGACCCTCGCGGGTCTCCCTGCAGCCCTCAGGAGCCGATGCAGCACCATTGCAGTGGGAAAGCTTGGGATTCGCACCCCCGCCGTGCTCTTGTAGGATCCCTGTTGTGTTAACCACCCTCTTCATGCTTCCCCTTGGAAATTAAAGGGGTCACACGAACGACCCCTCTGGCCCGAGAGCAAAACCCCACCATGAGCCCCGGGCGAGATGGCGCCAGCAGTGCCGTGCCGTGCCGTGCCGCAGCTAGTCCTGGGTTAGTGCCTGCACAGAAACACTGCTGACAGAGGAAGACGAAATCCCGCAGCCCCGGCCCAGCGGAGAGACAAACTCCTTCCCAACCTCACATCAGTTTAACCCGAGATGCGGCAGACCGACCGGTCCCCGAGAGGCTCCTCGACCCCAGCACAGCCCAGCTCTCCCATCTCCAGCCGGGGCCAGCACTTCAGAGGAGGGAACCGCTCTCCCACCCCGCCAAGCACAGCCCTCCCTTGTGCACCATCCTCTAGAGAAGCCGGATGGCCTTAACCATGCCAGCCTGATGCGCTGCTGGGCAGCCCGCGGGTAGAAACCTGGGGTGATGCTTCCTTTGTCCAAATCCGTCTGACCCGTCCGTCTCCTGCTCATCTGCTCCGTGCCGGGGAAGGCAGACGAGGGTCCGGGGAGCATCGGGTCTGCAGCGAGGAGCCGCGGCACAACCTCTCTCCCACGGGGACCCTGTGGCTGGGGCCAAAGACGTGACGTGCGGATACGGCTGCCCTCGCTGCCAGCTGCTAGCATGTGTGCAAGTAGTAGAGCAGCACGGGCAGCTGAGCCCAGGCTCACCACCCATGTATTACCTAATAAGCTGGGTTTTTAGCCACACTGAGCTACCTGCCTCAAGCCGGGGGTTGCACTAGATGACCTCTGGGTGTCCCTCCCACCTGGACTTCTCTAGGATGTCTACAATTTCTGCTCCCACCGCTGGTCGAAAGCAATGACCCGAGGGTAGACACCCTTATCAACCAAATTCAGGGGTGTACTAGGTTAAATGCACCTGGCAAAATAGAGAACGCAGCTCTTAATGCACGCAGCTCCGCGGGGTGCACACGCGTTTGGAAAATCCCTGCACAGCCCCGGAGCAAACAGGCGCGCAAGAAACCGAGCGCATTTCTGCTAACATTTCCAAGGCGCGTAAAGAAAAGGACACCTGAGGAGTTGCCCAGCAAAAAGCCCAGCTGCCTTCTAGCAATCCGCTCCACCCTCTGGCTGCACGCGCATCGGTCTCATTTGCAACCGCGGCCAGACAGAGCTACCCTGCGGCAGTGACGGCCGTTGTCTGGGCTGCCTGTCAGGACACTGAGACTGATGGACAGGACGAGAGCCAGCACGAGCTCTGGGGGTATCCCTGCTAGGGGGAAGCTCGCTGCTCCGGCTCCAGCCCCGAGGCAAATGCAGCCCGGCCCGCTTCCTGCGTCCGGGGCTTTCCCCGCTGACAGGACAATTTCTCACCCACAGCCGGCCAGGAGGGGACTGGCCGCACGCCCGAGGGCCTAGTGCTTGCCCCATAAGGGACTAGATCTGCTTTGGTCAAACGCAGGCTAATATTCACCCAGAGAGTCACGGCTTCTTTGAATGCTGGCTAAAGTGTGCACAGGAAAGGAAGGGAAAGTGGTGGAGCCGGGCCAAAGTCAGTCCAAACACACGGGCAGGCGACTATGCTGCACAGATGACCTTTAAGCCCATGCATCTCAGTGGCACGGCTTTCTCACCCCATTATTGCTGCACCCCGCTGATCTCGTCGGAGGCAGACGTTGCTAATTATTGCATCCGCCTTTCAGCCATTAGCGCTCAGCTTTCTGTAGCCTCCTTAGCACATTTTTTTCTCTCTTCACATCTCTTCGGGGCCTGCCTGGAGAGAGGAAATCCTGCTAGAGTCTGTATGAATTAGCTTGCTCCCGTCTGGTGGCTGGGTGGAGATTGGGGGGATTTCTTCGTTCATACAAGGTTCTTTGGGCAAATGTAATATCTTTTATTAGACCAACTAAATAGTTGGAAAAATTGTTGTATGCAAGCTTTTGGGCACAAACACCCTTCTTCAGGCGTAGGGAGGGAGAGTCTGTTGTCGCTTTGCGTGCTCTCCTGCAACAAGAGACTCTCCCGGTGCCCGAGGAAGCGTGTTTGTGCCCCAAAGCTTGCAAAGAATACTTTTTCCAACTATTTAGTTGGTCTAATAAAAGATATCACATTTATCCAAAGAACAGCGTCTGCCTATGTCCTCGGCCCCACCCGGCTACAACCAAGCAGCACCTTCATTCCTACAAGACGCTCGGTCCCATCCATCTCCGACTCTTCTGCTGCCCATTTGGGAAGGGTGTGTTCACGTCCTCAGACAATAAGGCCCTTATTCAGGAAAGTGCCTAAGGTCATGCTTGGTCCTACAGTTCGGCAGGTCCTGAGTGAGGGCTCCAGAGGGGAAGAGCAGGGGACCAGCGACTAGCAGAGCCCAGAGCATCGGTGCTGCTCCCTGCTGCCGTACCAGGACCCGTGGAAGAGCTGCTCAGACACCGGTGCCGTCATGCCAGTGCTCTCCATGCACCAAGAGCTGCTTAAGCAAATGCACCCACTGCATTAATTCAACCTTTCTAGACTCAAGACGCCCCTCGGAGAATGCCGGCTCTTGCTTTTCATCCGTTTTGGACTACAGAAAAATACCAGAGCCATTCCTCTGTTGCAAAGGACTCAGCCAGCCCACAGCAGGGCAGCCTCTTTGTGACCCTACAGCTGCCTATGTGCAAGCCCTGGGTTTGTCCTGTGAATCATGCTTGCTCACCTACACTGCGTGCACCCCACAGCACCCTTGGAAGGATCTCAGGACACACCTTTCCTCGCCAATGGACAAGAAATAGCTTCTGTTGCTGTGATCCGCAGCGTCAACTTCCAGTTATAACGGCAAATGAGCTTTGCCTTTCCCTAGTACCTGCTTCTGCACCATCAGCTGCATTTGAGGATCTCAGAGCAGTTTATACAGCTCACAGCACCCCACAGGGTCACTTAGGGCTGCAATCCTGCTTGCAAAAGGGCAAATGGATTCAGTGACTCGCTGGGGCAACCCAGGTTGAGAGGGGCCCAGAGGTACGGATCTGCAGCCCCATGGCAGCATCTTCGGTCAAGCCCCGAAGCTCAGGCGCTGCAGGAGGCCCCAGGAAGAGAGCAGGAAAGGCCAAGCACATGGCCAGTGTCTTGGGGTCTGTGCTGGCAGGGAGCTTGTGAGGGGGAATATGCTTGGAGGATCCTAGGAAGAAGACTGCAGAGAAAAGCAACCCCCTACCCCTAGCAAAACAGCCCTGCAGCAATCATACATGCAACATCCTCATTCAGTCCTCACTGGGGTAGCTCAGCTTGGTTGTGCTCGTTGCAACCACGGGGAAACAGAGGCAAGGAGGGGATGTGACCTGGCTAGCATCACAGGGCGTTGGGGCTTCTTCCATCTATGACAAATGAGGTAGGCAAAAAAACCCCAGCAAGTGCAAAACCCCCACGGGCACAAGCAAGCACGTCTCACGGGTCGGTCCTTCACCGTCTCGTGTCCGCCTCACCCTGCACGGCTGCGACCCCTGAGAAGAGGCAGGCAAACTTGTGCGAAATCGCCCCCCTCCAAGAAACCCAGCTCACAGGCCTGAGGGCAGGACAGCGGTGTTAGACCCAGGATGAGAGCCCGCAAGCCCCCTTCTCCGAGGCCGCACAATATGCACACACCTCCGGTACAACCCCGGGGATGCGGCGGGATGGCGGGAGACGTGGACCGGCAGGGATGGCAAAGGGCACACTTATAATGCTATAACAAGAGCTTCCCAGCACAGAGCTTATCGGGTACTTATGCATAGATAACAATGTGGTCGCCCCGTCTCCTCGGCGTGCCTGCGGAAACGGGAAGTCTCCCTTTGTGATGCTGAAAGCAAATGCACGCAAAGCCTGGTGCTGGAGAGGCAAAGATATAACGGTGCAATCCCCTCCGACTTGAGTGTAGACTACGCAGGGACAGGCAGGAAGGAAAAGAGGTGGAAACGATGGCGAGGCACGTGGCGTTGGCGGCAGGGAGGATTTATGCCCCGTCTTAATAAAGCGCCCTTTCATCTCTGGAACGGGGCTCAGCAGCCTGTCTAGACAGGGATGAATGGCGCTCCTTCTCCAGTCGCAGCCCTCCGGGCTTCCCGACACCCAAACGCTGGGGGAGGGCGGCAGGCTGGCAGGGTCCGGGGGCAGCTGCAATTGCTCACCGGATCGAACTAGGCAGGGGTGCCCATTCACGGCCCCTGCAGCTTGCAAGGGCCTTTCTGGTTGTCTGGGGCACCGGGACATGCATCCAGCCAGCGCAGATCACTTTTCTGCTCCTCCAGATGAGCCAAAAGGCAACCCCCTGGGTGCACTGCACAGATGCAAAGGAGACAGGGCCTTGCAAGGCATGGCAGTCACCTCTCAGCAGCCGTATCAAGGGATGGGCAGCATCCCCTGTTCGTAGGCCAGCGAGGAGCCAAAAAGTTTCAGTGCAGGAGTGTGAACTCCTTCATACAAGCCTCCCCCGGCGAGGGGAATCGCTAGCTTTGCTGGTTGCCTGCACTGCGTGTCGCCCCGAAGTCCACAGAGCCCTTCCTGTTAGCGCCTGGCCTGCACAGGTGGGAAGGGAGGGGAAGGGCAAAGGCAAAGCACCGGCATTTCCCCGCTTGGCGTCCAGGGAGGAAGGAGGAGCAGGGAAAGCTGCGAGTCTGATTTAAGATCACAACCAAGCGCTTTGCAAAGTGGCTCTCCAGGGACCATGGCCACTCGCTGTCTTCATCTGCGGTGCTCCGAGGGTCTGGGCAGCGCAAAGCCCCTGCTCGGGCGGATGCACGTCCACCGCACAGGGCCAGGCAGGCAGCCGGCTGGCTCCAGCTCCAGGGGAGCAATGGGTAGCGCTGGGAGAGCCCCTTCCCAGGCAAGCCCCCCATGCCTGCGTGGTGGCCAGACCTCTGACTGGTCAGGGCAGCTAATGGGGAAGGCGGCAGGGTGCACAGCTATCCCTGCCCCTGTCCTGGGCCACGGCAGAGGGGTCCTGGGTGGTGCTTTGTGGCAGCTTGCAGCTAGCACAGGTTCCCGCCGTATCAGGGCCCAGGGCCACGGCCGTGGGATGGGAGCTGCAGAGATGGGGATCCTCTTGCTGCCTCTTTGCCCTTCTTGAGCTCAGCAAGGACCTTCTGGTGCTGCCTGTTTCACGCAGGGCTTTCTCGTTGGCAGGAACAAGCTTCAGACATGCGGGGGCCTGATCCTTCCCAACGCTTGAGGTCCTCGTGCCTGGCGTCCGCACGAAGCTTGAACTCTTCCATGCTCTACATCAGCACTGCTCAGAAAAGGCTTTTTTCCTCCTTATGGAAAATGTCAGGTTTTTGGGTGGAAAAAGTGGATTATTTGCATGCAGAGAAGCTGAGAAGATGCGGCACGGGCGCCCAGCCTCCATCAGCAGCCTCCTCGCGGGAACGCCCCAAAACCTTTCTGGTCTCAAGGTCTTAGGGGACTGTTTCCAGCACAGGAGGCTCTCCCCAGACCTCAGCACCCCCAGGGACATCACGGCAGCAGCTGTGGGAGAAGGGGTCAGACTATATTCTCCTATCGGGCTCTGGGGTCCCTAAAGGGGGGTAGCAGCCGGAGCCTCCGGGGATGGGGAAGGTCGCGGGGGTGCACGCCCCGAAGACCAGACACCGGCATATTTCTCTCCTGTCTTGGATTCGAGTCTGGGTTTGCACAGCGCCCCGGCACCACCGGTTTCTGCTCCTTGGGATGGAGACCACGCGGGGTTGGGGGGCCTCGCTCCAGTGCAGTACTGAGGAGGGAAAGCTCTGGGCTCCCAAATCCCTCCTGGCAGAGCAGCCTGGGGGCAGGGGAGGCAGAAGGGGGGAGGAATGGCGTGGGCAGGAAGTGATATGCGCATGTGGGCCCTGCAATTGTCTTCCCTGCCCTGCTCCGAGACCCTCCTGGGAGAGCCCACAATGGCCAGACCTGGATTTAAATACAAGCCGGGGACACCTGCAAACTCTTCAGCAACAAAGGAGACTCCTTTGTGCTCAGACCATGGCTTGGGAGGGGGCCAGGCCAAACAGGGCCAAGGCAGGAGCGCGGGAGATGCTTCGTCTCTGCTCCCCCCTCCAGCGTATAGATCACAGGGGCCAAATCTCTCAGTGTGCCCTGAGCATCACCAGGCGTGCGGGAGACAAGACACAGCGGAGTAAATCTGCGGTGCTGGGGTGCACCCCGAGCTGGATCGGGAGCTCTGTGCAGCCTCTCACCAGCCGCCGGGGAAGCAAGCGCCGGAGATGCAGCTGGAGCAGAGCCGTGCCCCGGGCACCTTGCATTTGCACCCGGACCCCAGCCCTGCTCCCTGCAAACGTGCCGGGCTCTTGGCCACGACACGCTAGCATGGGATCGCTCGGTGCGTGGCTGGCCAACAGCTCCATGTCAGACCGAGGGACCCAGCAGACCTAGGGACCCGTCAGGCTGAGTGGCATCTGCGCAAGCCGCAGCCTTTCCCCTGCCAGGAGGGAAGACGGATGGGGCTGTCACTGCCACGCAGCGGGCTGGGCGTGCCGGACCGTGGGCCCTGCAGGTAGGGAGGAACCTTTGCAAGGGCCTGGCTCCTTTGGGGAGAGGCCACCCAAAGTGCAAGGACAAAGCCCCGTTGGAGCCAGACCTGATGTCACCTTTATGGTGCAAATGGCAGAGATAGGAGCCCCCACCCGCCCTGGCCCTCGGCAACCAGCATCTGCCAGCAGCTGATTGCATGAGGGGGAGAGGCATCCAAGGCTGTGGAGCCAGCTGTGGCTCGAGTGCCCCCGCCAGCATCATCTCCCCCGTCCCGGCCGTGGTGGTTGCTAGCCGCGCCGTTGCTCTGGTACCTCCCTCCACCTGCATCATCTCAGTCCTGCTCTCCGGTGCCCTGGTGAAAGCCGCGGTAACCCCCTTCAGGGATGCTGGTTGTAGCCCTGTTGGTCTAAAGGCACAGGCAGACAAAACTCTTGGGGTAGAGGCGATATCTTTTATTAGACCAACTATAAAGTTGCAAAAAAAACAACAACCCGTGCTCAGCGGGACTTTTCCAAGCCTAGATCACAACCGAGAGCAGGTTTTGGTCCCGTGCATCTGTGGACAACTCTCCCAGATCTGACCCGTTTCCGTTCAGCGTGCAGGACACAACCCCTGCCCCCCTTCCCAGAATAAGCAGCCTCTGCAGAGATGGCAAAGGACCCTCGATTGCAAGGCGGCATGAAGATCACCACCAACGCCAGCCGCCGGCTCTGGCCGCGTCACTGGGATGCACCCAGTGCTCGGGCGCTGACGGGGCTCCAGGAAGGGCCGTGGGGTCGCTGAATTGGGGAAACGAGAGCGCCTGTGGGCTCGCAGAGCCCCTGGGTCTCGAGGTGGTTCCCAGACCCTCCCCGCTCAGGGAACGCATCTCAGCTCAGGCCTGTCCTACACCCCCCACACGACGCCGGCAGGACCTCGGGTCTGCACGACCCCGTTGGGACACACGCAGCCGGCAGACCTGCAAGGGCAGGGACGTTACGTCCTCAGGGCTCTTCCCCGTCCTTGTTGTTATACCTGCCCCCAGGACTGGCTGTGCTAGGCGCTGCACAAATACAGAACAGAAAGGCAGGCTGTGACCCAGCGAGAGCAGGCGGGTGCAGGTAGAGCCGGGAACGGCACGGCAGCAGTCGCCGTGCAGCCATTGCAATGCCCGGGCCCTGTGCTCACACAACCCCACACGCACCACGGCCACTGCCACAAGTGGCCCTGCTTCAGTGCAAACAGAGCTGAGCGGAGCTGAGCCTGTCCTGCGCCTCCAGGACAGGGAGCAGGATTACCCCGTGTTGTCACCCCAGCCAGGGAAGAGACTTGTCCTGGTCGGTCCCTCCTGCCTGCGAGCTGCAGCCAGCCCACCACCCTCGCATCCATCATGGCCTATCGGGCTATTATGCAAATCGCAGGCGCTCGTTTGCCTAACGCGATAGCCCCCTGGATTCATAAGAAAGAGCCCCTGGGGGGAAGCCGGTTTGTTGGGCCCTGTCTACATAAACAAAGCCCTGGAAGCCACTAGCCCCCTCGCCCAGCTGGGACCCCCGAGCCCTTCCCAGCAGGGCTGAAGCCAGGCCCGTGGAGGTGGGTGCTTGCTCGGGAAGCTCTCGCACTCGGCACCCAGCAGCTGTCAGGGAGCAGTACAAGCTGCGTCTGGTGCAAATGCACGGGCAGGGCCCGAGGCACGGCCAGGGCTGCAGCAGCTTTGCTTCTCCTGCCCTTGCACCACTTCAGACCCCGGGCAGAAACAGCCCAGCAGACAGGACCCCCGAGCTCACCGGGCCAAGGCAGCACAGAGACACAAGCACTCGCTCGCTCCGTGCACCAGGGAGGCTGCGCACACCCAGCCGGCCCCAGCTCTGGGAAGCCGAGCACACGGGGCTGCAGGGTCCTCAGGAGGTCTCGTCCAGTCCAGCCCCTGCTCCCAGCCCTGTCCGAGCCACGGCACCGAGTGCTTTCTAACCTGCCCTTGAAAGCATCCAGGGATGGAGACTCGGCCGCCTCTCTGGGTATCTGTCCCACCGCTCACAGCTGGGCTGTGTTTCCCACGCTCCAAGATCAGCCTCCCTGGGTGGGACCACAAGCAGCTTTGCTAGTGCTAAGTACCACGCAGCATGGCCACTTCTGAGCCCCAAAATATCGAACCCTGCCCAGGGCCCCAGCTGCGATCGCCTGCACCGGCCCTCTCGCCCGGTGCCCGCTGTTCTCGCACTGGAGGATGTGCGCTCCTGCAGCCTCGTCCCAAACCGCCGGATGCAAGACACGGGGCATGAAACACAGCAACCGGGTCCAGACTGCGCCTCCGGGACCGCTCCCAGGCGTGAGAGATGGGGACGAGCTGCAGAACGGTAAGAGGAGCCGGGGCAAGGCGTCTGTCCGGGGTGGGTTAGGAACAGCACGCCCTCCCTCTGCGCGGGGGCTAGACACGAGCCTGGAGGGCCTTCCCTGGGGGTCTCTGAGTTTTCCCAGTGAAGACGGGTCCTTTGAGACCAGGCCATCACCTCTTGCCCGCAAAAGCTCATGCCTCTCTGAGCTGGTTAGTCTCTAAGGTGGCATCCTGCCCTGAGCTCAGCTGGGCCCGGCCTCTCCCACCACATTTGGGATTTGAACTCCCACCGGGGAAGCAGGGCTTGCAAAAGCAGAAGGGATTTAGCCCTCTCTGAGATTTGCCCCCAGGAAGGAGATGCAGCGGGGCAGGAGCTTTTGCCCCTGGGTCGGTGAACTAAGAACGGGGCTGGAGTCCCAGCTCCGGACCGCGGCCCTGGCTTGCTGGTCTCTGTAGCATGGGGCGAGTGTCCGAGGCTTGCGCCCGGCGCTCCCATAGAGCTGCCATCCTGCCACGCTCTGGTGCATAGGACGTGCCCGGGTCCACAGCGCCAGGACCGCCAGAGCCGGGGTGCCTGGTGCATCGGGCGCTGCATCCTGGGTGCCCGGTGCATTGGGGAGGGGGTGTCCTGGCTCCTCTGCCCTGGACAGCCCCCACCCTGGGTCCGTGCTTCAGTCCTCCCAGTAGGCACTGGGCCATTCAGCTCCCCCACACCCTCCAACCCAGCATGGCACCAGCTCCCAGCAGAGACCACGGCAAAATGGTGTCACTTCACATTTCCATACCAATGTGATTATCCCCGAAGCCCTAATTGTTCCCTAAGTGTCGCTTGGAAGCGCTCCAGCCCCAGCCCCAGCCCCAGCCAAGGAATTGCACAATAAAACTGTCAGCCTCCGCCGCGAAGTCACTTCAGCGTGAGGATGGCTGCGAGGTCCCCCGCGCGCTCGCAGATTAACCGGCCTGTTTATTTTGGAAGGGGCAAAACGGACAGTTTTAATTCCTTCCCATCAAAATTCCTCATCTCGCTCCATTTATTGGAGCCCTTTTTAATAGACCTTGCAGCACGTGCATGGGTTATAAGTGCAGAACAGCAACTGCAGGGGAAAGAGAGAGGCATTCACATCTTCCTTCACAGGAAGGGGAGAAAAAGCTCTACACCTGCATGATGTATATTTAAGGCAATTAGTAAAACAGAAGACAGATGATGTCTGCTCCACTGGAAAACAGCTCCCATTTTCCTTCCTCTCAGTCCTGTAACCATCAAGATGTGACTGAAATGCAGTTTTCCATGGAGGTGGGGAACAAAGAGAGAGACGCTGTGTGCGTGTGTGTGCATGTATGCATGCGTGTGCATGTGTGTTGAAAACCAAATTACCCTCATTCGAAGGTAATTTCTCACGTGCCGTGCCCGAAAGTCTGAAGGCCTCTTCTGTTACAGACGAGGACTACCACGGGGAAAGGAGAAGAGATTTTAGACGCCAGGCAGCAACGAGCCAATTTTCCAAGGACAGGAGCCACGAGCAGGATTCTTTCGACCTAGCGTGGAAATATCGCTCTCACATAAAAGCAAAGCGTTTGTTCCTACGTCGGGCAGAGGCTTCCTCTGCAGCCCACAAATAAGAGCCCCTCTGCAAAAGGAGGCTGGTTAGCAATAGGAGAAACCCCGCGCCTCCTCTTCCGGAGAAGGCAGCCGTGTGGGATCCACCCTGTTCTTGAACCCAGCTTGCTCCGGGGGCAGGAGCCAGGCAGCAAAGCGACATGAGAGTCTTTAGTGACCGGGGCTACCCAACCCAGGGCAATTGCACCCGGGCTGGGACTCGGGACGCCTCTTGCAGAGAGCGGCAGGGTGTCCCAGGCACCGCTCGGCCTCGGATGGGGTGCACGTGGTTGCCCCCGCTTACGCTGCTTCCTGTAACCCACCCTGCAAAAGGGGACCAGAGCCCTGAGCTTCGTCACCAGTAAGACCCGATTCAGTGCAGATTTAGACAGTAACCGAGAGAAGCCCCTAAATGTGGAGGCCGGTCCCTGCCTGCAGCAGAGGACGTCCCGGGCCCCTGCCCCCTCACCGGCTCTTCCATTAAGAAGGGTCTGGAAACCGGCACGGCTGCCCTTGCAGACCGAGCTTTAAACCTGCAAGTTGGAAAAACAAGGGCAGATCCCAGACATTTTGCGTGAGTGTCAGTTCAGCGAGCGCTTTATTATGGGTAATTTTAGTATTGAATGTAGTGCAATTTCAGTAATTTAGCAGAGTACAATGATGGATTGAAGTGCCTGGTGATAGACATTTATTTCACCTCCTGAAACACAATTATTACACACTTTACTCAATAATAGTGTCCTGTTCCAACTAAAATACACATTGTGTAATTCTTTAAATCATAGACTCGCAGCAATTAGAGAGGGAAATGACTTATTAGGTCATCGACTCGCTCCTGCCGCCAGGCCAAGATTGCTCCCTGCAGTTGCACCCACCCCTTTGCCCCCTTTGGTGACGCTAATGTGTACCGACAGCGTCGCAAAGTCAACTACAAGTGGGAGATCCAGTTTCCAAAGCCCAAATCCTGCATACTCACACCTGGACACGGAAGTTTTAACACCCCCCTACAACTAATACCGAGAGCTGGTTGAAATATTTTCCAGCTGCAAGGAGCTTCTTTTTAGAAATACAGGGGTTTTGTTGAAAAAAAGAAAAAAAAATACCCTTGTCCATGAAAAATGTTGCTGTTGGTGAAAATACGTTGGTTTGCAATGGCGTGTAGGTTGTAGTCGTGTTGGTCTAAGGACACGGGCAGACAAGGTTCCTTGGGTGAATCTGATATCTTTTATTATAGTTGGAAAATAATTATTAACCAAGCTTTCGGGTTCAAAAACCCTTCGTCAGGCTGAGGAAGTTGCAGCAGTTTCAGTCCACGCAGGAAGAGCACACACCAACTACTGACGCTTCCTTAGTCTGACGAAGGGCTTTTGAACCCGAAAGCTTGCTTAATAACTATTCTCCAACTATTTGGGTTGGTCTAATAAAAGGTATCAGGTTCACCCAAGGAACCTTGTCTGCCTTGGTTTGCAATGGAGGTTTTTTCTTTCCTCCAAAAACTTTATTTTTCATTGAAAGCTTGATATTTGAATGCAAAACTTTGGACAAGAAAAGGGGGGAGGACATCAGTCACTCTCAGTGCCGTGGTTCACAGAGGCAGCCCCTTCTCCTGGGCAGCCCTAATAACACGGGGCCCAACACCCGCATTTTGCAGGGGAAGCTGAAATCAGAGCCCGGCGGGGACCGTTTGGAGGCAGCGGGCGCTTGTCCACACCACGATTTGCCCATGCATCTCCCTGGGGCTGGGACCCAGGCCCACCTACCCCAGGGATCTGTGCATCGACTGGCATGGAGATGCATCACGGAAGTACAGCCAGGCCAGCAAGGACCCCGAGCCAGGCTTTTGCCGGAGCTGGTGAATCTCTCTCAACTTGCTATGAAAATCACCCTGGTCTGTGCTGCGATCGCGCCCCTTCCTGGCGCTGTTCTGGAGAGCAGGTGTGTCCAAAAAATGAGAGGAAATGTCGAGCACAAAGCAGATTCCTGACACATTTCCACACCTGCAAAACACAGCCCAGGCATCTACCACCCCCTCTCTGGAAAAGGCAGCAATAACACGGGACCAAACTACCAGCCAGCAAAAATGCCAGACACCCCCAGCCCACAGACCCCCTCTGTTATTGCTGCGATGAGCTAGTTGTGAGCTGGTATCCCCTCGAAAGGTTGTCTGAGTGTGGACACGGAGCAAGCGGCATTTGGTGTCCCACCGACCGCTGAAGACGAGCAAAGCACAGGCTGCTTCTGGGGCTATCGGAGAAACGGGCAGCGGCGCCGGGGGCTGTACAACCCTTCGCACCCTCAGCTTTCCAGCTGAAGTCGGGGCACGCGGGTATTAGAAAAATCAAGCATCCTGAATGCTTTGCTCAGCTTCAGATTTTGCTTCTCACTGCCTGGTTGCACCTCGTTTTCCCCTCCAAAGGCAGCTGCTAAGTCCCAGTCTTCATCGTGTCAGTAGGTATTGCACAGAAACAAGGCGACGAGTCAGAAAGGGGCTTCAAACCCATCGCTCCCTCAACACAGCAGCAAAATCACCGTTGTTCAGCGACCGAAACCCAAGAATAAAACTATTCTGCTTCGCTGTCGGGAGTTTTTGGACCTCGTGCTTACACATGTAGCCCTGACAAAGCGAGCGACTCTGAAGTCATTCCTGAGAACAGCACAAGACCCGTCAGCCCCGCTCGCTCTCGCAAGCAGAGCCCGGCGCGACCTGCTGCGGGGGCCTGGGCTCGTCTCCGAGGCACAAAGGGCCCCCTCGGGACCTGACCCCGAGGACCGAGCGAGCGAGCGGCGGGCTTTGAAACCTGAAGCTTTGCATGTCCCCCGCAGATCTTTCCCTGGAGATAAGGCCAGGCCTCGCCGCTCTCCGTGACTCCCCGCTGCACCCACCTCCCCCAGCACAGGGGACTGCGCACCCGAACCACGCCACGGCCAGCCACGCCGTCGTCCTTCTAGCGCTCCAGCACCAAGCTCAGACGCCGAGTCTCAATGCACGCCTCTACATCGTGAGAGTGCAGCTGGGAATTTGAGAGATCACCTGGGCCTTTCCGTCTTGCAAACCCAGGAAGCTAAATGGTGCCTCCCACGATAGCTGTACAGCCCTGCCACTGCCACCTCCACCCACCACGCGTCCGGCCAAGGGCAGGCCAGGAGGCGTGCAATGCCTCTCAAGGGTGTACTCTGCTAGGACGGACGGACGGGCGGTCTACCTGCCTCGGGGCTGCAAGCCCCTGCTTTGCGCTGGTTTTCTTTTCTTGTTAGCCAGAAACACAAATAACCCCTGCAAGGACTGTGGGGCTGAAAGGAGACTTGTCCCCTCCCTGGGTCGCGTGGCAGGACCAGAAATGCAATCGTGGCATTTCACTGCTTTTGCAGCAGCCGGCGACTGCTCGGCTAAAGCCTCCACTCCTCAGAAGTTGGAAATCTGGTCCTTTTGGCCCCATGTCGCTGCTTTTCCCCAGCACATTTTGCACCAGGGCTCAGCTGTCCGGAGAGGTCGGTGGTGGCGGCGGTGCCTCCTGCTTACCTGCTTGGACAGAAACCACCTGCCGATGTCCCGAGGGTGCCCAGGACTTCCCTCGGCTAGGGCCCTCGGGGACGCAGCGACTGCTGGGTCAGCAAGAAGCACCTGTAAGGAAACTGAGGCAGGGCAGGCAAGACCCCTTGCATGAGGTGGTGGCAGAGAACAGGACGGAGACATCCTGCAATGCTCTGGGCAGCGCTCAGCACCACGGGTCTGCGGGTGCAATGCAGACCCCGCCGTGCCTGCTGTTCGTGCCAATGCACCCCGCGGGCAGTGAACCTGCAGCAGGACGGCTGCAAGCCCTGGCCCGGGATCCATGCTGCTGGCAGACGCGTGCATCCTCCCGGTCACCTTACTGTGGATGAGGAGGGACCGAGAGACCATTATTGGGGTGAATCAGAGGCAATCAGGCCAAGGGGGTCTGACCTCATCCTGGATGCTGCTCGTTTCTGGGGGCTCTGCAGGATCGGGCCCCCCGAGAGCAACCGGTTTCCATCTGGGTGCATAGCACTAAATCCTCCTTGGCCTCTAACCCTGCCGGCGTGGATTTTGCAGCGGCCTCAGAAACCTCTGGCCTCGCTGGAGCTCCCCACAAACACGTGCAAACAGCCCCTGGGAACACGCCGCGGTCCTGGCCACACGTCGCTGCCCGAGCCCGGGTCGGGGCTTCTGGTTAAAGGCCTCTTTTCGGACGTCCAAATCTTCCTTAAAAGACACTTCCTTCCCTCTAACGAGTTAAGCCCCCATGGTGGCGAGTCGGGGCTAGCGAGGGCAGCTGGTGCCCTCTTTTGGCGTGAAAAAGAATAGGAGCTGGAGCAGGATTGGGGGTGCCCCGAGAAGAGGCCACCCCGTCCCATGAAGGGTGACATGGGCACGGGGCAGCCGCTCCAGGACCAGCACCGAGACGGCCGGTCAAAGGGCTCTCCGAGGAGCCTGCGACTCCCTGCCCCTTCTCCGAGACCACGGCGTACCGGCACATTTGTGATGTCCACACGGCCTCCCCGAAAGGGCCGAACGTACCCCGTTTTCACCTGCGTGGCTCAGGGCGGGGGTGCCCGAGCTCAAGGTCGGGTGCCCTGGCAGGTACGGGGACCCATCTCCAGCTCTCGGCCTCTGTCAGAGGGACACCGACGAGCCCCACCTCGCAGCCCAGGGGGAAATACCCAGTTTTCCCAATCACAATTGCTCCAGGAGCCGCGATAGCAGATGCCAGGGGACGGACCGGACGCCCACCCGGGCTCGCACCCCTCTAACCCCGACCTGCAGCCATCGGGTCGTTGATGCCACGAGGCTGTACACGCACGCTGAGACAACTCACAGGAGCAGGGTCAAGCTTTGGGACGTGGGCCAGGTTTCCCAAAGGGCTCAGCTCCCATTTACACCGCACCTGGGGGCTGCTCTGTCCTGAGAATCGGGCCTCAGAGGTGGATGGGGAGCTCGCTTCCAGCTCTGCCCTCCCGCTTGCACGGTTTGGGATGTGGCTCTTTGCTACCGGGGTCCCAACTTATGCCTGGACCTTTCCCTTTCTCGCGAGGAGGCAGCGAGCCTCACCCCTGCTCCCTGCACCAGCTCCCGAGCAGCTGCGGTGTCTGCAGTGTAATGACAAACGAGCTCAAACATCGTTTCTGACAGCAAAGACCCCCAGGCCAGCCAAGCCTTGCGTGTGCACCTTCACCCCAGCGCAGTCTGAATGCTGCCAGCCCCAGGCGAACAGGTTATTTGAGGTTGCTGCACTTCTTTTCTTGCACAACTGACCTGACCCTGGGACACTCCAGGCCCCGTGCAATGCTGGGGACGTCCAAATGGTTCATTTCAGCCCATCAAAGGCTGGTCCAAAGTCCGCTAAAGTCAACAGGAGCCTTGGCAAGGGCTGGTTTCAGATCAGAGAGACCAAGTCTTGCTCTGTCACAGACACCTGCGGGCTAGGCAAGGGTCTGACTCCGTTCCCAGTTACACGGGGGAAACGCCATGTACCGCGTGGCGCCCAGGTCACGAAGGGCCATCTCAGGCCCCAGACGTCTGCATTAGGCACACTGATTTTACAAAGGAAAGCCTGTTGCCTATTCAAATTAATGCAACAAACCATCTCCTCAGCTACCATGGGTGTGCATAAACCTGTTCAGATCCGTAGAGAACATGGATGCACGCTAGCAGGTCACGGACGTTATACTGGTGCAAAGACGCTGGGTTGCAATGGGTGTGGGGGCTCAGGGACAGCACTGGGGAAAGGGCTTGGCTGCATTCACAGAGTTCATTATTTCTGGTCATATCTTCTCCCACTTATCTAGTGCCTTCAGGCGAGACCCTCCAAGCGCTGCCTACAGGCTCACCCGTTCAGTCCCGCTTTACCAGCCACGTAGGTAAAAACCAGAGGAAAGACCGGCACCCGATAACCGTGGCGCTCACTGCTCTCTCGGAGAACCGAAGCTGCAACAAGAGATCACCGAGTCTCTCCTGCCCATCACCTGCTCTGTACCAGGGTGCAAATCTTGCTCACTCAAAATCTCAGCTGCGTTCAATCAGCTGGACATGGTCACACCAGGAGGCCTCTCCCCTCCTATCGCTTAAGCATGTGTTGTGTCAGGCAAAGGTCTTGGTGAGGGTCGCGGTGCCTCACGGTGTGGATCCGGGGAACACGCCACCGCGCCGATCCTCGGAAACCCAGGGAGCGCCCAGACAAAGACGAGGTGCGTTCACTGACAGGCACGTAGCTCTGCTGCAGCTGCCCTGGGCTCAAACCCTGGCAAAATCCCCGCCGTCCGCACAAAGACCTGCGCACCGTGGCTGGATTGGAGCAGAGCGCGACTCCGGTCTCTCGCAGGCACGGCCCGCAGCTGCAGCCCTGCTCCCGGGGAGCGGGCGCTTGGGGAGGGGAAGCCAAGTCGTGTGTGGTTACAGCAGGGCTGGGTGCTCAGGACCTCCAGCAAGGGCTCTCAGCCCCTGGGAGCATCAGGCCCCAAATCAGGAATTCTGCCCTGAAATTAGACCGCCAAAGCCATCCGGTCCAGCCCCCCGCATGATCCTGTCCAGTGCTTCTCTGACCTCTTCCTGGAAACGTCCAGCCCGTCCCCGGGCACTCTGTGCTGGCATGCCAGGAAAGGAGCTTCTCCTGAGAGGCAATGCAAATTGACCTTGCAGCAATGGAAAGCCACTGCTCTGTGCCCTGTCCCGCGCTGTTTTCCCCGCTCCTGCGTGGCAGGCGTGCAGGTGTCGGCCTCAGGGCCCGGCTTGCACACTGGAAACGGGGATGACGATGACCCGACCTGGCAAAGTGCTTGGAGATCTTCAGGCCAAAGGTGGCTCCGGACGTCAGCAGAAGGTCAACAGCCAGTGGCGTAACCCCGGAGCCACCACAGCAGCCTGGACGGAGCTCCTGGGCTTGACTCTGCTGCGACGGAGAGCTCTCCACATGCCAGGTGTTCACTGGGGCCCCGATCCTGCAGTGCACCCCAGGCAGGCCGGCCCCGGCCCTCCTGCTCCAGGTCCACGGGGCTGTGTTTAAGCACCGAGCTGGCTGCAAGCTGCATCCGTCTGGTTCAATGGCCTGTTCCCCCCTTCCTTGCTCCAAGGCATTTCTGGAAGGTGCCGGTGCAAGCTGCGCTGCCCAAACAGGAGCGGGCACATCGACAGAAACCCTAACAGCATTGCTGGCCCATGGTGCTGGAGGGGCGGCTCGTGCACTCTTCTTTACACGCTCCCCGGTGCTGGGAACCGACGAGCAGCTGTGGAGCCCGGCCGGCGCGCGGCACGCGGTCCCCTCCAGCTGCCGCTGTCTGGGCTGAGCCCTGCCTGCGAGGCAGCAGCACATGGCTCAGGGCCTGGCTGGGGAGAGGGGGTCAATGCAACTTCTGCAACCAGGACCAGGTCTTCGTGCAGTGGGGGAAGGCGAATGGGGAGGGGAGCGCGGGCGGACAGAGGTATCAGCCGTGCTCAGCCAGAACTGCCCCCCGCTGCCCAGGGCCCTTTGTGCGTGAGGACAGCAGGACAAAGCCCTTTCCCAGACAGCAGGTACCTGCTGTGCCCAGACTGCCATGCACTGACCCATTGCCCTGCCCCTTCCAGGCTTGCACACCCACACGTTGCCTCCCATCGCCCCTCCTTCTCTGTGGACCCTCCAGGCCTGGTTTTGTCCCAGCCCTGAGTTTAAAGGGGCCCCAATCCTGCTGGGAGCACTGGGGGGCAAATGCATCCCGAGTACTGCCCGTGCACGGGTCCAAGCTGCAGTCCCGATCCTGTGGCCTTGTGATAACCCCAAGGGCAAGCAAACTGTGGCTAGGATGATGTGGTTGGGGCTGGTCCTGCTTGGAGCAGGGGGCTGGACTAGGTTTGACCTCCTGAGATCCCTTCCCAGCCTCATTTTCTATGATTCGAGGGTTCAAACCCTCTCCCGCAGCCCTAGATCCTGTCCCTTGTGTCGCTGCTCTACCCAGATCCCTTTGTCTCGGACACGTCTTCTGCAGGACGCGTGTTCCCGGCACTCAGCCGCTTCCCATTCCCATCTCCCACACGTGTTAAAACGAAGCGGAGAAGACGCAGGGGAACAGGAGCCGCGCTGGGGCTGGAAACCATCCTGCGGCGCGCTTGGACTTCCAGGAACTCTCCACGGGGATAAAAAAAACCCCCAAATTGGACAACATCTCTGCATGAGATGCCATGTGCTCAGCACCACCCCTTAGGCGGGGGAGTTAAAGGGAAGCCCATTACCTTGCTGCCGCATAGGACAACTCGGCTGTATTTTTCCGTGCCCAGAAGTTTAACCAACGACCCCAGGGAAGCCGTAAAAACCAGGCTGGTAATTACTCAGCAAGTGGAACACTTTAATCATGCCGGGCTGAGCTGTTTTCCTTGTGGGGGAGCTCAGCCAGACCCAGACCGTCATTAAACAGATGCTCGGGGTCAGCACAGGGGTTTTTTTTTTTAATTTAGTTCAGTAGAAACAGGACGGCGTTTCCTTCACAGCTGGAGCCCGGCCGAGCCGCGTTCTCGGGCAGACTCGCCATTTCTCTCCTAAATCCACCTTTTTGGGTGGGTTTTCGACACCCGGGTTAGGTGTACGGTAAAGGAGACAGCACGGCAGCACCACAGAGAGAACCGAATCGGCTGCATTTTCATCTCCTTTGGGAGATCAATGGATGCTTTCATGCTGTTTCCTGGGGAGGGACAGGAGCGGGGCAGGCTGGGGGGGATCGCATCTATCGATTCCCAGGAATGAATAATAGGGCGAAATGTCCGACGTACGGTCTTTGCGGGCCTTGTGAAAGCCGCCTGCCAAGGAAACGGGACCGTGTATGTGGGCTGCGATTATGCTAAAGAGGCACTAAATTAGTACGTTACATGCCCCATTTAGCACTACTGTGCAAAATCTGAAAGTACTAATAAATTTTGTTTCTAGGGTCAGGAATCATTAAAGGGTGGATTCTCCGCCATTCATTAGCTGGGGAATTAGTCTGACAGCTGCTTTTCAGGCTCGCTTTCCCCGAAATGGCAGGATGCCATGCGAGAGGGTCGTCGGCGTTGCGCAGGCTGCAGAAAGGCCGGCGTTATTCATAACCGCTGCAACCCCCACGAATGCCAGGCTCGGCGCGGCTAACGGGATGGTTTACCAGGCGGGTGGCGTTGCTACGTGCTGGGGGCAGCTCTCGCTCTTGGCTCGATGTTGTCGAGCCTCGGGCTGGTGGTTCGAGCTCCCTTTCTGCTGGGTTTGCGTGACAAAAGTACTGGACATCGTGCCCAGGAGCACGGGTCTCCCGACTTGCGTGCACGGGTGAAACCCGGGCTCTGCACGTGCCCTCGGCACCGGGGCTCCAGGCCCGAGCAGGACAAACGTGCCCTGTTCACTAGGGTGCACACGTGGCCAAGGCCTGCCTTTGGCTGATCACATTGATGCTAGCAAACGAGGATCCCGGTGTGAAAGTGTGCAAGCACACACTCACAGAGCTCGGTGGGCGTCCAACCAGTGGCCTTCATAATCACCAGAGTGCAAGCTGGGCTGCACCCGCCAGCATTTCAGCTTCCCCAACGGGCAGGATCTAAAAACCCAGACCTTTTATCATCTGTTTTCCCTCTTCTCTTTGTGCGCCAGCCCCTTTGCAGCAGGGTCAATTCGCTGCTAGGCCGAAGTGCCCCAAATACACTAATAGCTCCCCTGTCCTAAGCACCTTCCTCCCAAAGCACTTTCCAAACCACAGCCTCGCTGGTAGGAACCTCCCCACTGAGAGCAACACGGCTTCTCCTTCGCATAAAGCCACTCGGGAAGTCGGTCGCCGCAAGCTGACTTGGTCTGCAGCAACCATGCATGGGCAGCGACCCGCAACCAAGCAGCTGAGTGCATGGGTGGGGAGAAAAATCCCCAATGAGGGAGGATTCGATAGCCTTCACCTCCCTGCAGGAGGGCTGCAAAGAGGACGGAGCTGGGCTGGTCTCAGTGGGGGCAGATACAGGACAAGGAGCAATGGGTTCACGCTGCAGCAAGGAGAGTTGAGGTTGGATATAAGAAAAACTCTAGGAGGGTGGTGAAGCACTGGACCAGGCTCCCCAGAGAGGTGGTGGCATCTCCATCCTTGCACACCTGGGTAGACAAAGCCTTGGTTGGGATGACGGAGTTGGGGCTGGTCCTGCTTGGAGCAGGGGCTGGACTCAGTGTGACCTCCTGAGAGCCCTTCAACTCTCTTTTTCTGATTTTATGATCCCTGCACTTAAAAAGGTATATACAGTGATGCGAGGTGGTTTGTATCGGCCAGAGCAGATGGTCTGATCCTGACTGGGGGAGCCTCGGTCAAAGGATCTCATCCAACGTCCGAGGCCATGGCGGTGGCTGGAGTGCAGGCGGGTTCGCCCGGGCTGTGCAGGTGACTCTGATGCAACCTGGGAACAGAAACCAGCCTAGGTTAAACGTCGGCTGCTGCACCCTCGGGTCGCAGCGAGCGACAGCAGCCCCGGGCGACCAAGCCAATTGGATTCACGATGTTCATGGGGACGCTTCGTGAAAGAGCGGCCCGCGCGCGAGCACTGAGCGATCCAAGGAGGGTGTGATTGCCTAGAAAGCATCCCTTAGAAAGTTTTTCCTAATATCCAACCTCAACTTTCCCTTGCTGCAACGTGAGCCCGTTGCTCCTTGTTCTGTTGTCGGCCAATGGGTGCTTTTTCCCATTCAGAAGCTGGCATCGCCCCCCTGCCACCTGGGCACGAACGGGGGTTACGGGCTGGGGTCCCCAGTTCTGTCCTTTGTGCCATGAAGGGACACATCCCCGAGCACGGACGCGGGCACGCTGCTGTCCCGAGCTGAACGCCGGGGATGCACACTGCAGAGGGCTGCAGATGCCCCCTTGGACAGGCAGAAAAAAAGGCAAACCTAATTAGCACCCTTGACGGAGAAAAGCCGCCCGCCGCCCAGCAGCCTCCCCGAAGGATGCCGGAGGAGGCAGATGTGCAAGAACGAGGTGGCAGGGAGGGGCGGAGGGTGGCTGAAAACCTGGGATGAGTCTCCGGGGTGGAGCGTTATCTCCCGTTTCCTTTGAGAGCCCGCAAGAGACGGCCTTCCCAAAGCCACCTCGGCGGTGGCCTGTTCAGCTTTTGTCTCCCTCGGCACAAAAATTTCCGCCCCAGTGGCTCCGAACAAGGCTTCCATTAACTCCGTCCCCGCGAGGGCCGCACGTGGAACAAAAAGCCCAACACTGCGTCCCGGCCCTCAGACAAGCCTGGAAACAAATGTTGTGGGAATCGGTGAGAATAGAATCATCCGCTCAGTGTCACTGCATACATTTACCTACCTCAGCGTCTATTCACGGCCTCTCGACAACGGGAAGATCAACAGGGAGCGCGCGGGCACCGTCTCCGGGGCAACAGCACCGCCGGAAAGTTGTAGTGCCCGCCAACAAGGGGATCATCTCTTTGAAGAAGCCCCGAAAGTTTGGCAGGGGTTTTCCTGCAGGTTGATGTTTCACCCCAATGGGACGAGGATATTTAAAGCGATAACTCAGGTTTCCCTTGTGCGCAACCAGCTGGGATGCTGGCGCTGCCAGGCTGCAGAGCTGGCACGAGGAGCAATGATGTGCAGAGCGGGGACGGCCGAATTTGCCGGCAGTTTGCCTAGCTCATCCCTGACCAATGCCCCTTGACACCTCCAGCGATGGAAAGTCCACAAGTACCCTGCACATCTCTTGCACCGCCTCCCGGCTCTAGCAGCAGAGATGTTTTTCCCAATATCCAACCCAAACCTACTTGGCTGCAATGTCCGGCCATTGCTCTGCATCCTCTTCTCTGCAGCGAGAGAGAAAAGCTGCTTTCCCTCTTCTCTGTGGCAGCCCTCCCAGGATTTGCAGACCACTCTCATGTCCCTTCTTAATCGTCTTTTCCACAAGCTGAACATAGCACCGTGGTCCAAGAGGTGCAGCGACAGCCGTGCGATGCCCCCGGCCCAGACATGGACACAGACTCCGCTGGTAGATAAAAGTGCTCAGACCGGGAGTGCTCAATAGCCAAAGGAGAGTCGCACCCCGGCGGAGATCATCTATCAGCTCAGGACGCAGGCAGGCCTGTCCTTCAGCTGGGGAAGGCTGCGACCCCGTTCGCGACGCAAGGACCGATTCACCCTGACCCCACACCTTGCATCGCCCGCTCATTTGTGCGGAGCAAGAGCGACGTGACCGGGTCAGGACGGAGGCGTCTCAGGTCAGGCAGCAGGAAGCATCATGCAGGGAAGCATGAAGTCAAGGCCCCTGTTTTTCTAGCTTGACCCCCTGCCCAGCGTGAGCTCACGAGACCACTTGAACTCCAACGAAGCTGGAAAGCTAGGGCAGCCGGATACACCGGTCCCACGAGCACTGGATGGCCTGGAAGCGGAGGAGAAACTGCTGCAAACGAGGACTCCCCAAACCCGACTCCTCGCTGCACCCGTGTCAATGCCACCAAAACGTCTAGCAGGCTGGTGCGAGCCCAGAGCCGTGCAGCGGGGAACGCAGGCCACGCTTGCCGTGGCTGCAACCACACGGCCTTAATTGCAAACACCTGCCACCCAGAGCCTTTCCATCTGGAGGCTTTGTCTGGCCTTCATGCAGAAGCGGGCGGTCGTTGGGGGCAGGAGAGGATCAAAACCCTTCCCCGGCATCTGAATTCTCCTGCCCTCAGTCTGGGACACACGCACACAGATGCACACGTACACACACACACGCATTATTACCATGGAGGGGCCCGCTCGTCAGACAGAAACAGAAAAGACGTGGTTGAGAGGGAGGAAAGATGAGCTGATAGGAGACAGAAGCCATGGGGAAACAAGGCACGCGTGGAGTGGACTTCAGGATATCTGAAGTGGGGCAGTGCCAAGAGCGGGGGCTCCTCCTCTCGCCAAGCTGTTCTGCGGCCCCTTGGCCGTGCTACCTGCAAGAGGCCTGGCCTGGCCCTGTGTAAAGCATGGGGTATATTTGACATCCAGAGCACCAGGAGCCTTTCAGTAGCCAAAGCATCCTACCCGTATTCAACACGCACAAGGCAACCCCAAAAGCTGCAAGAAAGAGGGTGCTTGGGGGTGGGCGCTGTACTGGCGTGATCTGGCCATTCCCATCTGCCAGCACACGGATCCCGTTCTTCTCCGAGCGCCACCGGAGTGCAGAAAAGATGAGACGACTGGAGAAACGGTTCAGAAAACCTCTGCAAGACGCAGCTCCTTCAGCCCAAGCTGCTTCTATCCGGAGCCCGGACCTGAGCAAGGGGAGGGGGACAATACTGCAAGCTTGCAGGTTACAGCCCCAGGCATCGCTGGCTCCACAACCGCCTCGGAGAGATGCTGGAAGATTGCAAGGGGCCGGCAAGCGCCGATCAGCGAAGCCCACTACATCTTAGGAAGGCTGGGGGTAAAATGAGAATTGCCAAAGTCACCCTGAGCTAGACTTTGCAAAGGCTTTAAAACAGAGAGCAAATGGCACACACACACAGGCTAAAGCATTTGAGAGGAGGCCACGTGGGAAATTATACATTCAATGGGAGCAGGTAGGAATTGCTTCGGGGCGAGGGAAGACAGCAACAAGCGGCACGAAAGGAGAAGTATTGGGTGGGGGGAGGCGACTCATGCAGTGCCTCAAATATTAGTCTCAGGACCCAACTCGTTAAACATTTTCATTAGCAACTTTGGCTAATGAAGCGTGCAAATGGAATTTGCTGATGAAACAAATCTGGGAGGCAGCATCGATACGGAGGCAGACTGGATTATCGTACGGGAACAACGGGATGACTTTGAGGAGGGGACTAACAGAAAAGGGATGAAATTTTGCAGCGTTGAGTCCAAAGCATAAGGAGCAGCAGGATATTCTGCTCTGGGCTGGAAGCAATGCAGGAGGCGGAAGGCCTGGGCGTATTAGCCGATGACGGGATGTGTCCAAGGCACCAACGTGCCGTGGCCAGGAAGCGAGGAAGGATGTTGCACCCGGCGCGATGTTTCCACCGGCCGTATAGTGCACCCGTCTGGTCCTGCACGTTCACGACACAGAAATTTGAGAAGCAACGGGCACCAAGAAGGGCTCCAGGATGGCCGGGGAACGGAGACCTGTCCTGGGAGAGGCACAAGAAGAGCCTGGCGGACCCGGCTGGGCCCACGGTCTATGGACACTTTGTGGGGAGGGGGGAAAGAGGTGGCCAAGCGGAGGGACGAGGCCACGCACTTGTGTGATCGAGCCCGGGCAGCTAGCAGGAGGAGGTGACACGGGGTTGGGTCTGGATGACGGGGGCACCCTCGATGTCCCAGGAGCGAGCTCGCTGAGGGGTGGGGGAGGCAGAACGGTGCCCCCAGCCCCTGGAAGACCCTTTAAGGCTTGAAGCATAGGATCCACGACAGAGCCCACGGGATCCTGTGATGCACGGACATAAGAAAAGTAGTAATGCCTTACTGGGTCAGGCCGACGGTCCAGCTAGTCCCGCATCCCGTCTCCGACCGCGGCACAGGCGAAGAGCATGAGACCAGGTATCCCTAGAGTGATCTGCTCCGATCCGATGCCCTGTCTGGCATCCGCCCTTATGGGATTAGAGCTGCCAGAGGAAACATCTCCAACCATTTTATTCAGTAGCCATTAATAGATCTGTCATCCATGAATCTCTCCAGTCCCTTTGAACCTGGATCTGCTCTCTGCCTCCACCACCTCCTGCGGCAATGAATGCCACAGGTTAACGACGTGTTGTATAAATACAGAGCCTGTCGCCTCCAGATCTTAGTGCACGCTGCTATTTCCAGTGGTCTGGGACTGAGGGAACAACAGCTCACTGGGTTCACACCCTTCATGCAACTAACCCAGCATGCATTTAGCACCTCTTCTCCCGCAGGAGCTTACCAGCTTCAAAGGCTGAGTGTGCAAATGGGTGTGACCCACTAGTGAAAGGTACAGGCAGCTGGTGTCTTCAGCTCCAAATCCAGGCCCGCAAGAGACTCCGGTGAAAACGCGCCTTGTCCCGGGCGGGTGGAGGCAGACGTGTGGCGTGAAAGATGAGCAGAAGCGCGAGCCGAGCTCCAGTGGCTGGGCGAGGGCGGACTCTCTCTGAGGCCACGGCACGGATGCACCCGAGCAGCTGAAAGCAGGGAGAGTTCATTACACCAAATTAGAAGTCATCGCTAAATTCCCATAGGGTTGCAGAATCAAACCGTGCCCAGCTCCCCTTGCCTGCAGCCCGTGTTGCACGTCCAGACCGTCGCTGGCACTGGGGACGTCCTGCAGCTCTGCTGCTTGAACAGCGAAAGCGTTTGCAGAGACCTGGTAAAACCCACCTGTTGCACAGGCTGTTTCTGCGCCACGGCAGCGGCCGCGTGGGCAGCAAAGCAGGCAGCTGGAGCCAGGGCATCTGCAAGCCGCAGAGCCCTCCAGGCCCGGGCACTGCGGGGAAAGCTCAGTGCTTCTGGTCCCTCTGCTCCAAGCACCGTCGGGCAGGGGCTGACCCCTGGGCTGGCTCCCACCTGGACGAGGCCGGGGGCTGCGCTGGCACTGGGGCAAACAGGCAGGCCAGGGGTGCAGGGAGGTGTCTGGAGGAAGGCAGCAGCCCGGTGGCTTTGCAAACGCCGTGACTTCGTGATGCTTCCCTTGCGGCTCTATTTGCGCTGTGACAGGAGCCAATTTCTACTCACGGGCTCTGATGTAGGAAAATGTCCTTGTGCCCAAAAGCCCGTCAGTGCTTTCCCCAACACTGGCAGCAGAGACCTCAATACCTTGCGCCCACTGCAGCAGAAAGCTCAAGGTTTCGGCGCAGAAATGCTATGCTCCGGCTGCAGAAATGACATGCTCGGACACACGTGATGTTGGCGTGCGCAGCCTGACATCAGAGGCCGAGCGGGTGCATGCATGCCACAGGCTGGGCGCTATCTGGGCAGGCTGGCAGGGAGACTTTACCCGGGGAAGGGGTGACGAACGCAGCTGCTGCTCCATGAGAAACGCCCCAGTCTGCTTGCAAGTTGGCTGCGGCGGTCAGTGCCCCGTGCCCGTGGCCATTCGCCCACCCCTGCACCCTCGTGCCCAGCTCTCTGCAGGCCCCCTGCCCCATTGCTGGGTCTCTCTGCCCCCCAGCCCCTGTGCCCCCCCACACCCAGACTCCTTGCTGTCCCCCAGAATAAGAGGCTCTATGTGCCCTTGTCCCCCCATCCCCTATCGTTGCTACTTCTCGGCAGGGTGCTGGGTGCATCACGGGCAGAGCTGGGCCATGGGGGAGGCAGGAGCTGTTGCTGTGCTGGAGGGGCTGCCACGTACCAGCTCCACGAGGCTTGGCACCGCTACCTGGATCCACACCCTGCTCCCTGCCTTCACCATTTCCTGCTATTTCTTCTCTGCCTGCAAAGCCTTGAGCATCCCCCAAAATGCTGGAAGTGCCCAGCAGCTCCTGGACTACATCCAGACCCGTGTCCTGCAGCATCAGGCCTGCCTGCGCCCCGCCAGCCCCAGCCAAGGCAGGCGACTGTCCCGGATTCACCCGCAGAGGACGAGTGAGCCTGGCACGCGGCCCGGCTTCCCACGCCGGATCTGCCTGCCCGGCACCTACTCCCCGTGCCTGCCGAGCCGCAGCTCCGGGGACAAGCTGTCCTCAGGGAACGCTTGGCTTGGCTCCGGCCGTCGGCAAACATTGGCACGCTTGTGCGGCGCGTGATAAGCAGCGTGACCCTGGGTGGCAGCGTGCCAGAGCCGGCCTCTCCAGCAGCGCCGGGGGAGCCTCTCGCCGAGCGACTGAGGCCGTTCACACGCTGCTGCAGGGCAGGAGAGGAGCAATCCTATGTTACTGGGAACAAGTCAGAGGGACGAACAGTCCCGTCTCTCCCCCTGGGCTGTGAGGGGTTGGAGGGAGATCCCTTCTCGACAGAGGCCTGTATCCCTCCAGCCAGGAGCGTGGCTGCTGGGCAGCCCGTCACTTCGAAAACAGACTCTGCTTCCCCTTTTTCCCAGGGAGATGAGCAATCGGAGGGTGGAGGAAACAACCCAGAGCGGGGGAGAAGGGGATCCCCACGGAGTAGGGGAGATGCCCAAGTCCCCGCCGACGTCCACAGGAATAACCCGGGCTGCCCCCGGAAACCACCTCCAGACGACGGGGTGCATCTGGGAAGGAGGCTGAGCTGGAGCTCAGGCCCCCACATCTGACAGCAAAGCGCCCTCGCTGCACGCGCGCACGAGCCCCGCCGCTCTGCTCTTCCCCGGGGGGCAGAGCCCGGCGCTGCTGCAGACACGTCGATATTGATAAATGGAGCTCAACCGAATGCCACCCTTGGGGTCTGGCCGTGTCGGAGCTACGGCCGGGCTGCAAAAAGCCTTTTGTTCTGTGTTTTAAGCAGCCGGGTTGCTTTCTTGCAGAAAGGCTCGGGCAACCCACAGCCCCGACGGGCGAGGAGCACGATGCTTCCTTCCAGCTCTGCCCGGCGGGGACCTGCCCGTGTGCCAGCGCAGGCCAGACCGCAGCCCAGGCCAGCGTGTTTTCATCTCCCTGGTGCAGACGCAGCCTTTGCCTCTTCCCTGCAGCCCCGATGCATGCCCGTCTTCACCCCCCCAGGGCGAGAAGGGTTTCTGGAGGGCGGAGGCGTCACCCAAGCACCGCGAGGAAGCCCCGTGGCACGTGGCGAAGGGAAGAAGTGGCTTTGACCAGCTCTGTGCACAGGCCAGGTCACAGATCGCTTCCTCCTCGCCCTCGAGGACGGTTTCTTCCTTGCTGATAGGGGAGAATAAGGGACACACGACCTTAGAGAGGCAGGAACCGGTTTCTGATTTATATTGCAGCAAAACAGGTTTGCCGTCCGCTGGAGAAAGTCCAGCTTGAGAAGTGCCACGCCGGTCAAACCGATGGCCCGTCTCACCGAGCGTCCCGTCTCCACCAGGCAGACGTGGACAGTAGGAGCGAGAGCCCTGACCGGGGCAGCTCCATCCCCTCCCCAATACCCCGCTCTGGCATCCACCAGCGTTGGGTTAGGAAACACCTCCAGCCTTTCTGTTCAACAGCCATTAATAGATCTGCCATCCACAAGCTCCTCCAGTCCCTTGTTGAACCTGGCTCTGCCTCCCCTGCCTCCTGCGGCGATGAATCCCACGGGTTAACGACGTGTTGCGTTTAACAAGAGAAAGGACGCTTTGTTTTAAACTCATTTCAGCAGGTGCCGCTAGCCCTGGTGTTCTGCGACTTGGTGAACAACAGCCCATTTGGCCCACACACTTCAGGATTTTATAGACCTCCTTCGTATCCCCTCAGCCTCCTCTTTCCAAACAGAAGAGTCCTGGCCTTTTTACTTTCTCCTAAAAGACAGCTGGTTGCTGCTGTGGATGAGGCCTGAGCCAGGCAGGCCTTGCCCCGTTGCATGGTGATGGCCAGGACTGTCCGCTACCCCAGCACGAGCACTGCGACCCAGCGGCCGACCAGGTGGGGTTCGCAAATGGCAGATGGGAACCCTGCCCCGTTTTATGGCGTGCGGTAGCTTTCCTCGGGGTCTCCGTGACAGGCAAGGCCGTTCGGGTTCAGAAAGCCTCCCGTGCATGCCCACATCTGCCCCAAAACAAGCCGTTGTGCCGGCCAGCCCTGTTCAGCACGGCGGGAGGACCCGATTCACATGTCCGAGGTGCCCGAGGAGCGCAGTAAGCAGCGGATATCACGGCGACCCACACAAACAAGCCCCCCACTGTGGAAAGCGTGTGCCACAGAAGGGCAGTGCCCACCCCTGTGTGCTGAGGGTGCGAAGGAGGGTGCACGGGCCCGCCGCGCAGCCAGCACCACGTATAATTACCCTTGCTCCAGCTCCCCCGGCCCCCTCTCCGAGGCTTGGGGACGACACCACTAGGGCCCTACCCCGCTTCCACCCCCCTCTGTCCTCCCTGCCGGGCTCAGGCTTTGTCTCCGGAGTGGATGAGCAACGACCATGACTTCCTTTTAGTGTGTTGAGACAAGGGCTGGAGCTCGGTTAACGACGGGCCGGTTCCCAGAGCCCCGGGGTCACTAGCGGGAGCTTTGCCCAAGTGAAAATTTCAGGTATTTCACCCCTGGATAATAAGTCACTCCTTCCGGATGCACTTGGAGAGGTTCAATGCGCCTTTACAGCCACCGTCTTGGGAAACGAGCATTCGTGCTAAACAAGTAGGTCCGCGACGGAGTCTAATGTTAATTAAGAGGCGAGTTCAAGAGCCTTACACAAGCAATGCCACAAAAGGGCCTTTTGACAAGTCATGATGGAGACGCGTCGTTCCTGTTTTCACGCCAAAATTGCAGTAAACGAACCGCAATTAACACCTCCAAGACGGGCCGGTACACAGCGGCACCTGAAACAAAACCCAGAGCCGTCGGAAAAGAGGATTAAAACCCAGGGCAGGAACAAGGACCCGGTGCAAAATAAAACACACAGGTTGATTCAACCTGTTTCGGCTGATAAACGGCACGGTGCTGCTCTGTGCCAAAGTGACACTTGACCTCTATATATCTTCTTAATGAAGTCAGCAGAGAAAGACACCCCGTGAGCCTTTGTAACAGCACAAGCTAGTTGCAAGCTGGGCTTCACTAATGGGAGCTGTCACTTGGTTTTTTCCAGGTCACAAACTAAGAAGAGCAATTAAATCACATTGGAGGCTGTACAGAGCGGAGCAAGCCTCAATAGGCCAGGTACCTAAATCATTAAAGGCATCGTTCTTTTCCATGATAAATTGTTGAGGAGAGTGAAACATGCTGCTGGCCATTAATCTGGGCTAATCAGCTTGAAAGCTGGGTTGTTTTATTTAGTAATTAACTGGTTATTTGAAAAAAATGATACATAGGCCGGTGCGGGTCTATAGAGCTGCCATCCAGCAGATAATAATGCGGAGCCGTGGGGAATCTCTCGAGGGCAATTCATGCCTTTTCAATTATCGCCATTGGCAAGCTCTGAAAAATGGCTCTAGGTTTGTATTGACACCTAGTAAAGAAAAACACTCCCGTGAACGTAGCAGGCATCTCGCCGAGCGCTGGTAATTGCTCCGGCACAAAGCACGGCTAGCCACGCTGCGCGTCCTGCGTCCTTGGAGGTACGGTCTGTATTTCAATCCTGATCTGCTGGGATTGGGGATACATGCAGAGGGTGTCTGAGCTGGGGGTCCAGGCTGCTGGGATATTCCCAATGAGGTAGGGGACATGTCCCCAGGACAAAGAGGGAGCAGAGGAGACCTGTCCACCAGTGCCCTGTGGGGCGACGCCAGACCCACGAGGACATCAGCAGAAGGGTCTGCGTGGGGGCCTGGCCCCAAGCCCCCCGGACCAGCAAGGCCCTGCCAGCTCACTCTCCCCTAAGTATCTAAATATCAAATTTAGATATGAATCTATGCATGTTGTAAGCCTAAATTGTCATACAACAGACGATGTCGACTCTCTCCTGCTAATGGGATGACAGCGGCAACGAGAAGCAAGCAGGGTCCCGACCCGGCCCGTTTGCTCTGACGCTCGGCAGTCCGGAGGCAAGGGATGCATCCTCCCCGGCAGGTTTCCCCACGCACATGGACACCTTCTCCCGGCTCGGCCGCCTCGGAGAGCCCCTTGGCTGAGCCCACGTGCCAAGCACCATTCACGGGTCCCATTTTGATGCTGGCGGGAGAGTGCAAACTCTGCAGGGTTTGCAAACTCTGCAAACACTGACGGTGGGGAAATCTCAGCCCAATGGTGAAGCTGGCCGCAGCGTTTCCAGGCCACTGTCCCGTTGCTCTCGAAGAGCCTCTGATGCAGGGTTCGGAGGAGCTACGGGGAGAGGTTTTGGAGGAGCTACAGAGGCAGCCGTCAAGGTGCCAGGAAGCATTGCTGGGGGTCAGGTGCGCCCCAAACCAGCGGTCACCTTCAGCGCTCGCTGCACAAGCCCCGGCAGGCTGCGAAGGCAGCGAGCGAATGAAAACCTTTGCGGGGGGAAGCGGATCACGTCCAGGCCACACACAAGCATCAGATCCCTTAAGCTGCACTTTGAAAGCAGCGGCGACGATAAGTAGAGGAAGGCGAGGTCACAGACCACCAGGCCCCCTCGAGAGCCCCGTGCAGCTGAGCCGGGGGACGGGGAGGGGTCGTTCTTGCTCTTCCACTCAACGCTGCAAAGCAGAAATGCAGGACGAAGCCCATGAGAAGCGTTCCCCGGGCTTGCCCTACCTGCCCCTCGGGCTCCCACGTGCCCTGAGCACAAGGGCTCCGGCAGCGTCGGGACCCCTGAGCCTCCCTGGCACGGACCTTTGCAACCCGGTGAGAACCGCGTCCAATATTTCAGCCTCCAAACGAGCTGGAAAGGCTGTGGGTGCCCTGGCACCAGCCACTGCGATGTCCTCAAATGCAAGTTTTGCAAGTGAAGTTTTCAAAGGTAATGACGGTCTGTCCTGTAAAGACTGATGAGATTTAGGCTGTTTTTATTTCAATGAAATTTTGCCTTTTAAGAGTCCCCTCATGCCTGAGAGCATTCATTCCTACTTCAAAACCACAGCTGACCATTTCCAAACACAGCCTGCGCTGCTCTAAAAGCCCTGGCACCGCGGGGGAACTAAAAGGATCTCACGTCCTCCCCTGAACCTGGAAACCTGGGTTGAAAAAGTCATGGATGAAAGGGGTGCACCTGCCCGTTCCCCCGAGACCGGAGGGGGGCTTAGGGGAAATACTATTTCTGCATGGGGTTGACAATGCCCCAAAGGGAACAAGAGTCCCCCCAAGTCATCACTGTAAACCAAACTGAGTTGTAGTGACAAGTCATAGTCATCTTCAAGCATGGGGCAGGGGACTGGGAGAGAGGACTTCTACCTGGCCCTTGCTCGAGCTGGGTCTTGACTTCCCAGATTATGAAGTGAGGAGGATAATACACGTGGGAAAGAGTATGCCAAAAGCAACAGGACTGAGTGCTATGGTTAATCCTTCTAGCAGAGCCCTCCTGCTTTCTCCCAGCCTTCCCCGTCTCTCGATGGCACATCACCACCCTCGCTCCTAAAACTAACACCTTCTGGATTGGAAAAGCAAGCTGCAGTGGCTGCAACAAGGGGACTTGCTGCCATCCTTGTCCCAGGGGCCAGCTGCTAAAGTTCATTGCACGGTGACATCTCGTCAGCATGTTGCATCCTAAGGATGCTGAGATTCGCAGTTAAAAGACCATCTCATCAAGGTCACTCCTTCCAGCTCAGTCCACAGCACAACCCCTCTGGAGAAAGGCTTGTGGAGTGAGTCACGGCAAGTTTTGGCTGTGAGCAATCTGCACCCGAAAGCCAGCTCTGCTATAAGCAGGCTCCATTATTTGGCTACGAAGAGGCCAAGGTGGGGCTTGCAAGGTTACCTTTTCTAGCACAACAGGAGTGCAACCTGGGCATCCCCCACAAATATTTACCAGCTTCTTCCCTCAAATGCAAGAGCGACGTTGCTTGCACAGAGTCCTCTCTCTCGTGCTAATTTAGCGCACGAGTGGATGGGCCATTCACAGAAGACGCTTGCTTTTAAGCAAACCGTGCAAAACATTCATGGAAAGTGAATTCTGCCAGTGCCAATGTGAGCGTAGCACGGGGTAAAGCTGTGTCCAAGAGCTGTGCTCATCTCGGAAAACATCTGCTCTCCTTGAACCAGAGCTTCGGGGCTTGATGCACAAAAACGGTGCATGGAAATCCTCTGCTCGTGAGACTGCAGCGGGTCAGACCAGACGATCGCAGCTCTTTCTGGGGGTCGTATCTATGGATAAATGTGCAACCGGCATTAGGAATTGCAAACCCTTCCTGCCAACTGCTTGCGAGCAGTCGCTCGCCTACGTTCAGTCGCTGCAGCGCGCCACGTCACCCAGGACAAACCAGGAAGAAACAATGCAGCGGAAATTCATCTGAGAAATTTCCACTACAAATTATTCACCCTGCCCTGGTAAATGGTCCTCTGCAAAGCTGGCTTCACTTCAGACCATTTCTTTCAAAGGATCATGAAATCCATTTGCTTTCCACGTGCAGGGCCAGCGGGATCACGGATGAACGATTTCAGCGAACCCACTAGTGACACGAGCACGACAACTCGCCTCTGAGTGCGTGCTTGCGTTTCGGTGCTATAACGAGGCATAACGATGGTTACGCCAGAGGAGTTTGGATGGGATTAATGGGGATACGAGGGTGCAGTAATTAAAGTCACTCTCCTGCTGAGCTGCCAGACTCTTCACTACAACTTAACCTTCAACAGCGCTCAATTAATATGGCTTTCTTCCCACCTTGTGCATGCACTCGATCAGGTGTTCATGAGTTTGCATCAAGGCCGGAAAAGCTCAGCTGCTTCTAAAGTCCAAAGCGGATCTACTCTGTGTTTTAGAAACCTTACATTTCCCCTTTTTATCAGGCCCATTCATTTCTCGCTTCATATGTAGGTGCTTTTTCCTGGCACAGAGAAACAAAGCAGAGGACAGCCCGTGTGAACGGCACTTGCAGGGCACTGCAGGGAAGGGTTTACTTGAGAAATCAAGGCTCTGGGGACAAACCCTGAACCAGGGAAACCTGGAGGGCCTGGATTTGAGGGCCAAGCTGCTCTGTTGGGTTTGCAAAAGGTCACGGCTGGCGGCCTTGGCACTTCCAGCCGTGAAGCATCTCTGCCCTGCATCCGTTTGCTATTATGTGGGTCCATGGGAACCCAGCTGCCGCTTTACTGTAAATTAGCCCTCCTGTACAGGAAGCTGCTGGCAGAAAAGAGGATTTCAACCACAGCACAGTTATAAAAGTAGAAAGGAAGGCCCCTGACCAACACGGTAATGAGGCATTTATTTAAAAATTTTAATAAGCAAAAAAAAAAGAAAAAATCCCCTCACCCTTGTACATCAGATCAGCCACGTGGGTTTGCACAATTAAAACTCAATAGTTTCTTCCAGGTCTTTGTCCAGGTCTCGAATAGCCCTATGTGCATGCTCAGCGTGGCATGGCAGGGCCTATTCTCTTCGCTCCGCAGGTCTGTCTCACCAAGGCAGCTTCTCCACTCCATGAAAAGCTTCCTCTCCTCGGCTCCTGGAAAGGACTGCGGGCTTGCTCGGCTGCACATGAGTGGTGTCTCTTAGCAAGACAGTCTGGGGTCAGGCCTGGGTTAAGTCCAGGGGATGTTTAGCATGGGCACTGCAGAGAGTTTTGTTCGACCAGAGTTTCCTTTAAAACAGAAGACAGTTTGCACAGGAGGGTGGCAATAGCCATGGTCTCATGATCCCCCAGAAACAGGCTCAGAAGAATCACTGAAAAACAAATCAAAAGACCCGCCGCATTGCAAGCATCCCTCAAACTCCAGGCAAGGAGACTGCTTTGGGCTTGATTACGAGGAATCATTCCCAGGACTAGGAGCTGCGGCTGCCTCGAGCCCCGGATCATGACAGGTCTGCAGTCCACAGGGATGCATACACGAGCTCGATGCGCCGGGTAGGGTAGCTTTCCCCCGCTTCGGGAAACGGGGAGCAGAAGGAGCCGGAAGGAGAAATTCAGCGAGGAGCGTGTGAACCGGGAGCTCTTCGGGGAGGATGGGTTGGGTGGCCAAAGCTCCCGCAATGAAGGGAGAAAGCAGCTTTGTCTCAATGCCCGACCTGCCTTGCTGGGCAAGTCAAGGTAGGCAGCCAGGCTAAAGAAATGATCTAACGCCTGGAAAAGACGGACCTAGATAGCAAAGGGTGCACGCGTTGTGCATCCACAGAAACGATGCCGCAGGATGCAATCACTCGTTTCTTTAGTCTGCCTCCCCTCCATAAAAGGAAAAAACCCTAGAAAACAACCCAAGAGACCTGAAAAACCTGAAGTTGGCAGAAGCGAGCGATTAAAAGTTAGGAAAGCTTGGAAGGACACCGGGCTGCGCAACCTCCACTCGTCTCCTTAAAGCACGTGCATCAGCCCTGCCCGCGCGAGGCTGCAGGGCCCAGATTGAGGGAACGCAGAGGGGGAGGTTTGCACCCCCGCCAGCTCCAGCCCTCGTTTTCCGGCAAACTGAAGGTACACCGCTCGTGCAGGCCTCTGAGAAACGGTTGTTAAAACCCAAAAGATTTTCGATACAGCCCTGGGGCAACAGGCTAATGCAGTCCTTGGACTGCTCAAAGCAAGGCAGGCCAAACAGGTGCGGGGAACTGCTCCCACCTCTCCGCCCGGCACCGACAAAGCTGCAGCTAATACGTGCGTGCATTTCGGGTGGAGATGGTTTTTCTCTCCTGAATCTGAAACCTTGTTCTTTCCCCCTGCCACGTCCCCAGCTTCTGTCCTGAAACGCTAGGAAAATTAAAGGAGGAAAAGAAAGGGTGGGGGGCAGGGGGTCACTTTTTTTTTTGGAGGACAAGCTAGCAACGGAGCTGCTTTCTCCCTCATCGCTAACATTTCAGCGGAGGCAGCAGCACAGTGCAGGCCTTGTTCTCCGCTGAAAGCGCACGTTGTGGGTTTTGTTCAGGGGACGTACAGGCTTCAGCAGCTGCTTTTGTGGTCGCAGGGACGTTGAAGACAATAGGAGAGTCGTCCCCAAAAGTGGCAATTTGACATCGGCCACAAAAGCCGTCAGGCCTGTGATCAATGGGCATCTCCGGGTGCATTAACACGGGAAGAATTGCAGCGGCGCGTCCGAGGCACCGAGCGCCCGGCTCCTCCGCTCTCCCGAGAGCACAATGGCGATCCCGCTGCCCGAGACAGCTCTGCAGCGTCCAGAAAGCAGCCCGTCAGACCTGTCGCAGCCCCACACCTGGCTCCAGGATGAGCTCTGACCTTGGCTCAGGGACCAGGATGATTTTCACAGCCTGCTTTATCTCCACTGTAAAGAAGCTGCAATTTTTTCTCCTCCGAGGCCTGGAGAAAGGCAGCATCTAAAGGCCTTGGTGCTGCCTCAAGGTTGGCAGCCAAGCCACGGAGCAGGTGGGCCAGCCCCAGCCCGACTGGCAAAGCCGTGCTTTGATTTTGGCATGCACCAATGCAAAGGTGCCCTCCTGCAAGCAGCTTGGTGCAAGCAGGGAAAGCGGCAGGTCCCAAATCCGCAGCAATATCAGAGGGATGCGATTCCTCTGCCGTCTCCTGTGCATAAGCGGCAAGGACGGGTCGTGCCGTCGCACACCTCTGGTTCAACGGGACCACCTTGCTCGACTGCCGGACTTCAAACAGAAGCGACGGCTGCAGACGACTTTGAAAACGAGCGTGCGAGTGAAGTGAAGTACAGCAGGGAGCTGGGCTCGGCGCCGGGACTTTGCGGACGGTGTCAGCGGCTGTGTTTTGGCCAGCCCTTGCATGGGATGTTGTCTTTCAGGGAGAGCAGGTAGCGGTGGTCCCCGGGGTGCAGGGCGCTGCATCACCTGGCACCCGGCCACGCCTCGTCGCCAGTGATTACTCCCCGCTGTAAGCCGAAACCTGGCGGCATAACAAAACAAGAGGGAGGCGAACATCCCCAGCCCGCACGTACAGTCAATACCTTCACGAGCAGCTTGGCGAGCGCTCTGCAGTGTTTGCAGGAAGGGGATGGTGTCCTGAAGTAACCATGGCAGGGGCGATGCGTGGCTTCAGGAGCCGGCGAAGGGCTCGTGT